>NC_053393.1:259070147-259376135 GCF_905171765.1 Bufo bufo
CTCAGGTGTGGCAGTTCTTAGTATATTCTAACTTGAAGCGTCCCCATCACTATGGGAACGCCTCTGTGTTAGAATATACTGTCGGATCTGAGTTTTCACAATATAACTCAAATCCGATGGTATATTTTAACATAGAGGCGTTCCCATGGTGATGGGGACGCTTCAAGTTAAAATATACCATCGGATTTGAGAAAACTCTGATCCGATGGTATATTAATAGGGACTCCTGACTTTACATTGAAAGTCAATGGGGGACGGATCCGTTTGCAATTGCACCATATTGTGTCAACATCAAACGGATCCGTCCCCATTGACTTGCATTGTAAGTCAGGACGGAACCGTTTGGCTCCGCACGGCCAGGCGGACACCAAAACGACTTTTTCCTTCATGTCCGTGGATCCTCCAAAAATCAAGGAAGACACACGGAAGAAAAAACTGACACGGATCACGGAGCTACGGAACCCATTTTTGTGGACCGCAAAAAAAAAACGGTCGTGTGCATGAGGCCTTAGAAGGGTTATAAATGCTTTTCATGTGATTACTACACTAATGACATTAGTGCAACTACTGAATATCAGATTCCATTCACATGACCATGTTGGTTTTGCAAACTTCAGTGGTTCAGCGATTCGCAAGATGTGGCAGAGAATAGGATATAACTTCTAAGTGCTTCTGGGTCCATGCGGCCACGCCGTAAAAGATAGGACATGTGTTATTCTTTGCCACATCTTGCGTATTACGGACCCATTGAAGTCAATTGGTCCACACTTCAATGCGGGGTGCACGTGGTCAGTATCCGTGTTTTCCAAATCCACGGTTTACGGTCTGCAAAATGGACATGGTCTTGTGAATGGATCCTAAGGCACAGTCATACTGCTAACCGCTTCACCCAACTTATCCGAAGGATAGATCATGGGGCAGACATTAGAGGATTCGGTTATTGATACAAGTTCTATGGTTTATCATTGGTTCCGTAATCATTGTACTGTGGAATGACAAAAGCCAGCAACACAAACCACTGCCCGTCCAAAAGAATCAACACTAGTGTGAATTTGAACACAATACAAATAGTATTGGTTAATGTTAAATATAAAAAAATCTGGCACCAAACGCAAAAATATGGTATACACATGAATGATGAACATCCAACTTTGTACATTTGAAAAAACTACATCTTGTCAATATGCCATACATGTCCGATAGGTGCAGGTCCCACCTCAGCATGTCATTTTAAGAAGGAAAACAGACAAAATGATTAGAACTATTTTTCCCACCTGCAAATGTGATCCCATAATGCAGAGATCTGCATATTTTTCTCTGCCTCATTACAGTACCTCCACAGAATTAACAAGGCTCTGGCAAAAACAGGGCAGGAGAACCTCCAGATCTCTGACAGAGCCTAATTACGTCCACAGAAGGCCGCCCTCTGTAAGGCCTAGTTCACACGAACGTTTTTTTTGCGGGTGTACGGGCCGTTTTTTTGTGTTCCGTATACGGTCCGTATACGGAACCATTCATTTCAATGGTTCCGCAAAAAAAACGGAATGTGTTCCGTATGCATTCCGTTTCCGTATTTCCGTTCCGTTTAAAGATAGAACATGTCCTATATTTGGCCGCAAATCACGTTCCGTGGCTCCATTAAAGTCAATGGGTCCGCAAAAAAAACGGAACACATACGGAAATGCATCCGTATGTCTTCCGTATCCGTTCCGTTTTTTTTGAACCATCTATTGAAAATGTTATGCCCAGCCCAATTTTTTCTATGTAATTACTGTATACTGTATATGACATACGGAAAAACGGAACGGAAAAACGGAAAGGAATTGGAAACACAACGGAACTCAAAAATGGAACAACGGATCCGTGAAAAACGGACCGCAAAAAACTATAAAAGCCATACGTTCGTGTGAACTAGGCCTAAGAACAAGTACTAATTCTATTGGATCCATTAATATCTAGATTAGGTATGGGGGACAGGACCAATCATGATGCTCTATAATTATGCAAGAAAACCCAGAAGGGCTCAGCAACCTTCGGCAATGGGAACTAAAACTCACAGCAAGCACAGCTGCTTGGCTGTTTTTGTTCACATACAAGTGAAGGCAACATGATGGAAGTTGTAGTTTCAGAACAGAGGGAGTGCTTGTTGATCCCTGACTTACAACCACAATTAAGCTGGCTATACATTTAAGAGAGCTGTTGGCCAATAGTTTTTTCAGCCAACACCTCTCTCTCCTGATCCCCCCCATAGAAATGCACGCTCGGCCAAGCATGTGTGTTTTCTGAATAGGGAAAGGGGAGAAGCTCTGGCAGTAGATTATGTCCACAAGAGCAAAAGGACCAGGCATGCTGAAATCCGATTGGACAACCATTCTCTCCCCCAACATCTGTTGTTGGGGAGTCGTGAGGCCCCCGTCCTTACAATATGGTTGGTGGGAGCAGACAACCTAAATCTAATATGTATGGCCAGCTTTAGAATGATCAGTAAAACACACTTATGTCATCTGTTAAACTGACTTTTTGTGTGTGTGTTTTTCGTGTTTTTTTAACGCTAACAAGAATGTTTTCCTGTTACTATAAAAGAGAAAAAAAGGAACCCCATTAAATGGAAATTGGACTAAAAAAGGGATTGTCCTGTGATTGGAATATATTCCAAGGTAACTGTTAATGTTAGAAATGTATACCATCTGTGTACATTTGTGTTTATATAGTAATAAAAGACATTTCGAGCATGCTCTGCCTCTCAGTTTGATTTCAAATGAGCTGCCAGCCAGAACTCTGGAAACACAACTCAGACCTTTGAAGCTGAATTTTCCATTCCAACTATTAAACACTTTCAGATGTGACAATGTCGTTTTATAGGCTGAATAATACCAACATTTGTGAAAAGAGGTTCTTTAGGGGGAAGACTACAGACATGATGAGAGATATGTGTCTGTTCCTGGGAGGTTTCCTACTCCATACTGAACTAAATATATATATATATATATATATATATATATATATATACATATACACACACACACACACACACACTAAAGGGTAGATACACAGAGCAAACAGCATTTAGAAACAAGTTTTGATCTTATTACTTTATTCTGCTCACTCAGCAATGAACTAGAGCTGCGAGAACTTTTCATCAATATTAGAGGACCCCTGCACTTATGCTAATTTCTTGCACTGGCTGTTAAGTGTATTTCCTCTTTTAAAAAGAACAGGATACAAAATGTAGTCTAAATAGAAGAAGCCATTCTCCTAAGGCCCCTTGCAGAAGAGCGAGTATTCCCCGCGGTTGCAATGCGTGATGCGAACGCATTGCACCCACACAGAATTCGGACCCATTTATTTCAATAGGTCTGTGTACATGAGCGTTGGTTTTCACGCATCACTTGTGCGTTGCGTGAAAATCACAGCATTTTCTATATTCTGCTATTTTCACGCATAGAAGTGAATGGGGCTGCGTGAAAATCGCATTGCGTCCGCGAGCATTGTTTTTCACGGATGGTTGCTAGGAAATGTTGTTTGTAAACATTCAGTTTTTTTTATCCCACATGTGCAAAACGCATTAAATCGCATTGCACCCGTGCAATAAAAAATTTACGCGATCGCAAACAAAACTGAAAGGACTTGCTTGCGAAATCGCAAACTAATCCAGACACGCTCGTCTGCAAGGGGCCTAAGTCAAACTGTATGTTCTCTTATTGAAGAAAAACAAATGCCAAAACAGTTATCTATGAATTCAGTAATGGGACTCCAAAGATTAAGGGTAATTGGGAAAAAACGCAATAACCTCCGTTGCACGGCTTTTTAACCAATTGACATAGTTTTATGTGGAAACATACCTTGCACACTAGAATTTAATAACCTTTAAGCCTGGCTCTGTTATTTTTGGCCACAGGCTGCACAGGATCAAACAAGGAATTAAATCTAGCAGACTAAGCCAAAAATGTCTGTAGACAATCTGTACAGTCAAAGTATTTTCTTTAGTCTTTGATATCAAGCAGTGAGAACCTAAATGTAATATAAACAGCCAAAAATCAGTGTATTATTATCAATTACAAAAAAATAATGTCAGACTTGTGTCTGGATGGAATGTAAAACGGTCAATACATGTCATGCGTTCCTGAAAGTAATGACCATGTCTTTGGGAAAGATAACATATATTTATTTTGTAATTTAACAAATGAACCTCAAACATTAAACATTTTTTAAGTTTATGTTATTATTTTTATGTTATTTAACAAAAAAATGCCCAATCATAAACACTGCTGCTCAATTACAAGAAATAACAATATATATATATTTTTCAATATCTTTATTAATATATAAAAAAATTACACAAAGAGAATTTTGAGTAAATACTCAGCATAGTTATTACCTTTTTTCCTTCTCCCTCTTCCCCCAACCCTACCATGGAGGTAATCCGCACCTAAGGTACCACATCTAGGGCACTTGGATGTATCTCTTAGCCCACATTTGTTTAGCCATATAGGGGTAACATATAGTCTATGACAAATACTTAACTGTAGTAGAACATGGTTGAAATTATGGGATAGTGAACCTAAATTAGCAAAGATATTCCCCCACCCTTCTAATTGTATATTTGGACAATCCAACTCCCAGGCTCTTTGTCCTGGTGACTGTGTATCACAAAACCGTGCCTTAAGTAATAGTTTATATATACAGTACAGACCAAAAGTTTGGACACACCTTCTCATTCAAAGAGTTTTCTTTATTTTCATGACTATGGAAATTGTAGATTCACACTGAAGGCATCAAAACTATGAATTAACACATGTGGAATTATATACATAACAAACAAGTGTGAAACAACTGAAAATATGTCATATTCTAGGTTCTTCAAAGTAGCCACCTTTTGCTTTGATTACTGCTTTGCACACTCTTGGCATTCTCTTGATGAGCTTCAAGAGGTAGTCCCCTGAAGAGGTTTTCACTTCACAGGTGTGCCCTGTCAGGTTTAATAAGTGGGATTTCTTGCCTTATAAATGGGGTTGGGACCATCAGTTGCGCTGAGGAGAAGTCAGGTGGATACACAGCTGATAGTCCTACTGAATAGACTGTTAGAATTTGTATTATGGCAGGAAAAAAGCAGCTAAGTAAAGAAAAATCAGTGGCCATCATTACTTTAAGAAATGAAGGTCAGTCAGCCGAAAAATTGGGAAAACTTTGAAAGTAAGGGCTATTTGACCATGAAGGAGAGTGATGGGGTGCTGCGCCAGATGACCTGGCCTCCACAGTCACCCGACCTGAACCCCATCGAGATGGTTTGGGGTGAGCTGGACCACAGAGTGAAGGCAAAAGGGCCAACAAGTGCTAAGCATCTCTGGGAACTCCTTCAAGACTGTTGGAAGACCATTTCAGGGGACTACCACTTGAAGCTCATCAAGAGAATGCCAAGAGTGTGCAAAGCAGTAATCAAAGCAAAAGGTGGCTACTTTGAAGAACCTAGAATATGACATATTTTCAGTTGTTTCACACTTGTTTGTTATGTATATAATTCCACATGTTTGAATGAGAAGGTGTGTCCAAACTTTTGGTCTGTACTGTATTTGAAATCTTAATTCTTAGGAGTGTCGTCCCTGTCCAATCATTTAAAAAGCATGAACTATCTATATCCAACATTGATTTATCATCCAGACTAAATAATGCTGACCGCAACTGAAAATACCTAAACCAAGAGAGGTTTTCTACATTATGTGATAACTCCGTGAACAACTTAATCTCTCTATCCTTAACTACTTGTGAAATGTAAAAAATCCTATTCTTTGGCCAAAATTTATCAGCTGCTATACCATCTAACATCTGTAGATGAACGTTATGCCAAAGAGGCGTGAATGTAAGTGAACACTTTACCCTCAACCATATTCTAGTAGTAGCCCAAATTTTAGAAAGTAATTTTATAATCTCTTTATAACCCTGCTCTTGGCTAATCAATAGTCCAGATTCCAAAAGAGTAAATATGTTATTATATGAATAACTCCCTACTAGGCTCCTTAAAAGTGCACTATTTTTCCATTCGTAACACATCAATAACTGGGCAGCAATAAAATAACCTTTGAAATAGGGGAGGTTTAAACCCCCATATTCCAATGGTTTGTATAGATGTTCCAATTTTAACCTGACTCGTTTTCTTCCCCACACTAAATTATTAATTATTCTTTCCATAAGTTTAAAATATTTCTCTTCCATCCAGGTAGGTGTATTCCTGAGCACATACAGAAATTGTGGTAGGATCACCATTTTGACCAGTGAAACTCGATCGGCTCTAGATAGAGGGAGTTTCAACCAAATCCCTATTTTTGCTCTGGTTTTCGTTATTAATGGGATCAAATTGAGTTGGACAAAGTTTTCAACCCTGGGCGATATCATCAAGCCCAAGTATTGAAAAGTATCAACAACATCCAAATGAGTTATAAGAACCTCCTTCTAGGGTAACAGGTCTATTGGCATCAGACTGGTCTTAGACCAATTTATATGAAAACCAGATACCTCACCAAATAGTTTAACCATTCGGATGATTCTTGGGAGGGTTATTTCCGTGTGGTCTATAAAAAAAAAGAACATCATCCGCATATAAGGAGATACGATCTTCTACTCCTAATGTTCCAAATCCTTTAACTTGATCATCCTGCCTAATGGCCAGAGCTAGGGGCTCGATGTAAATATCGAATAACAATGGAGATAGTGTGCAACCCTGGCGAGTACCTCTATCTAGATCAAAACTAGTAGTCAGGATCCCATTAAGACTCAGTTTCGCCGTAGGGGATCTATACAGTAATTTAAGGATATTTATAAATCTTTCCCCAAAACCCATCCTTGTCAGAACCCTCCAGAGGAAACGCCACTCCACCCTGTCAAAGGCCTTAGAGGCATCCAATGACAGGATGGAGCGAGCGGTCCCCCCAGTGGCCTGTATATTGGCAAAGAGCCGATGGAGATTGTGATGCGTGCCCTTGTTTTGAATAAAGCCATTCTGGTCCGGATGGACAATGGAGGAAATAACCCTAGAGAGCCTTGTGGCCAAAATCCTTGTCAGGAGCTTTACATCTGCATTAAGCAGTGAAATCGATCTATACGATCCCAGATCTGAGGGGTCCCTGCCTTTTTTTGGAATTAATGTTATTACGGCTTCCATCATTGAATCTGGCAGTTTCCCATCCTCCACCGATTCAGCAAAGACCCCCAACAATCTAGGGAGAATAAACTCCTTGTATTGCTATAAAATTCATATGGGAGTCCATCTGAACCGGGGGTGGAATTACCCGAACATAATTTAATTGCCCCCTTAAGTTCCTGAATCGAGAAATCTACCTGAAGTGCTTTCTTTTGGGCCACAGTTATAGCTGGAAAAACAATACCATCGAGATAAAAATCCATCATTTCATCTGTAATCTTAGATTCAGCTTTAAAAAGATCTGAAAAATAATCCAAAAAAGCTTTCTCTACAGAACTTTGTCCACTAACCATCCTACCATTGGCCAGTCGGACATTATCTATATATTTTTTGGATTCTTGACTCGAGATAACTCTAGATAGAAGTTTCCCAGGTAGCCCTGACTCTGTAAAATGTTTTTGCCCCTTAAAAAATAAACTTTGTTGGGCCTTGTCCAACAAAAAGTTAGAGTATGCTTGTGTAGTCTTCTGCATATTTTCCCTGTTCTCCTCCGTGTTATTTATATAACAGTATTCTGTAGCTGAGGACACTAGTTCTTCTAAGTTTTTCAGTTTTTTCCCATACTCCTTTCTCAGGTTCGCAATATTACTGACCATTATTCCCCTCATATAGGCCTTAAAAGTGTCCCATACCACCTGGATTTTTGCTGAGCCATAATTAGTGTCCCAAAATCGGTTAATTTCATTTAGTATTATTTCATGTCTCTTTATTACTGATAACCAATAAGGGTTTAATCTGAATGGGGGTCTCTCTATGTATTTCTCATGGGTCAGACAAAGTTCAAGGAGTAGCGGTAAATGGTCCCAGAATGACCTTCTCTCATACTTCATTTGTTTTACAAGTCTCACATATTTTCTATTCATCAGGGCAAGGTCTATTCTGGACATGGATTTGCCTGATTTACAAATGCATGAAAAAGCCCTTTTCCCATGACCCAAACATCTTCAAACCCGGCCTCAGAACAAAACCGTGCCAAGGGGGACCCCTGAACAGGAGTGTCTCCCTTGACGCCCGTAGAAACCCTATCCAACACAGGATTAATAACACAGTTGAAATCTCCAATAATCAGTGTTGGGCACTCTGGCCATTTATCCATAAATGATAACAAAGAGTTGAGGACTGAGAAAGAGAATGGCGGTGGAATATAGACAAAGGCCAAAATACATGTCTTCCCCATCAGCCTGCAGTATAGGAAGACAAATCTCCCTTGCTGGTCGACCGAGGATGCCTCGCACATGAAATCAATCGTTCTATGTATAAAAACGGTAACTCCCCTAGAATAACTAGAGAAGGTGGAGTGATACGTGTGCGTAGCCCATTCTCTGCCGACCACCCTGGAGGTCTCCCCAGTGAGCTGCATTTCCAACAAACATACTATTGCTGGGAGATGGATCCGCGTCAGATCAAAAACCGCTTGTCTCTTTTTTCTATCCCCCAGACCCCGTACGTTCCAGGCAAGAATTCTGATAGACATTATAAAGAACAAGTAATATCAATATATTTATTTTATAGAAAAATATATTAACCAGTTAATGACTGGGCCATTTTTCAACTTTGTGACCAGGCTGATTTATGCAAATCTGACATGTGTCACTTTATGTGGTAATAACTTCTGAATGCTTTTACTTATCCAAGCTATTCTGAGATCGTTTTCTTGTGACACAATGTACTTCATGTCAGTAGTAAATTTGAGTCGATCTAATCCACCTTTATTTACAAAAACATCATAAATTTACAGAAAATTTGGGAAAATTTGTAATTTTCTAAATTAGAATTTCTCTGCTTTTAAGGCAGATAATGATATCTCACAAAATAGTTATTACTTTACATTTCCCATAAGTCTACGTTATATTAGCATCATTTTGAAAATGTTACATAAATTTTTTAACCACTTCCCATCCGGGCCATTTGCCCCTTTCCTGACCAGGCCTAATTTTGCAAATCTGACATATCTCACTTTATGTGGTAATAGCTTTGGAACGCTTTTACTTATCCAAGTCATTCAGAGATTGTTTTCTCGTGACACATTGTACTTCATGTTAGTCATAAATTTGAGTCAATATATTTCACCTTCGCAATTTTCTAAATGTCAATTTCTCTGCTTTTAAAACAGAAAGTGATACCTCATAAAATATTTATTACTTAACATTCCCCATATGTCTACTTTATGTTGGCATAATTTTGGAAATGGCATTTTATTTTTTGGGGACGTTAGAAGGCTTAGAAGTTTAGAAGCAATTCTTAAAATTTTTAAGAAAATTGCCAAAACCCACTTTTTAAGGACCAGTTCAGTTTATTCAAAACTGATTTTACAAACTTTGTTAGCCCTTTGGGCTTAAAGGAAAATGAAAATGAAATTTTTAAATTTCACTTTTTGTCAGATTTTCCATTTCAATAAATTTTTTCCTGTCTGGATAACAGCCAGACTAAACTCATTATCTATTAGCCTGATTCTGCAGTTTACAGAAACACCCCTTAAGTTGTCGTAAACTGCTGTATGGGCATACTGCAGGGCTCAAAGGGAAAGGAGCAACATATGGTTTTTGGAGGGCAGATTTTGATGGACTAGATTTTAGGCACCATGTGACATTTGAAGACCTGCACCCTACAGTAGAAACTCCCAAAAAGTTACCCCATTTTGGAAACTACGGGATAAGGTGAGTTTTGCTGGTACTATTTTGGGATACATATGATTTTTGATCGCTCAATTTTATGCTTTTTGTGGGGCAAGGTAACCAAAAAATGGCTGTTCTGGCAGTTTATTTTCAGTTTTTTACAATGTTCACTTGACAGGTTTGATCATGGGCTATTTTTATAGAGCAGGATGTTACGGACACGTCGATACCAAATAGGTCCATTTTTTTGTGTCTCCATTTTCTGAAAGCCATTTTTTTTTTTTGGCCAATAGTAGAGGCTCATTTTTTGCGGGATGAGGTTATGGTTGGATTGGTACTATTTTGGTCTATATTGGACTTTTTCATCGCTTGGTATTATACTTTTTGTGATGTAAGGTGACAAAAAAAGTGCTTTTTTTGGCACAGTTTTAATTTTCTTTTTTTACGGTATTTATCTTAGGGAGTAGATCATGTGATAATTTTATAGAGCAGGTTGTTACGGATGCAGCGATACCAAATATGTCTATTTTTTTTTATTTAGTTTGGTTTTACACATTAAAAGCATTTTTGAAAAAACAAAATCATGTTTTTGTCTCCATTTTCTGAAATCCATATTTTTATTTTTTGGCCAATTGTCTCATGTCGGGGCTCAATTTTTGTGGAATGAGGTGACTGGTACTATTTTGGGGTACATACGACTTTTTTTTATCACTTTTTATACCATTTTATGGCAAGTGAGGTGGGCAAAATTGCAATTCCATCATAGTTTTTCTTTTTCTTTTGTAATGGCATTCACCATGCAGGAAAAGTAACGTGGTGCTTTTATAGATCAGGTCGTTATGGACACGGTCATACCAAACATTTGTATTTTTTTCATTTTTAACCAATTAGAAATGTGCAGATATGGGGAAAAGTTTGATATTTTAAAAAAATGTTTCACACTTTTTTTAAAACACTTTTTGTACTCAGACCCACTTGGTTCTTGAAGATCCAGTGGGTCTGATGGGTCTTCAATACACTGCAATACACTGTAGTGGCTTAGATACCATGGCAAGCCTGAATGCCTGTGTAAGGCATCTGGTTGACATGGTAACCATCAGGATGCTGCCACAGCAGTGCAGCAGCCCAATGGAGAGGGAAGGGGCTCCCTCCCTGTTAACCCCTTCCATACAATTGATGACCTATACTCCCAACGGGTCCCCCACCGATCAGCTGTATGAGAAGGCCCTGTAGGTGCTGCAGCATTCTCTGTGCTTACTAAGCACAGCGCTGTATATTGTATAGCGGCTGTGCTTGGTATCGCAGCTCGGCCACATTCACTTCAGTGGGGCTGAGCTGCGCCTAGGCCATTTGACCATTGAACGTGTCATCACTTAACCTACGGAAAGCAGCAAGAAGGCTGCATCGCTACTGTGAGCGCAACTGCCTTCGTGCACAACTGATTGGCTGGGGCCCCATGTGTTGGACCCCCACCAATTAGATACTGATAACCTATTGTGGCGATGTGAACTGTAATATGCATGGGAAAGTCATGGAAGGGGGTTATATCTCTCCCAGGTTCCTCAACTGGCTGAGGTGGGTGAAATCCAGAATGAAGCTGGCTTCACCAAATATACAGTAGTTGGTGGAGCTATTTTCTTTATTTATTCCGTGCTGGATTTTACTTGGATTGGGATGGTAGGTTTTGGCAGTGGGACCTCCCAATCCACCTCCCAGTCCGGGGCAGGTTTTTCCCTAGCAGGAAGGTGATCGCATGTGAGGCCTGCTGTAATTAGGCCGGCATAAAGCACCTCCCAGGGTGTCAGTCTGAGAGGAGAGTGTTTGTGATACTGGAGCAGAGGCTCTGTGTGTGGTCTCAGTCAGGAGGACTGAGGAGCCACAAGGCTATGCGAAGCCTGATCTCTTCCCTGTGTGGACTGACGCTTGATGAGCGGAACCTGCTAAGGCTTGGAGCCTGAGACCCTGACACTAAGCGGTACTTAGAGGTGAGTCAGGGAAACCTATGTGTTTAGGTAGAGCCCAGATGGGCAGGAGTTTATTTTGTATAACTGTTTATGATTACGCGGAAGTGCCGCAATAAAACACAGTTTTGGCCCTTAAATCCTGGTGTCTGTGAAGATATATGTGAGTGTGACCCCCTGAAAGAGAGCTACCCCTTACATATGGTGGAGGATGCGGGCAAGTTGTCCATGAGAAAAGGGCAACAACAGCCGGTTGCTAGGGGCAACGACAAGAAAGAGCAGGTGCTGCTGAATCCTGCTGTACTGGAGTTAAAGGGCCGGAAGCCCGTTTGTTCGGTGGAGCAGGTGCTGCTCCTGCTATTGTGGACTATTTTTGCTGTGGTGCAGAGATTTAAAAGGGCCAGAAGACCAAAAAAGAGACTGACCTGTTTTTGCTGTGTTGCTAGAGGACTATCTGTCGCTTTGGGGTGGATGGAGGATTTCACCAAGCAGCTGATGCGAGCCAATCTGAAGAATAGCCAAAGGCAAATAATGTGGCAACAGGAGCAGGAAAAGCTCATGGGAGGGTTGGACAGACAAAGAGAAGTCCTAACCCAAGGCGTTTCCCACGGTAATCGCTGTACGAAGGAACTGGGCAGTGACCTCGTGACCAGGAGCCAAGAACTGCACGTTCTCAGGATGCAGAGGGGGAATCTTTGAGGGCACAAGGGCAGTTGGCCCTAGAGAGAAAGTCTTCAATGCAGATGTCTGTGATGTACCTGGAGTTCCAGAGAAGGTGGTGTATGCCGTTGCCAGAGAGAGTGCTGCTGATGTCGCCAAGTAGGAAGGTGTGCACCTGATTGTCCTATGACCAGGAATCAAAGATGGGAGGTTTCCAACATCCCGGAAAAGGATGATGTCCATCTCCACAGTGGACATATCGCACTTGAGAGGGACGAACCCGAGACAACAATGGGTAAGATCGTTCCTGTAATTGCTGGTGTAGCAGACCACGTGACAGTGAGCACGGCTCTGGAGGTTGGGCATGTTACTGACCGGGGCCCTGGTACCTCAGAGACCGGGAACTGTAGTGTGAGCCGGCGGCAGTTGCTATATGCTGGGTCGGGAGGTGTTGAGACACCGGGACTAGAGACTGCGCCGAAAATGTGCAACATTGTGGTGGATTGCAGTTCAGTCAGGCGTTGTTGGACGCAAGGTGCCAGGTGAGCCTGGTACATGCCAGCTTGCTAGCTGAGGACTATGTGCGGAACAATCATGCAGATAGTAAGGACTATGCAGTGGCTTTCACTGAGTGTGAGACTCCAGTGGGAACTGGCACTTATAAGCTTGGGGTTGCAAACAGGCTCGTGCATGATGTAGTTTTGGGCGGTGATTTCCCCTTGTTTTAGAAGTTGTGGGGTAGTGGAGACATTTCTGAAGCCAGTGACAAAACTCCTGCAGAACTGGTACCTAGCCCTTTAAATAAAGTGACCATTAGAAACAATGGTGCTGATAGGGTGCAGGGTGATTATGCAATTCCGCAAACTTGGTACAATGAAAATGTGATGTCATATGAAAGAGGTGATGATGATGATGATGATGACGACATGCCTTTTCTCTTGCAGGCTATAATTGGTGAAGAAGCTCCCCCTGCTGGTAAAAATGTAATTGATATAGAAATGCTGGTAAATGTTAAGGGCACACACCTGAGGGAACCCACGGTGGTAAATGTGCGGGAAAGTGGGGCATGGCTAGCGTATGTACCACAAGTACTAGCGTATGTACCACAAGTACCAGAGGAGAGTATGCAGTCTCTCCAGGGTTCTATGTTTATTAAGGAAATGTCCAGTGTTGGGTTTAGATCATCTGTGCCCCTAGAGGTCAGGATTGATAATGACCCGAGCGGTATATATAACGTATGTGCTGTGACCGATAGCAACTCAGAGAAAGAAGCTACCAGGTCAAGGTCTTGCAAAATTAAGGTAGTTGCTAGTAGCAACCAGATGACAGTTATACCTGACGTGACGAGAGTTAAGTGGGGAGACGTCAGCCTAGTGATTGAGACCTATACCCAGGCAGTGGTAGATGACCAGACATGTCAGTACAGCTGCAATCTGGAAGATGATTTCTCTTTCTCCACACGGTCCCTAGATATGTTAGAGAAGGGACTAGCTGTCTTCACAAAAAAAATGAAAGGCTTCAGAAGGGCCAAAGGAGGAGACCCAGAAAGAGATGAGTGAGCTGAAGGATATACTGCCTGATATCCAGGTGAAGAGTAAACGCTCCAAAGAAGCACTGAAAACTGCAGTAGACACTGACAAAGTGCTTAAAGAGACTCTGGGTAGAACCCCCACAGGGTGTCCAAAAGAGAATGGTGGTACTCCTACATCTTCTTCTGCAGCAGAGCAGAGCGAGGAGCAGCTGGAACAGGAGGCCAAAGAGCGGGGATCTTGCATCCAGTTTGTGCGCAAAACCAAGAACAAACTTCAGCAAGAATTGGATGATCTGATAGTGGACCTGGACCACCAGAGGTAAATTATGTCTCGGCCCGATATACCGAAGAACGTGACTGAGCAGAGGCTGATGCTCGGGAGAAGGAGACCAAGGCCCTCTCCTTGGTTAGAGCCCTTGAAAAAGCGCTTTAGGAGGGAGGTGAATGTGAGAGGATGAGCAAGCAACTCAGAGCAGAGATGGAGGATCTCATGAGCTCAAAGGATGACGTCGGGAAGAACGTCTGAGTTGGAGAAGACTAAGCCTGAAGAGTTAGAGGCAAGAGCTTCTCAAGATGACAGGTTGGCACAATCAAAGGAAAATGAGAAACCTGAAGAGGAGCATCCTCTGAAAGATGCCAAGAGGTCAGAGCCTGTTAACAATGGGCCTGAAGATGGTGGCACTGCGCTGCCGGCCGAGGCAGAGAAGATGGAAGAAGTTTCTTATGAACAAGTTGATGAAGCTGATGTGGAGGCAGAAGTCAAGAGACTCATGGCAGTGAGTAGCCAGGATCGGATCCTGAAAGATGTCACCTCTGCCATCAATGCCTTCCAGAAAGCCAGCGGTCTGCTGGGGAAGAAATACGAGGAGACAGACGGCCAGCAGATGTTGTCTACTACCGTGAGATGGCTCTCCTAGAGCCTGCCTGAAAGGAGAACAATATCCTGGGTGACCCTCTGGAAGGAAAGCCAGAAGATGAAGAGTCTGATGAGGACCCCGGTGTCTCCAGTACCTCCAACCTTGATGAGAAAGAGGAGGAGGGGTTAAGAATGCAAGTATATGATGCCATGTCGAAGAAGGATGAGAAGGCTAACAAACTGAATGAAGACTCCAAAGGAGACTCAAAGGCTGAAGGAGCTAAGGCTGATGAGTTGGAGTGGGATAAATCCTCGGATGCTCCAGAGACCAAAGATAAGGCTGAAGAAGAGTCGGTCGAAGTGGGCAGTGCTACAGAAGAAGCAGTAGACTCTGAAACTGAATCCAAACCTGAGCTAACCCTGTAGGGAGTAAAGAAAAAAGAAGTGTTATCTGTTAGACACTGTCTGCAAGGTAAAAAGTCAGTGTTTATGAAAAACCAAGCTCTGCTTGCCTGGGGGTGGCAGAATAGAGAGAAATATGTGACACTGACCACATCTTCCAGAGGGCATGGTACGATGTGGAAAAATCCCCAGACCTCCGGTCTGAAGAAGGGGGAGGGGTGGGGATATGTGGCGATGTGAACTGTAAAATGCATGGGAAAGTCACAGAAGGGGGGTATATCTCTCCCAGGTTCCTCAACTGGCTGAGGTGGGTGAAATCCAGAATGACGCTGGCTTCACCAAATATAGTTTTCTCTTTTTGTTTATTCCGTGCTGGATTTTACTTGGATTGGGAGGTTTTTCCCTAGCAGGAAGGTGATCGCAGGAGACGCCTGCTGTAATCAGGCCGGCATAAAGCACCTCCCAGGGTGTCAGTCTGAGAGGAGAGTGTTTGTGATACTGGAGCAGAGGCTCTGTGTGTGGTCTCAGTCAGGAGGACTGAGGGGCCACAAGGCTATGCAAAGCCTGATCTCTTCCCTGTGTGGACTGACGCCTGAGACCCTGACACTAAGCGGTACTTAGAGGTGAGTCAGGGAAACCTATGAGTTTAGGTAGAGCCCAGACGGGCAGGAGTATATGAAATATGGGTTGGCCGTAGTGAAGACATGGAACCTCTCTCCCAAGACATCGACTGGTTGCTTAGACCCCTTTTATCTAGGGCCCCTACATATTTAAGCGACACCAGCGATTTCCTCCGGGCCATCAACCATTTTGAATGGCGCGAGGAGTCACTGGATGTGGAAAGTCTGTATACTAGGATACCAAATGATACAGGGGTTCAAGCAATCAGGGAAGTGCTAGGCAAAACTGATAAAAACACTATATATTGCCAATTTATTGAAGAAGCACTTACCTTCATTCTTTCCAGCAATGTTTTCATGTTCGGTAATCAATGGTACAGGCAGAGATTAGGAACAGCAATGGGTACACCTGTATCTTGTACGTATGCTAATTTGTTCCTGACCGTATTTAAGGACAGACATGTCTTAACTACGGCCAACCCATATTTGCAATACATACAGTTGTTGTTGAGATATGTCGACGATGTATTTATGATATGGTCTGGCACTGAGATGCAATGTGGGGATTTTGTTTCCTACTTGAATAAAAGTAACAGCATGAACATGAGATTTACCCTCAACTTTGGGGCTCATTCTCTTGAGTTCTTGGATGTACATGTAGAGGCTGGAGAGGATGGCATGCGTACGAGCGGCCACCGAAAGCCCACAGCCACAAAATCCCTGTTGCACCACAGAAGCTTTCACCCGGACAGTGTCAAGAAGTCTATACCTTATGGCCAATTCATACGGCTTAAACGTATAAAGAACACTGAGGAGGGGTACAACAGACAGTCAGAGGAATTGAAAGGTAGATTACTTGACAGAGGATACAAAGCGAGGGATGTAGACACAGCTAGAAAGAAAGCAGGATCCTTCACTCAACAAGAGTTACTGTACAGAAAAAGGAGAAATGTTCGTAATGAAATGGACAGATTTGTTTTCACATTCAAATACAGTCCCGCAGCAGGTCTTATCAAACGTGCCATCTGTAACAATTGGGATATCTTGAACAATGAGGAAGGGTTGGAAGGGATCGCAAACAACAGACCACTCATAGCCTTTAAAAAGTGTCATACTATAAAAGACAAAATTGTAAGGAGTAGATTTAGGAACAAAGGGACGAGCAATTGGCTGTCATCCAATAGACCAGAGGGCAATTTTAAATGTGGGAATTGCTCCTTCTGCAACTATAACAACCAAAGGAAATACCTGTCTTTTGGTGGGGTTTCACACCGAGTTACACAGTTCATCACTTGCAGAGGTAATTATGTCGTCTATTTGATCACTTGCCATTGCGGCGCCCTTTACATAGGGAAAACAATTCGTCCCCTGTTTGAGAGGTTTAGAGAGCATCTAAATTTAAGACAGGTAAAGGATGTACCAGGCTTATTGAGCATGTTCGCAATGAACATGGTGGAAACCCACAGTGTATTTCCTTTGCTGGGATTGAGCAGGTGCCATCCAGGTCCCGAGGCGGGGACAGGCACCGTGCACTCCTACAAAGGGAATCCAAGTGGATAATGAAAGCCGATGCCTTAGGCCCCTTGGGACTCAATGATAGAAATGATCTAAGTGTATTTGTCTGACCTGTTCTCCTTGTGTCGCATAGAAGTTACTATATTCAGCGGTGCCGGAGCGTATGGGCGGTTACAAGGAAGGTCAGCGTCTTGGTTGCCGAGACAAGCTGATGCAGTGACGTGTATAAGATGTGCGTGTTAGCGCAATTATGTCCCTGGCCCGACGAAGCGCAAGTTAGCGCGAAACGGCCGTCGCCGACGACTCCATCTGTGTTATCACGCACTGTATGCTCCAGCCCAAAAATTTTACCTTTTTGTACAAATAAAGGATCGTTTTATCCACGCTGGTGAGTGCCGCCTTTTCTATTATCCTCCACATGGTTATATTACCTGCTGCTGAGACTGTGCACCGCTGTATGCGTTTTAAAGGGACAGGTAGTTGAGGACTGGGTACATATATTTTTTTTGTGACGTCCGGCGATGCCGCCTTACTTTCATTCTCCCCACCATTGCCATTCTATATTCCCCTGGCTCTAGAACTATGTTCATGTCATCCAAAATCTTCTTTACCATATTGGGATCCTGCTGTACATGGCTACCCAGCGACAAAAAAAAAAAAAAAAACTATTGACATCATTTGGGCCATAGACACTATAAAAACTGACCCTCTCCCACCCGATCTCTAGTAAGACACGCACCAGTCTAACCTCAGTATCTGATTATGAAGAAACAATCTTACACGCCTCGAAGTAATACGGAAACTCCCGTTTTCCCAGCTTTAGTCGCTGACCCAAAGACATGTCCGACCCAGAACTTATGCATTCTATAAAAATCGATAAATCCTTTTATGTTCCATGTGATAATATTCATTATTTTAGTACACTTAGGGATGGTAAATTGACAGGGGAATGCAGAAGTCGTCTGGGTCGGATCTGTAATCCCAAAATCCAAACGACTGCAACATGTCCATTTGCTAATACACCATATAATGAGATATGCACATCCAAATATTAATGTAAAAAGGGAGAACATGAGAACTACAGCAAACAATACTATAATGAAAAAAAATGAAAGCACCTGAGGGCAATTTCACTCAAATCACCCACCCAATTGTGCTCTTTTTTTCCAGTATAGCAAGGCTCCCACATTTCCGCCCAGCATACCATAATGTCTACCTCTTAAGATATGTAACCTCAGAAACGAACCAATACTATCAAGCAATAGCACTCTCTATAGTGCGATACTTATCAAGTCCCAGAATAACGTAACACGATTTGACAATCCTCAACAATCAGTCAGGGGAATAGGACAGTCGGTCCCTTCCAGAAGGAGCTGCATCCTGAATAGGAGATCTTCCTCAGAGTTGAGGTTTGGTCACTGGGTTCCCAGTACCTAAGGACCATGAAGACTTTTTGCTGTTGACCATGATCATCTCCTAATCGGTTGTGGGTATGCTCCACAGCTTTTTCTGCATCATCAGCAGATGTATATGAAGAAACTTTCCCATTTTCATGAAAAATTCTCAAGATTTCTGGATACTGAAGCTGAAACTTCTTCTTGGCTTGTTATAATGAAGTGCAAAATTTGCTGCAGGTTCTCCTCTTTCGTGCTACTTCCGCAGAGAAATATTCAAACAGTAAGATCTTAGTCCCCTTTAAAGTGAGAGGTTCTGTATGACATCATTATGCTGTCACGGCTGAGGATGGGGAAAACCCTCAGCCGTGCGATGCCAGGAGATGTAAGTTGCTGCTCTGCCAGGACCACAGAATTAGAATCTGTCAAGGTCGATGCAGACCACTATTCGCTTCAGGTCCTTGAAGACTGGGATCCTGACCAATCCTATGGGCTCGCTCTACACAGCAAGGAGATGTTATGCCCAGAGCAGAAGGGAGATCCATTTCACATACATCTTGCATATCCCTAAACAAGATAGAATATGTCAGACCCACCAAACACAGGATATTTCTATGGGTGAGGTAGACCTTGACAGATCATCCATGTTATCATGTAGCCAGGCATTCTCTTTGAGCACTTGTCTCGGTCTCATGCAATTATTTAAGACGCTGTCTCATACAATCAAAGTCGTCTTCTAAAAAGATCAAGCGGTGTTCCACACTTTCAGTGCAAGCTGAATTTTGCTCCACTTCTGCTTGGAGTTTAGAGAGAGACGCATCTAGTGTTTATTCTAGCGTTGACTGTGTTTATGAGATAGGTGCAGGTCCCAGAGGTGGTCCCAAAAGTGGCATATCTGTTCGTAGATGATCCCCTAAATCCCTAGAAAATTTGTTGTACATTGTAGACATTGTTTCTTTTTAATACGATAAGGAAGCCAACTTAGAGAGGCCATAGGCGTAACTAAAGTCCTCAAAAATAAAAATACGGCCACAAAATGGGATATTTGTAAAAGCATTCTAAAATCTAATTGTGAGAGGTACATACATTATAGGAATAAAGGGTTAAGGAACAAGAATAAATCAATGTGGATAAATAGAACTGTAAAGAAAACAATAAATGACAAAAAGAAAGCATTTTTAAATCAGTAAAACAGGAGGGAAACCAGGAAGCAAGGAAAAACCGCAGAATATGTAAAAAACAAATAAAAGCCGCCAAACTACAGACAGAGAGATTAATTGCCAAAGAGTAAAACTAACCCTAAAATGTTCTTCAATTAAATTAATTAGAAAAAGTATAAATCTGAAGGTGTCGACCTTCTACAGAGCAATGAGGGGGGAGTTGCAGAGAGAGACGAGGAGAAAGCAAAGCTATTAAATATTTTTTTCTCCACTGTATTCACTGAGGAAAATAAACTGTCAGATGAAATGCAGAATGTAAAAGTAAATTCCCCATTAAAAGTGCCCTGTCTGACCCAGGAAAAAGTACAGTGGCGTCTTATGTCTTAAAAAGATTAAAATAGACAAATCGCCAGGACCAGATGGCATACACCCCCGTATCCTAGGAGAATTAAGTAATGTCATAGCCAGACCCTTATTTCTGATATTTACAGACTCTATACTGACAGCGAGTGTTCCATAGGATTTGTGCATAGCAAATGTGGTGCCAATATTCAAAAAGGGTGCAAAAACAGAGCTCGGAAACTATAGGCCGGTAAGTTTAACATCTGTTGCGGGTAAACTGTTTGAAGGTTTTCTAACAGATATCTTGGAGGATCTCAATGAAAATAAGCAAATAACACCATATCAGCATGGCTTCATGAGGGATCGGTCATGTCAAACTAATTTAATCAGTTTCTATGAGGAGGTAAGTTCTAGACTTGACAGTGGTGAATCAATGGATGTCGTATACTGTATCTGGACTTCTCTAAAGCATTTGACACTGTACCACATAAAAGGAGTGGTAACTGGCTCAATGATAGAAAACAGAGGGTGATTATTAATGGTACACACTCAGATTGGGTCACTGTCACTAGTGAAGTACCTCAGTGTTCAGTATTGGGCCCTATTCTCTAATATATTTATTAAATGATCTTGTAGAAGGCTTGCACAGTAAAATATAAATTTTTGCAGAGGACACTAAACTGTGTAAAGTAATTAACACTGAAGAGGACAATATGCTGCTACAGATGGATCTGGATAGATTAGAGGCTTTGGCAGAGAAGTGGCAGATGAGGTTGAATACTGACAAATGTACGGTTATGCACATGGGAAGAAATAATGCAAATCGGGTTGACAGATTACTGGGAGGGGCTGGAGAAGATCCAGCGGTCATGGTCCATATCGGAACCAATGACAAAGTTAGAGGTAGGTGGAGAGTCCTTAAAACTGATTTCAGGGATTTAGGTCAAAAGCTTAGGGCAAGGACCTCAAAGGTAGTATTTTCCGAAATACTGCCTGTACCACGAGCCACACAAGAAAGACAGCGGGAGATTAGGGAGATTAATAAGTGGCACAAGAACTGGTGTAGCAAGGAGGGGTTTGGCTTCCTGGAGAACTGGGCCGACTTTTCTATCGGCTACAGGCTCTATCGCAGGGACGGGCTGCACCTCAATGGGGAAGGGGCAGCTGTGCTGGGGAGAAAGATGGCTAGAAGGTTGGAGGAGTGTTTAAACTAGGGACTGGGGGGAGGGAAATTACATTATAGGAGGGGAAGATAGGGCAGATAGAGACCGGGGGCAATGTAGTGGGACTGGGGGAGGAATGGAAGGAGGAACTAGAACAGTTCAGAAGGAAAGGTGTAGGGTAAAAAAATATACATAAACCTCTCAAATGTATGTATACTAATGCCAGAAGCCTGGAGAGGGGGGGGGGGGGGGGTTTGCCTTTATGTAAAGTCTTGTCTAAAGCCCACACTCCGTGAAGATATAAGTGAGGGACATGAACATGTGGAGTCAGTGTGGGTAGAGATACATGGAGCTAAAAACAACAATAAATTACTAATAGGATAAAAAGTGTACTGGGCACACTCACTTATGCAGAATCATACATTTTATTAATAGACATATAAAATACAATCAATTACTCTAAGAACGCATATAAAATACAATCAATTGGTATATGAACACGTTACTACAATAAAATGGGATAAATATATACTAGATTTCTGGCAAAAAATACAATGTATCTAATAAATAAATAAATAAGGCCAGCCGTATTAGGGCTGGAGATGGAAATGATCAGTCCATATGAAGCGAAAAAACGGGAGATCCCGACTGGTGGCTTATGTTAGTTTAGTAACTAGCCTCACAATGTCATATAGAATTCACAGTCCTGACTAGTTGGAGGTGAGTAAAAGTACTGTAGTCAGAGCGATTTACTTGGGTGAGTATATTCGCGGCGTCCCGCTTATACTCACTGTGCAGTGTAGTTCTTTGTGCTGATAGACTTGGAGACCAAAACGTTCTCGGCTACTCCTGTAGTGGCTGGATGATGCTGTGCCTTTCTTCTCGTGTCCTTACAGTCCTCTGGCTACCGCTCCGTAACGGCAAAGAGCCGGTCAGCACTGGGACTCAAAGTTGCTTTTCCCCACGTCGGCTGATCTGCGACACACTCCTGTGTATCCTCGTGTGTTGCGCTTGTAACCGCCGTCGTGTCAGGGTTTTAGTAAGACACGGGATCCTCAATGGGTTTAAATTACCGCACAGCTTTTTTTTAAAAACCAGCATATACTTCTCGAGATTCCTCTGGGGGTCTCTTCACCAAACGCATTTCGGGGTACTTGCCCCTTCCAAGTACCCCGAAACGCGTTTGGTGAAGAGACCCCCAGAGGAATCTCAAGAAGTATATGCTGTTTTTTTTTAAAAAGCTGTGCGGTAATTTATCAGCACAAAGAAGTATATGCTGTTTTTTTTTAAAAAGCTGTGCGGTAATTTATCAGCACAAAGAACTACACTGCACAGTGAGTATAAGCGGGACGCCACAAATATACTCACCCAAGTAAATCGCTCTGACTACAGTACTTTTACTCACCTCCAACTAGTCAGGACTGTGAATTCTATATGACATTGTGAGGCTAGTTACTAAACTAACATAAGCCACCAGTCTGGATCTCCCGTTTTTTCGCTTCATATGGACTGATCATTTCCATCTCCAGCCCTAATACGGCTGGCCTTATTTATTTATTTATTAGATACATTGTATTTATTGCCAGAAATCTAGTATATATTTATCCCATTTTATGTATTGTATTTTATATGTCTATTAATAAAATGTATGATTCTGCATAAGTGAGTGTGCCCAGTACACTTTTTATCATTATTTATACACTTTTAGAGGAAAGGCGGATCCTCTTTACTGGCAGCACCTCCTCCTTATTTTTCCTCAGTCCTGTGCGTCTCACAAACTTTTCTTTTTGTAAATTACTAATAGGAGTTTACTATAAACCACCTAATATACCAGAGTCCACAGAAAATCTACTACTAAACGAGATAGACGAGGCGGCAAATCATAATGAGGTGGGTATTATGGGGGACTTCAACTACCCAGATATAGACTGGGAAACTGAAACTTGGATATCTCATAAAGGAAACAGGTTCTTGGCAATAACCAAAGACAATTACCTCTCCCAACTGGTTCAGGACCCGACTAGAGGGACGGCCATACTGGACTTAGTATTAACCAATAGGCCTGACAGAACAACAGACGTGCAGGTTGGGGGACACCTGGGAAAGTGACCATAAAGTAATAACCTTCCAATTATCATTCAAAAGAGCGTTTCTACAGGGAGAAACAAAAATACCAAACTTCAAAAAAGCTAAATTTAGCCAACTAAGAGAGGCCATAGGCCTAACTAACTGGGACAAAGTCCTCAAAAATAAAAATACAGCCGCAAAATGGAATATCTTTAAAAACATCCTAAAATCTCATTGCGAGAGGTACATACCATATGGGAATAAAAGGTTAAGGAACAAAAAGAAACCAATGTGGATAAATAGAACTGTAAAGAAAGCAATAAATGACAAAAAGAAAGCATATAAATCACTAAAACAGGAGTGTAGCACGGAAGCACTGAAAAACTATAAGGAAAAAAATAGAATATGTAAAAAACAAATAAAAGCGGCCAAACTAGAGACCGAGAGATTAATTGCCAAAGAGAGTAAAACTAACCCTAAAATGTTCTTCAATTATATATTATATAATTATATAAATGTTAAAAAGTATAAATCTGAAGGTGTCGGCCCTTTAAAGAGTAATGAGGGGGGAGTCGCAGAGAGCGACGAGGAGAAAGCAAAGCTGTTAAATATTTTTTTCTCCAATGTATTCACTGAGGAAAATAAACTGTCAGATGACATGCAGAATGTAAAAATAAATTCCCCATTAAAAGTGTCCTGTCTGACCCAGGAAGAAGTACATCAGCGACTTAAAAAGATTAAAATCGCCTGGACCAGATGGCATACACCCCCGTATCCTAAGGGAATTAAGTAATGTCATAGCCAGACCCTTATTTCTGATATTTGTGGACTCTATACTGACAGGGAATGTCCCACAGGATTGGCGCATGGCAAATGTGGTGCCAATATTCAAAAAGGGTCCAAAACCAGAGCCTGGAAACTATAGGCCGGTAAGTTTAACATCTGTTGTGGGTAAACTGTTTGAAGGTTTTCTGAGAGATGCTATCTTAGAGCATCTCAACGGAAATAAGCAAATAACGCCATATCAGCATGGCTTCGTGAGGTATCGGTCATGCCAAACTAATTTAATCAGTTTCTATGAGGAGGTAAGTTCTAGACTTGACAGCGGCGAATTAATGGATGTCGTATATCTGGACTTCTCCAAAGCATTTGACACTGTACCACATAAAAGGTTAGTATATAAAATGAGAATGCTCGGACTGGGAGAAAACGTCTGTATGTGGGTAAGTAACTGGCTCAATGATAGAAAACAGAGGGTGGTTATTAATGGCACACACTCAGATTGGGTCACTGTCACTAGTGGGGTACCTCAGGGGTCAATATTGGGCCCTATTCTCTTCAATATATTTATTAATGATCTTGTGGAAGGCTTGCATAGTAAAGTATCAATTTTCGCAGATGACACTAAACTGTGTAAAGTAATTTACACTGAAGAGGACAGTATACTACTACAGAGGGATCTGGATAGATTGGAGGCTTGGGCAGATAAGTGGCAGATGAGGTTTAACACTGACAAATGTAAAGTTATGCACATGGGAAGGAATAATGCAAGTCACCCGTACATACTAAATGGTAAAACACTCGGTAACACTGACATGGAAAAGGATCTAGGAATTTTAATAAACAGCAAACTAAGCTGCAAAAACCAGTGTCAGGCAGCTGCTGCCAAGGCCAATAAGATAATGGGTTGCATCAGATGGGGCATAGATGCCAGTGATAAGAACATAGTCCTACCACTTTACAAATCGCTACTCAGACCACACATGGAGTACTGTGTACAGTTCTGGGCTCCTGTAAACAAGGCAGACATAGCAGAGCTGGAGAAGGTCCAGAGGAGGGCAACTAAAGTAATAACTGGAATGGGGCAACTACAGTACCCTGAAAGATTATCAAAATTGGGTTATTCACTTTAGAAAAAAAGACAACTGAGGGGAGATCTAATTAATATGTATAAATATATCAGGGGTCAGTACAGAGATCTATCCCATCATCTATTTATCCCCAGGACTGTGACGAGGGGACATCCTCTGCGTCTGGAGGAAAGAAGGTTTGTACACAAACATAGAAAAAGGATTCTTTACGGTAAGAGCAGTGAGACTATGGAACTCTCTGCCTGAGGAGGTGGTGATGGTGAGTACAGGAATTCAAGAGGGGCCTGGATGTATTTCTGGAGCGTAATAATATTACAGGCTATAGCTACTAGAGAGGGGTCGTTGATCCAGGGAGTTATTCTGATTGCCTGATTGGAGTCGGGAAGGAATTTTTTATTCCCCTAAAATGGGGAAAATTGGCTTCTACCTCACAGTTTTTTTTTTTTGCCTTCCTCTGGATCAACTTGCAGGATAACAGGCCGAACTGAATGGACAAATGTCTTTTTTCGGCCTTATTAAGTCTGGAAAAACAAATATATTTATGGGGTTTTGATGCAGATTTAGATTTGTAAGAACTGTCCTCATCACTCTATGAATGGAATACACATATAGTAATTAAAATATAACAGTGTGTGTATACCAAACTTGAATAACTCACAGTTCCAGTGTCTCCAACTTCAGACATGATTCCAGGGAGGCAGCATAACACAAACTGAAACTCTTTAAGGCCCATCCCCATTCACGTGTAACCATGGCAGAAGGGTTCCTTTACTTGAGTCAGGC
Organism: Bufo bufo; assembly: GCF_905171765.1. Classification (NCBI taxonomy): domain Eukaryota; kingdom Metazoa; phylum Chordata; class Amphibia; order Anura; family Bufonidae; genus Bufo; species Bufo bufo. Next base: position 259,096,283 of record NC_053393.1, read on the forward strand.
ACTCACGCCCCCAATAATGTTATCTACTGGAGCCAAGCCTAATGGTGAGCTAAAAAGACGTGAAGAGTTTACAGTCACCGTGTGCAGCCCGACTTCTTGCACCTCCAGGACACCAACATTTGGGCCTGGCACGATGAAATCAATGCCACAGATAACTGCCAGGCATGTGCAGATACAAGATGTGGACCCTGCCACCCCCCACATGGTAGGTGGAAACACTAAATCCTGCTGAACCTGCTTGCCCATAATAGGAATGGGCCCATAGCAAATACTGTGGTGCTGGGATGATCCACTCCCCACCTGGAAAGGATAGGGAGGCACTGGGGAGGAGCTGAAGGAGGATCCAATTTACTCTTCACCTCAGTGTAAGGGCCGTTGTGATGGGTGAGAGGGAAAAAATACTTTCCAGTACCTTTATTATGGTACTTGTGAGACATACGATCTTGCCATACACTAGAGTGTTTCAAATGCCAGAAAAGTTAATTTAGACCATTTTCGGACAAACTGCAGTGGTGACTTAATGTAAATATGTCAGATACATTAACTTATGTTTGTTGGATTTTTTTTTTAGCAAATACTGTATGTGCAGCCGAGATCAGGCATCATATATATGCATATATAAATGATTTGTCATTTTAACCTATGGCTTTGTCATCCAAAATCACAACCTTCTCAGAACTATCATTTAAAAAATGGCCATCTGAAATCATTATTTTATGGCAGCTTTAGAAGATGGCCTTGAAGTGACCTCTTTCTGCCCTTTCGGCTGCCCTATTTCAACAAAAAGAGCAGTATTTTTTTGAGCATAGAGACACAATCTTCAAGGGCCAAATAGTCCATGATCTTGACAAGCAGTCACAAACAGAATCAAAATGTTGAAGCTCATTGAGTGGCAGCTGCTTCCTACTCTCTTCAAGGGTGATCTTTGCAGTGGCCCAATAGCATTCTGGTCTAGCCCTGTCTCACATCCCAGATAAATATTTGGTGGGGAGAATCTATTTAGACTGCAATTTTTTAAGCCAGTTATAATAATTTAAAAAAATGTTGAGGAGTGAGAAGCAACATTTTTTTAAATTCCTTACAAGAATTATTTGTTCTGGGACAGTACTGAGAGTTGAAAGCTTGAAGTGCTTTCTTCACAAGACTGGTATTCCAGTTCTCCTTATAAGCAGAACATGTGAGTTTGATCCTTTCTTGGCTTTTTTAAATGCCTATTTCCTCTACAAAGTCTCCTACATCATTGTGGATGCAGACAATGTCAAAATTCAATGGCTCTTCTGTCACCTAGGGACTTGAACATGAGATCACTTAATTGCTTCTCCCATAGACTGCAATGAATTACCACTGAAGTCTATTGGAGATTTGCTCCATAGGAACTTGGCAGGCCTGTGACCATACAGAAGGCTGGGGGCTGCCATAGTAACTGAACAGCAACCTTGATCTCAGCGCAGGGCAGCTGTTGGGGCCCCGGCAACACAGAACTCCCAGGATAAGACCTCTGGGATGCCAAGTTTACAATCGATCCCTGCATCTGCGGAGTTAAAACTCTGTGATTGTGTTATCAATGATAAACTTTCCTCCTGGTGTCTGCTGTGTAAAACACTGCCATCCTTAATGGCTGAGATCCGCTGTACATGTATTGTGGATGTCAGGAAAGAGTTAAGATTTTTGTATTTTCATTGTGCATTTCATCAATGTACCTATTTGAGGGCATGTTTTTAGCAGGCCAAGTTGGGTTTTTCAGTGGCACCATTGTGGGGTATATGTAATATGCAAATTGATATCTCCCAAGAAATAGAACTATCTTGCCAGCCCCATCGACTGGAAGTGGCCCAATAGGCGGTGCTGGTGACACGGTTTACTTGGAAGATACCTCTTTGCATATTCATTTCCCATGGGGCACTGCCAATGAGTCTCCTTACTGTGGAGTACTTCCAGTAAGTTTCCACACATGACAGGTCACCCTGCCTAATGGGTGTATGCAAGTAACCGTTTAGAAAGAAAAAAATAAATAAAAATCTGCATTTCTGTGACTGTTCTTTGCATTATTATTTTATTTTTTTTTTTGCAGTTTAAGAGTGTGGAAAAATAACTAACTTTATTTTATGGGTCCATCTGGTGATACCAAATACAGTTATTTTTTTCATTAGTATTTTTGCTAAATAAAATCCTATTTTATGGAAAAAAATATTTTTTATGTTATATTCTAAGACTGATATCTTTTTATTTTTCCTTAGCAGTGATCAGTCAGAGCTTTTTATACCGTGTTTTCAAATACCAAAAAGCAGAGCTCCCACCGTAATCCCGTGGAGACATTAAACCATGCCAACAAGATCATCATGACAAATATACATAGCAATCCTCGTCTTGAGTATTTACACATCTATAATGAAAACAATAACAAGAAAATGTTAATTGACTTTTTTCAATGTCTTTCAAAGGCTTTTGTGTCATAATATCACAGTATGATGTGATATCATGCTCAAGTTTAGATTTGTTACATCTCTATATCCATCATGAGGCAGAATCTAGCACCTGCTCATGACATCCTTGTAATGGGTCGTTAAAGGGGTTCTCCGGAAATTAAGAAAATTAAAATACTTGACATATGACGTAATAGTACGTCATGGCGGAGAGTGATTTGCCGCATTTTGAGTATTATTACGTCATGGTGATTGGGCGGGCACTGGAGCGATAACTGCAGGGGCCCGGCAGTCACTGATAGCCAAGCCCCTGCTGTATCCGCCGGCATCGCTGTAAAAGCCGATGCCGGCAGATTAACCCCTTCTATGCCACGATCAGCGCTGACCGCAGCAAAGAAGGGGTTTGCGGCGGGTGAGGGAGCCCATTGGGTACCCACGCTGCTGTGGCAGGGACCCGATGGGTGACAAGGTGTCATGGTCTTACCTTCTCGCTGTTCTCCTTCGTTTGACATGTGCTGGCGGCCATCTTGGTTTCTGGGTTTCTTGTAGCCTTCCACCCTGCGGCTCCTCCTTCCCACTGGGAGGAGCTGGATGCCTAGCTCATATATATAGGAGGTCTGTGGCTTCAGTTCCTTGCTTGGTCCTCCTGTGTTCACATGCTTCTAAGACTGCTGCTGCTTCTGGTTCCTGATCCTGGTTTCGTCTGACTACCCTGCTGGTTCCTGATCCTGGCTTCGTCTGACTACCCTGCTGGTTCCTGATCCTGGCTTCGTCTGACTACCCTTCTGGTTCCTGATCTCTGGCCTCTCAAAGACTCTGCTTCGGTTTCACCATTCGTTTGGACTTTTGCTTTACAGCTTTATTTTCAATAAAGCCTTCTTATTTTCACTTATCTCTTGTTGTACGTCTGATTCATGGTTCCGTGACATTAGGACCAAGCCATGAGTTCTGACGGTACAGGGCCATCCTCGCTACCCATGCTGGTTGCCAGACTTGATCAGCAGGATCACCTGTTGGGTCGGTTCGCTGTGGCGTTGCAAACCCTGCTTGAACGCACGGCTCATTTCGCTCCCGTTGCCGATGGGTCGGTTGTCGCTCCGGTTGTTGCGCCAGAGTCTACCCCGACACCTGTTGTTGCGCCTGCGGTGTTTCGGGGTATGACCGGTTCTGCCCCTCTTCCACAGCGCTTTGGGGGAGAGCCAACTCAGTGCCGAGGTTTCCTTAACCAGGTGGGCATTTATTTCGAGTTGCTGCCACATGCCTTTCCTACTGAGAGATCAAAGGTGGGCTTCTTGATCTCGCTGCTCTCGGACAAGGCCTTGGCCTTGGCCTGGGCCAGCCCTTTATGGGAGAACAACAATCCGGTGGTTGCCGAGTTTTCCGGTTTTGTTGCTTCTCTTCGGAAGGTATTCAATGTGCCGGCTCGTGCTGCCTCTGCTGCGAAGCTCCTTATGTCCATCAGACAGGGTTCACGATCCGTAGCTGAATACGCCATTGAGTTTCGTACCCTGGCAGCAGAGGTGGGCTGGAATAATGAGGCTCTGGTCGCTGCTTTCTCTCATGGCCTCTCGGATGCCTTGAAGGATGAGGTTGCAGCTAAGGACCTACCAGTGGAGCTCGAGTCTCTTATTTCTTTCCTGATTTTGATTGACACCAGACTCAGGGAGAGACCTTCCTTTAAGGAGAGCCTGCGGAGGTCTTCTAACAGATTGGCGCCTACGTTTGCTGTCCCACCCGTGCCTCCCTCTCCTCCCACGCCTCCTGGGGATGACTTGTCTGGGGGTGAACCCATGCAGCTGGGGTTTGCTCGCCTGTCCGAGGGGGAGAGGGTACTCCGGAGACGCGAGGGTCGATGCATGTACTGTGGTCTCGGTGGGCATTTTCGGTTGGCATGTCCGAACCGTCCGGGAAACGCTCGTACCTGAGATCCTGTCGGGGGCAGATCTTGGGTGGAGTCTCCTCGTCCCCGGTTTCCCGTGTTGACAAACCACTGATCACTGTTGTCCTCTCCTGGGTCGGGGGCTCGGTGACGACCCAGGCGTTGGTGGACTCGGGTGCTGGTGGTTTGTTCATTGATAGTGTGTTCGCTGCCGCCAATTCCATTCCTCTGCAGGCTCGAGGTTCCCCACTGGCTCTTGAGGCGATAGACGGCAGACCCCTTCTGTCGTCACACGTGACTCATGAGACCCTTCCAGTGGGGATAGCCATTGGTGCCGTTCACAGAGAGTCGGTCTGTCTCCAGGTTATTTCGTCTCCACACTACTCGGTGGTCTTGGGGTACCCCTGGCTCCAGAAGCATAATCCGACTTTCGATTGGAGATCGGCCGAGATCCTCTCGTGGTCACCGCAGTGTGGGACTAGTTGCATCCATGGGTCTGTCAAGTTGCTGTGTACTTCCTCGGACTCTCTGTTGCCTCCTGAATACGAGGAGTACCGGGATGTATTCGATAAGGTGCGCGCGGTTGCCCTACCTGCGCACCGCCCATACGATTGTGCCATAGAGTTACAACCTGGTGCCGTTCCTCCTCGTGGCAAGGTCTATCCACTGTCGGTAGTGGAGAATGAGGCCATGGAGGAGTACGTGAGGGAGGCGCTTTCACGCGGACACATTCGCAAATCCTCGTCCCCGGCAGGGGCTGGATTTTTCTTTGTGAAAAAGAAGGGCGGTGAGTTGAGGCCTTGCATCGATTACAGGGGTCTCAATCGCATCACGATCAAGAACGCTTACCCGATACCCTTGATTTCCGAGCTGTTCGATCGCCTTAAAGGGGCCACGGTCTTTACCAAACTCGACCTGAGGGCGGCATATAACCTGGTAAGGATCAAGGCGGGCGATGAGTGGAAGACCGTGTTTAACACCAGGACCGGTCATTATGAATCCTTGGTTATGCCCTTTGGGTTGTGCAATGCGCCCGCAGTCTTTCAGGAATTCATCAATGATGTTTTCCGTGACCTGTTGCAGCAGTGTGTGGTGGTCTATTTGGATGACATCTTGGTATATTCTGAATCCATGGAGGCCCACATTCTGGATGTCAGACGAGTGTTGCAACGGTTACGAGAGAACAAGCTGTTCGGTAAGCTTGAGAAATGCGAATTTCACCGATCCCAGGTAACCTTCTTAGGTTACATCATTTCCGCTGAGGGGTTCTCCATGGATCCTGAGAAGGTTTCGGCTGTCTTACAGTGGCCCCAGCCCAGTGGTCTTCGTTCCCTGCAGCGCTTTTTGGGCTTCGCCAATTATTATCGGAAGTTCATCAGGGACTTTTCCATGCTGGCCAAGCCTCTCACGGATCTGACCAGGAAGGGCAGTAATTCCCAGGTCTGGCCGCTCGAGGCCATCCGAGCTTTTGAGGCCCTAAAGTCCGCTTTTGTGTCGGCTCCGATTCTGTCGCATCCCAACCCTGGGTTGCCCTTTGTCCTCGAGGTGGAAGCGTCTGAGACGGGAGTAGGCGCCCTTCTGTCTCAGCGTAGAACACCAGAGGGTCCTCTGCTTCCTTGTGGGTTTTACTCCCGGAAACTGTCTTCCGCGGAGTGCAACTATCAGATTGGTGACAGGGAGTTATTGGCCATCGTGCAGGCCCTTAAAGAATGGAGGCACTTGCTCGAGGGTTCGGTGGTTCCGGTTCTCATCCTGACGGACCATAAGAATCTGACCTACCTTTCTGAGGCTAAGAGATTGACACCACGTCAGGCCAGATGGGCTCTGTTCTTGTCACGTTTTAATTACGTGGTCTCCTACCTACCCGGTTCCAAGAACATCAGGGCGGATGCCCTATCACGGCAGTACTCCGAGCTGTCCAGGGAGGAGTCGATTCCGACTTCGGTCATACCTCCGAATCAGATCCTGGCCGCCATTCGCACCAGCCTGACCTCTCCCCTGGGTGAGCAGATTTTGGCGGCTCAATCTGGTGCTCCCTCTGGGAGACCCAACGGCAGATGTTTTGTGCCTGAGGAGTTGCGCACTCGGTTGTTGCGAACCTACCATAACTCCAAGACCGCGGGGCATCCTGGAAAGAATCAGCTGTCCTGGGCTGTTTCACGTCTGTTCTGGTGGCCTTCCCTACGTTCCGACATCGCCGCATATGTAGCGGCATGCTCCGTTTGTGCCCAGAGTAAGTCCCCTCGGCACCTTCCGTTGGGCCTTCTGCAACCCATAGCCACCGGGGAGCGCCCATGGACACACCTGGGGATGGATTTCATTGTGGACCTCCCTGCATCCCGAGGCCATACGGTCATTCTCATGATTGTGGATCGGTTTTCCAAAATGTACCACTGTGTTCCTCTCAAGAAGTTACCCTCTGCACAAGAGTTGGCCACGATTTTTGCCAGGGAGGTCTTCCGGTTGCACGGTTTGCCCAAGGAGATTGTGTCGGATCGGGGGAGTCAGTTTGTGTCCAGGTTCTGGCGCGCCTTTTGCTCCCAGTTGGGGATTCATCTCTCCTTCTCCTCGGCCTACCACCCTCAGTCCAATGGGGCCGCAGAACGATCCAATCAGGCCTTGGAGCAATTCCTTCGTTGCTATGTCTCCGATCACCAAGACAATTGGGTTGACCTTCTGCCTTGGGCTGAGTTTGCCAGGAACACGGCGGTGAACTCTTCCTCTGGGACGTCTCCCTTCATGGCCAATTATGGGTTCCAACCTGCCGTGTTACCGGAGGTATTCTCTCCCCAGGATATTCCGGCGGTGGAGGATCACCTTTCCGTCCTACGTGCTTCTTGGGTACAGATCCAGAAGTCCCTTGAGGTCTCTGCGCAGCGCCAGAGACTCCAGGCTGATCGCAGACGAGCGCCTGCTCCTTCCTACCAGGTTGGAGACCGTGTATGGTTGTCCACCCGCAACCTCAACCTTCGAGTGCCCACTCCCAAGCTGGCGCCTCGCTTTGTTGGTCCCTTCCGAGTGCTTTGCAGGGTAAACCCGGTAGCCTATGCCCTTGCGCTTCCTCCTGGCATGCGGATCTCTAACGTGTTTCATGTCTCCCTGTTGAAGCCACTGGTGTGTAATCGTTTCACTTCCTCGGTTCCTCGGCCTCGTCCGGTCCGAGTGGGCAATCATGAGGAGTATGAGGTGAGCAATATCCTGGACTCACGCCTGGTCCGCGGTCGGGTGCAGTTTTTGGTCCATTGGCGTGGTTATGGTCCAGAGGAGCGTTCCTGGGTTCCCTCCGCAGATGTCCATGCTCCTGCCTTGCTCCGAGCCTTCCACGCACGCTTCCCTCAGAAACCGTTTTTTGCTCCGCGGAGGAGGGGCCCTTGAGGGGGAGGTACTGTCATGGTCTTACCTTCTTGCTGTTCTCCTTCGTTTGACATGTGCTGGCGGCCATCTTGGTTTCTGGGTTTCTTGTAGCCTTCCACCCTGCGGCTCCTCCTTCCCACTGGGAGGAGCTGGATGCCTAGCTCATATATATAGGAGGTCTGTGGCTTCAGTTCCTTGCTTGGTCCTCCTGTGTTCACATGCTTCTAAGACTGCTGCTGCTTCTGGTTCCTGATCCTGGTTTCGTCTGACTACCCTGCTGGTTCCTGATCCTGGCTTCGTCTGACTACCCTGCTGGTTCCTGATCCTGGCTTCGTCTGACTACCCTTCTGGTTCCTGATCTCTGGCCTCTCAAAGACTCTGCTTCGGTTTCACCATTCGTTTGGACTTTTGCTTTACAGCTTTATTTTCAATAAAGCCTTCTTATTTTCACTTATCTCTTGTTGTACGTCTGGTTCATGGTTCCTATGCCATGAACAGGCTGCCCAATGCCTTGCACGGCATCGGGACCTGCCTTCTACGGGCGCCGAGGAGATCCAGCCTTAGGATGGGTCTCCTAGGCAACCTGTTAGTGTATTACTCTAAGATGTATTGTAATGCATTGCAGAGGGGATCAGACCCTCAAAAGTTGAAGTCCCAGAGTGAGACATAAAAATAAAGTGTAAAAAAAAAAAGTATTTAAAAAAAAAATAATAATAAAGTTTCAAGTAAAAAAAAAGAAAAAAACGCCCCTTTCCCCTGATTTTATAATAAAAAATAGGAAATAAAAAGGAAAAAATCACACATATTAGTTATCACCACGTCCGTAACGACCGGTTATATAAATATATCACATGATCCAACCCGCCTGATAAACACCTTAAATAAAAGCCATTTTTGTCACCTTACATCACAAAAAGTGAAACACCAAGTCATCAAAAAGGCGTACGTCCCACAAAATGGAATAAAAAAAACTGTCACCTCATCCCGCAAAAAATGGGGCCCTACATAAGAAAATAGTTAAAAAAATTAAAAACTATAGCTCTCAGAACATGGTGAAATACAAGTGTTTAAATATCCACCCAAAAAGAGGGGAGGGGAACTGGGTATATATTTAAACACTTGTGCGGATGATTGAGGTATATGCCCCTGATGAAGCTTGGAGCGAAACCCGGGTGGGGCGTGCACAAGACTGCTGTGTTTTATCCCTTTTGATTTGCCTATACCACTACTGACGTTTGTGAGTATAATAAAAAAAATCTGTTTATATATACATTGGTGACAGTGCTTCACTATCAGAGCGAATTTTCTGTAGAATTGACTATGGGAAGAAAAGAATAAGAGGAGCTCGTAATGAAGGCTTTCGTCTAATGTGCTTGTATACCCACGTGCGCTTGTGAGTATAATACCAGGAGTGCATGGGGTTAATGATAGCAGTACTTCACTATCGGTGTGATTTTTTAAAATATTTTATATTATGTTCTCATCACGGGCATCTATGCCCCTTTTGATGTAACCCATTATCTTATTGGCCTTGGCAGCAGCTGCTTGACACTGGTTTTTACAGTTTAGCTTGCTGTTCACTAAAATTCCTAGGTCCTTTTCCATGTATGTACGGGTGATTTGCATTATTCCTTCCCATGTGCATAACCTTACATTTCTCAGTGTTAAACCTCATCTGCCACTTCTCTGCCCAAGCCTCCAATCTATCCAGATCCATTTGTAGCAGTATATTGTCCTCTTCCGTGTCAATTACTTTACACAGTTTAGTGTCATCTGCAAAAAAAAATATTTTACTGTGCAAGCCTTCTACAAGATTATTAATAAATATAATGAAGAGGATAGGGCAGAGTACTGACCCCTGAGGTACCTCACTAGTGACAGTGATCCAATCTGAGTGTGTACTATTAATAACAACCCTCTGTTTTCTATTACTGAGCCAGTTACTTACCCACATACAGACATTTTCTCCCAGTCTGAGAAAATGTGCCAAACTGCGGATGGAATCCATATGCCCCAAAAAACTGCAACTTATCAGTGGACTCCTGTTTACGGTTATTAATGGCAAACTCAGCTAATGACAAAAATGAAGACCACTCCTCCTGGTTCTCCTGAACAAAACATCTCAAGTAAATCTCCAGATTCTGATTGCTGCGCTCCGTCTGTCCGTTCGTCCCCCTCTTTGATCCTTACCAAATTATATGCCCCCCTCAGATCCAATTTAGAGAGCACCTTGGCACCGATAATTTGATTAAACAAATCCAGAATCAAAGGAAGGGGGTAAGGATCACCGACGGCAATACGGTTGAGCTCACGGAAGTCCAGACATGGTCTAAGGGTACCATCTTTCTTTTTTATAAAGAAAAACCCAGCAGCCACTCTGGATTTGGATGGTCTGATATGACCCTTCGCCAAGCTCTCGGTGATATGTGATATACTCTCGCATAGCCTTTCTTTCGGGCTCCGAAAGATTATACAACCGAGATTTGGGCAGTTTAGCTCCAGGAATAAGATTGACGGGACAATCATATTCCCGATGCAAGGATAACTTCTGGTTACCACTCTCAGAAAACACATCAGAAAATTTGTAAATGAACGAGGGTATAGTTTTAGTGGTGACCACAGGGAAAGACGCATTAAGACAGTTGTCCATGTAAAAATCACTGCAATCGAGAATCTGTCTCGCTTGCCAGTCGATGACACATAGTCCCTGACAAGCAGATCAGAGAGGAGGATGAGGCAGCAATTTAGCACAGTGTTATGAAGTAACTTGTCCTCCTGTGTGACAGGTTCTGTGTGTACTAATAGGACGGTGGCCATTTTATTTCTCCTAATGATTGCTCCCCATATGAAATGAGCTATTATAAATAATGAAAGGTATTTGGGAATGTATTTATAATAAAGTAATAATTAAAGAGGACCTTTCACTAGTTTAAAAACTAACTATATCAGTGGGCAGAGCGGCGCCCAGGGGTCCCCCTGCACTTACTAGTATGTCTGGGCGCCGCTCGTTTCGCCCAGTATAGGCTCCGGTGTCTGCAGCTCCCTCTGTTGTACGGGGCGGAGTTTTTGTATTAGGGTTGTCCCTTGCTGCAGCGCTGGCCAATCGTAGCGCACAGCTCATAGCCTGGGAGTCCCAGGCTATGAGCTGTGCGCTACGATTGGCCAGCGCTGCAGCAAGGGACAACCCTAATACAAAAACTCTGCCCCCAGTACAACAGAGGGAGCTGTAGACACCGGAGCCTATACCGGGCGAACGGAGCGGCGCCCAGACATACTAGTAAGTGAAGGGGGACCCTTGGGCGCCGCTCTGCCCACTGATATAGTTAGTTTTTCATTTTTAAACTAGTGAAAGGTCCTCTTTAAAGGGTTTCTATCACTTCGTTTCACCTATTTAGCTTTCAGACACTAGCGATCCGCTAGTGTCTGCTTTATCTAACCATCCTAATATAAGAGCTTAGTGTCCTGCCGTTTAGCTAAAAAAATAACTTATATAGATATGCAAATGAGCCTCTAGGTGCTATGGGGGCGTGATTAGCACCTAGAGGCTCCGTCTACCTTAACAAACTGCCGCCGCCCAGCGCGTCCCTCCAGCCCGCCCATCTCCTCCGGAATGCGATCCTCTCCGTGCGCGTCTCTGTTCTGCGCATGCGCAGTGAATGTCTGATCGCTTCCCTGCTCAGACATCTCCACTGCGCCTGCGCCGATGACGTCATAGTGCTCCGAGGAACAGGCGCAGTGGAGATGTCTGAGCAGGGAAGCGATCAGACATTCACTGCGCATGCGCAGAACAGAGACGCGCACGGAGAGGATCGCTTCAGCTGGAGATGGGCGGGCTGGAGGGACGCGCTGGGCGGCGGCATTTTGTGAAGGTAGACCGAGCCTCTAGGTGCTAATCACGCCCCCATAGCACCTAGAGGCTCATTTGCATATCTATATAAGTTATTTTTTTAGCTAAACGGCAGGTCAATAAGCTCTTATATTAGGATGGTTAGATAAAGCAGACACTAGCGGATCGCTAGTGTCTGAAAGCTAAATAGGTGAAACGAAGTGATAGAAACCCTTTAAGTGTATTCATTTTCTTAATTCCTGAAGAACCCCTTTAAGGGCAACCAACTTGCCTGAGCAGTTGTTAATACCATTTATAAATACAGTATGCTTCACAGCAGCCGAATATATCATAGAATGGCTGCATACATTTACAAGCTACACACCAGGCTTGCAGCAGGCATCCCCTAGTAGTCATAAATGCATATGTAGCTTAAAGTGTAAATGTAATTTCAGTTTATGTTTAATATTGTGTAGCGGATGCTGATATACTTTATTAGTCAAAGATGTTTCCTTGTACTAGAAAACATAGGGGGTCATTTATTGTCAGATATACACCAGTTTACTGGGGTATATCTGTTGCAGATTGCATCGCAAAGGTTATTTGCTCCGCAATCTGCGACTTTTCCCCGCTCACGCCAGGTCTAAAAAAGGGGGCGGGATGTGTGTGTGGGGAGGGGGAAGACAGACTGGCTGGCCTGTCTCATTTATTATTTTCTACACCTGTTTTAGCCATAGAAAATGGCCTAAATCTAAGCCAGCAATACATTTAGACTAGTGGTGGATGCGCCAAAGTTATGTAGAGGCCGGCACCTCTTCATGGCTTCGGCGGATCCACCTCCAGCGCAGGGGTTATTAAGACCAGCGACTAAAACAGAAGTCTTAATAAATTAACCCTAGAGCATACAGAGTCTTCTTATCATGGCTAAGGCCCCTTTCACACGGGCGAGTATTCCGCGCGGATGCGATGCGTGAGTTAAATGCATTGCACCCGCACTGAATCCGGACCCATTAATTTCTATGGGGCTGTGCACACGAGCGGTGATTTTCACACATCACTTGTGCGTTGCGTGAAAATCGCAGCACGCTCCTCTTTGTGCGTTTTTTACGTTACGCAGGCCCCATAGAAATGAATGGGGTTGCTTGAAAATCGCAAGCATCCGCAAGCAAGTGCGGATGCGGTGCGATTTTCACGCACGGTTGCTAGGTGACGATCGGGATGGGGACCTGATCATTATTATTTCCCCTTATAACATGGTTATAAGGGAAAATAATAGCATTCTGAATACAAAATGCATAGTACAATAGGGCTGGAGGAGTTAAAAAAATAATAATAATAATTTAACTCACCTTAATCCACTTGTTCGCGCAGCCGGCATCTCTTCTGTCTTCATCTGTGAACAATAGGACCTTTGATGACGTCACTACGCTCATCACATGATCCATCACCATGGTGATGGATCATGTGATGGACCATGTGATGAACGCAGTGACGTCATCAAAGGTCCTATTGCTCACAGATGAAGACAGAAGAGAAGCCGGGCTGCGCGAACAAGTGGATTAAGGTGAGTTTAATTATTTTAAATTTTTTTTTAACCTCTCCAGCCCTATTGTACTACGCATTCTGTATTCAGAATGCTATTATTTTCCCTTATAACCATGTTATAAGGGGAAATAATACAATCTACACTACAACTAACCCAAACCTGAACTTCTGTAAAGAAGTTCGGGTCTGGGTACCACAGTCGATTTTTTTATCACGCGCGCGCAAAACACATTGCACCCGCGCGCTAAAAACTGAACATCGGAACGCAATCGCAGTCAAAACTGACTGCAATTGCGTTCCTACTCACGCGGGTTTGCCGCAATGCATTGGGACGCATCCAGACAATCTTATCAGTCTTTCAGTTCTACTGGGTGCTGAAGATGCCTGTGTGCAGTGGTGTAACTAGAAATGACTGGGCCCCACAACAAATTTTTGAAGGGGCCCCCACCCCAGCAAATTCTGCGCAACCCCCACTCCTGTGGCTAGTCAAGATTGACTTCTCTGAGCCCAGCAGCCGCTCAGTCCACTTCCTACAGTGTCTCTGTATATAATGTCATTTTATAACACTGTTGAGGGGGTCCTGACAATATAATCTTTTAGTCCTCCTCTTGGATGGGCCCCTTCTGAGTTCGGGCCCTAAAGCAGTGACTTTCTCTGCTTCCCCTATAGCTATGCCCCTGTCTGTGTGTAACAAGTCAGACTCACGCCTATTTATGAAGATTAATTATTGAGATTACCCAAAATATCAATAATTAATATTTCCTTTAACACCTATAAAAATTTGGACAACCAAAGCATATCCTGTTACATGTGCAGTGGTCACTGTACAAAAAGGGGGAGAAGGGGTGCTGTGTCTATCCAATATTCCAGTGTGCCTGAATTGTTTTGAATAAAAGTGACATGGAAAATAAGAAATAAAAAATTACCCAAAAAATCTTTAGCACAATTTTTTTAAAATTAAATAACAGGTAATTTTTTGATGAAACATTAACTTGAAAAATGGCAACATTAAAAAAGTGGGCAAGAGTAAAATCTGCCAGATAGAAAAAGGAGGAGCATTGTGTTGTCAAACTGTTATGCTTTGTTACACAGATCAAAGACCAGTCTGAGCTTTATGAAAAACCTCCTCATCTATCAATGTCAACACCAAAAGGTAAGATATGTCAAGTTTTATCTGTAAAGATAACAACTTGACAGGTCTGTAACCATTAACAACATGGAAACTGAGATGCGTTTACCATGTAATATCATATATTGATGTGGTCTAATATATTAAGTCAATATAGTGTATATATAAAACAATATACAGTATACACTATAGACCATACATTCAATTAATTTTGCTACTATAGACATATAACACACACTACTACAAAAACAAAAGTATTTGTATATACATACATATAATTTTGCCACTTAACCCCTTAAGGACCTCCGCCATACATGTACAGTGGAGGTCTCGTCCCCAAATATGGCGCCCGCTGCTCATATAAATAGTAGAGACCCGCGGCACATGTATGCGATCAGCCGTAAGGTTGATAGCATACATTTTACCCTTCAGATGCCGTGGTCAAATATGAAGTCGAGCGCTTCCAGTCCAGTAACAGCATTTCCCGGCTGAGATCGGGGAACCTGTTACATTGCGATAACTGACCGAAGCCTCAAGCAGGCTTCAGAGTCAATTAGATGAATATACCAATACAGGCCACTAGGTGGCAGCCTTGTATTATTATAGTGCAAATGAAGTGTTCAATGATGGCTAGTTAGCCATCAATGGACACTATGGGCAATTGAATGATTGGCAGTTATAGTCACCCAAGGTGACTTAAAAAAGTTTAAAAAAAAGTTTTTACAAATATTTAAAAAAAAAGTTATAGGGGTCAGAATATGGTTCTAAAATTTTTTTTGTTTTGTTTTCCTCAAAGGTTTTAATTATTTTTTCAGTATTAAAACGCATTAGCTGAAGCTAAGGGTACTTTCACCCTAGCGTCAGGGGACTCCGGAAGGCTGTTCCGGCGGGTGAACAGCCTGTCGGATCCGTCCTGCCGCTAGCTCACGTGTGCCCCCGGACAGCCGCTATAATGACTATAATGAGGGCGGAGTTCCAGCGGCAGCACGGCATCGCATGCCGAGAGGCTGCCGGACTAAAAGTACTGAATGCATAATTACAACCACCCTGTAATCCAGCAGTGGTGTTCGAGCTTGCACACTATAAGAAAATATGCCAGCCTCTCTGGTGACGGGGACTGTAGGAGCTCATGTAAGCTGATCCTTTTTTCTATAGTGTGCAAGCACAGCCATGCTGCTGGACTGCAGGGTGGTCGTAACCATAGAAATTTTCTCTGCATAATAAATGCTAATTTGCTGAAGTGGCAAAACCCCTTCAAGGTTTTTTTTTTTTTTTTTGTGACCATGATGGTTTGTTTCTTGTGAAATTTGGGGAGTACTATCTCTCCTTGGGGAGAGAGCACCTTAATCAGTGTGAGGAGACTTATAGTCATATCTCAAGGCCTATTGACTTATAGGATAGCAGCCTTAGATCTGGTGGAATTAGAAGCAGAGCTTGTTAATAGGTAATTTGCATGGCATATAAGGAGCATGCATGGCATATAAGTCTCCTCATTCTGATTAAGGTGCTCTCTCTCCAAGGAGAGATAGTACCCCCAAAATCCTGACTTAGGCCTCTCACCCAGTTAAGCCAGTACTCTCTAGACTGCACTGAGGAGGGGCAATCACCCTGAAACAGCTGTCTGCAGTTGAAGTGCTGGCCTTTTTAATATCCAAGTCATGTCTCAAGGCCTATTTAAAGGGTTAAACATTTACCTATAGGAAAGCTGCCTTACATCTGGTGGCATTAGAAGCAGAGCTTGTTGAGAGCTCATTTGCATCCCTTTCTTCCCAGAATTCCAGAGGAACATGTATGGCCTATAAGTTTCTTCAGACCGATTAAAGCAATCTCTCCCTAAGGAGAGATAATACCCCCAAATCCTGACTTAGGCCTCTCGCCCAGTTAAGCCAGTACTCTGATGAGGGGCAATCACCCCGAAACGGCTTTAGGTAGATGAGGTGCTGGCTTATGTCTTAAGGCCTATTTAAAGGGTCGAACATTAACTTATAAGATACTTACATCTGATGGCATTAGAGCAGTGCTTCTCAAATAGTGGGGCTCCGTAAAGGGGGGCTCGTTTTACCTCGGCAAACACTGTCATATTGGATGTCCAGATCGGATTATCCGACTCACTCGCAAGCGGCGTCCCACACGGCGTCGGTTGCCTAGCAACTCTACGGCTGGAGAGAGGGAGCAGCGCGGCGCGATCACTGGAGATTGTCCCAGCGCAGTCCCAGTAGCAGCCCGACGCGGAGGACCACGTGACCGACAACGCACGTGACACATGCAGAGGACCCGTGGAGACATACAGGAATCAATACGTCGGTTCCTAGTGCCACTCACAGAGGAGAAAGAGCAGGACGCCGGCATGTCATCAAGGCAGAGTCGCAAAGATACATCCGCAGCATCACCAGGTGGGAAAACAAGAGCTGAAGCACAGAAAGAACATAAAGAGCAGGGGTCAAGGAGAGGAGGTAGGACAAACACAAAATCTGATAATAAAACTGAAAAGGGGAAAAGAAATAGTAACCAGGGGATGGAGTAGGAAAAAGTATACGAACTAGAAGGCAGTACCCTGGATGATGCTCTATCCTGATTGGCCAAACCCGCCCGTGTGACTTTTAGACCCGGAAATCGGTCCTCTGTACAGAAAAACGCCTGAAAGAAAGGAGTTGAACACACATAAAAGGGGACACCGCCGATTCAGCCAAAAAAGGTCAGTGTTCTGATGAAAAGGCTTTTATTATGCTTTGAAACGCGTCAAAGCGTCAATGCCTTATTGCCATTGCTCCACAACTGATGTAAGTGTGGCTCATTTTTATGCTTTTAATCTTTGTATTTTACAAACTTCTTTTTTTATTCTCTTATACGTTAATAAGGATACAGTGTTATGCAGAGGTGTACTTATTACAATTTTATAGACAAATGATACTATTTACAGTCGCGCGGGGGGCGCAAAATGTTTTCTTCTTCCTAGGGGGGGCATGACAGAAAATAATTGAGAAGCACTGCATTAGAGACATAGCTTGTTAAGAGCTCATTTGCATCTTTTTTGTGGAATGAATAGTCCTTTTTAATGGTAGCATTCAATGTTCCATGTAACTTATTGCATAGAGAAAATATTTCTGGAGTGGAAAAGAATATGCAACTCCACCATTGTTGTTTGAGTAATGGTTTTATGGTTAAAATTTAGTAAAAATGACATAATGACCTTACTCTATTGGCCAGTATAATTACAGTAATATTAAACTTATATACTTTTAATTATGTTCTACTAATTTAAAAAAATATTAATACCTTTTCTAAAAAAGTTTATCTCACCATATTCTTAGAAGCAAAGACCCATTTGTGGCCCAGAATATTTTTATATGTACAGTCGTGGCCAAAAGTTTTGAGAATGACAAAAATATTAGTTTTCGCAAAGTTTGCTGCTAAACTGCTTTTAGATCTTTGTTTCAGTTGTTTCTGTGATGTAGTGAAATATAATTACACGCACTTCATACGTTTCAAAGGCTTTTATCGACAATTACATGACATTTATGCAAAGAGTCAGTATTTGCAGTGTTGGCCCTTCTTTTTCAGGACCTCTGCAATTCGACTGGGCATGCTCTCAATCAACTTCTGGGCCAATTCCTGACTGATAGCAACCCATTCTTTCATAATCACTTCTTGGAGTTTTGCAGAAATAGTGGGTTTTTGTTTGTCCACCCGCCTCTTGAGGATTGACCACAAGTTCTCAATGGGATTAAGATCTGGGGAGTTTCCAGGCCATGGACCCAAAATGTTAACGTTTTGGTCCCCGAGCCACTTAGTTATCAGTTTTGCCTTATGGCACGGTGCTCCATCGTGCTGGAAAATGCATTGTTCTTCACCAAACTGTTGTTGGATTGTTGGAGGAAGTTGCTGTTGGAGGGTGTTTTGGTACCATTCTTTATTCATGGCTGTGTTTTTGGGCAAAATTGTGAGTGAGCCCACTACCTTGGATGAGAAGCAACCCCACACATGAATGGTCTCAGGATGCTTTACTGTTGGCATGACACAGGACTGATGGTAGCGCTCACCTTTTCTTCTCCGGACAAGCCTTTTTCCAGATGCCCCAAACAATCGGAAAGAGGCTTCATCGGAGAATATGACTTTGCCCCAGACCTCAGCAGTCCATTCACCATACTTTCTGCAGAAGATCAATCTGTCCCTGATGGTTTTTTTGGAGAGAAGTGGCTTCTTTGTTGCCCTTCTTGACACCAGGCCATCTTCCAAAAGTCTTCGCCTCACTGTGCGTGCAGATGCGCTCACACCTGCCTGCTGCCATTCCTGAGCAAGCTCTGCACTGGTGGCACTCCGATCCCGCAGCTGAATCCTCTTTAGGAGACGATCCTGGCGCTTGCTGGACTTTCTTGGACGCCCTGAAGCCTTTTTAACAAGAATTGAACCTCTTTCCTTGAAGTTCTTGATGATCCTATAAAATTTTGATTGAGGTGCAATCTTAGTAGACACAATATCCTTGCCTGTGAAACCATTTTTATGCAATGCAATGATGGCTGCACGCGTTTCTTTGCAGGTCACCATGGTTAACAATGGAAGAACAATGATTTCAAGCATCACCCTCCTTTTAACATGTCAAGTCTGCCATTTTAACCCAATCAGCCTGACATAATGATCTCCAGCCTTGTGCTCGTCAACATTCTCACCTGAGTTAACAAGACGATTACTGAAATGATCTCAGCAGGTCCTTCCTTTAATGACAGCAATGAAATGCAGTGGAAAGGTTTTTTTGGGATTAAGTTAATTTTCATGGCAAAGAAGGACTATGCAATTCATCTGATCACTCTTCATAACATTCTGGAGTATATGCAAATTGCTATTATAAAAACTTAAGCAGCAACTTTTCCAATTTCCAATATTTATGTAATTCTCAAAACTTTTGGCCACGACTGTGCATAAGTATATTTTCGGCCAAACCCACTAGCAACATCAGGTTCAGTCGAATGTGTACAGAGAGCTCCATAAATCCGTGACAATGACAAGGGAAAGAAGGATTGGGCAAAGTGGATATTTTATCCCAATTCTTTTGTTCTCCCAAGAGATAAGCCACCACCATAAGTGTTTAGCAGCGGCTTTCTCCCTCTACCATTTACACACACATCATAAATGTCTTGGTATGCTGAAACATTAAAATTTCCTGTGAAAAACAACCCAGCATCATTCTCTCATCCACCAAACCATACAACTGGCACACTGCAGTGAGGCAAGAATGTTATTTTGCCATTCGTAAAACACAAACTTGAACTGAACAAATGTGTATGGGGCGGACGGGAGAAAGGTGAGAGATATAGCTGTCGACCTAGCAGCTTGTTTGGCTAACAGCTATTGAATGTGTTTAGGGACCTTTAGACATACTACTGCTGTACTGTATCTGATCTTTCAATTCTGGGTGACCTGTGTGCTTCTATCCCTTTCTTGGGTACCACAGTTAACTAAATGTTTCTTGATGATTTTGTTGTTTATGTACTTATTTATAATTTAATGGCTGTTCTTTTGCTACAGTTTTACATTGTTGAAGTACACTATAACATAATTACTGATTACGTGTTCTTATTCCTAATAACTTTAATAGCAGCCTCTTCCCACACTACAGTTATAGGAAGGGTTTAGAGACTAATAAACCAAACTGACTAGCTAAACATCGTGCTCTTTGAAGCTGTTCTGTTATGTATAGCAAGTTTATGAGAAAGATGATCACACTTATCTGCTATAAAACTGCTGGGAACAGGAACAATAACAACTGTCCAAGATGTTCAGATAATGGAACTGACCCAATTTACCTGATATAGAGATGTAAACACTACACAGATATTAGATTACCATAGTCAGTGTTTTAAAATTATCTAAAATTAACTAAAACGGATATAATACCAGACACGCTTTTTTAATTTTAGGGAGGAATATATCAGAAAATATCTAGGTCTACATATGGTTCTTAAATTTTTTTTTGCAGCATGGCTGGTAATTCTAAAAGGGAGGTTTTTCCTTTATGAAAAGTACTGTCTAAAGCCCACACTGTGGGTAGAAATACATGGAGGCAAAAAAAATAATAAAATACTAATAGGAGTTTGTTATAAGCCTCGTAATATACCAGAGTCCTATTACTAAGGGAAATAGATGAGGCGGCAAATCATAATGAGGTCGTTATTATGGGGGACTTTAACTTCCCAGATATAGACTGGGAAAATGAAACCTGTGGAAACAGGTACTAAGCAATAACCAAAGACAAGAACCTTTTCCAACTGCTTCAGGATCCAACTAGAGGGACTGCCATACTTTACTTGGTATTAGCCAATGGATCTGACAGAACAACAGATGTGAAGGTTGGGGGGGACACCTGGGAAATAATGACCATAAAATAATAACCTTCTAACTGACATTCAAAAGAGTGTTTTTTCAGGGATGCACAAAAATACTGAACTTCCAAAAATCTAAATATGATCAGCTAAGAGAGGTCAACTAACTGGGAGAAAGTCCTTAAATATAAAAATGCTGCCACAAAATGGGATATTTTTAGATGCATCCTAAACTCTAATTGATCTTCAATTACAAAAATAGTAAAAAGTTAGGACTTTAAAGTGTTGGCCTTTTACAGAGTGATGAGGGAGGAGTTGTAGAGGGCGATGAGGAGAACGCAAAGCTATTAAATATATATTTTTCCACTGTATTCATTGAGGAAAATAAACTGTGAGAGAAAATGCAGAATGTAAAAGTAAATTCCCCATTAAAAGTGGCCTAATATTAAAAAGATTAACCGCCTCCGGACCGCCTAACGCAGGATCGCGTTCCGGAGGCGGCAGCGCTGCGCAGAGTCACGCATATACGCGTCATCTCGCGAGACGCGAGATTTCGCTCAAAGCCGGCCCGCGCATGCGCATCGCGGGCCGGCAAAATTTAAAGAACAATTTAGTCACCAGCCTGCCAGCAACGATCATTGGCTGGCAGGCTGGCGATTTTCAAAAAATCCAATCACAAGCCATATAACAGATCATATTAGTAAATATGATCTGTTATATGGCTTGTCTGCTCCTCTGCTGGTCCTTTTCGTCGGTTGGATCCAGCAGAGGAGCAGACTTCACAGTGAGTAGCACTAACACTACACCTTAGCCCCAGATCACCCCCCCTGCACCCCAATTAACCCTTTGATCACCCCTGTCAATCACTAGTGAAAGACAAAAAGTGATCAGTGTAAACTGTCACTTTTTTTTTTCACTAGTATTGGCTGTTAGGTTTTAGGGATAGTTTAGGCCCCTTGGTTAGGTAGTTTAGCGTCAGTTAGCGCCCACCCCACCGCACCGCAGTCACTTATTCGCTGATTAGCGTATCGCTAATCAGCATTTGTACTTTTATAGTATCTGTAAGTGATCAAAACTGATCACGGTCAGATCTATAATAGTATTAGTGTCACTTTAGTTCGCCCTCCACCCAAAACGCAGTGTTTGCCCGATCAGGCCTGATCGGTCGCCCACACGTGCGTTCACCCACGCCCGCCCCACCGCAGTGACCAAAAAAATTTTTTTTTTGATCACTGCACATTCACTTTACACGCACTGCGGCGATAAAAAAATCAGTTTTGATATTTTTTATCAACCGCAGCGGCCTCCGGTACTTCGCTAGCCTCCCCTTTGTAAGACAGGTTTGCTTTTTTTCTTGGGTAGTCTCAGGGAATACCCCTAAATTTAGTAGTCCAAAATGTCAAACAGGGGTATTCTTCTGAAGAGGCCTACAGGATTCTGACCCAGTCGGATGAGGAATGGGAACCCTCATCTGACGAATCTAGCGGGTCAGAATATGAACCTGTGGAAAGCAGTGGCTCTCTGACCCAAAGTTCGGACGAGGAGGTGGAGGTCCCTGATAGAACCAGGCGTACCCGGCCCCGTGTCGCTAGACCACAGGTTATGCAGGATCCGCTTCAAGAGCAGCAGAGTGGGGCTGTCGCTGCCGGATCACGTGGTGAGGCATACACCAGCAGCGCAGCCCTCCCTGGACCTAGTACCAGCACTGCCGTACAACATGGTGACGTGGCGAGCACCAGAAGGGCAGTTGAAGCTGGTACGGTGGCACGTGCAATAGTTACCCCGTCGCAGCCACCGCACAGACAGGCCCGTAGAGCCCCTAGAATCCCTGAGGTGCTGGCAAACCCTGATTGGCAGTCACCAACTTCAGCCGCACCTGTAGTTCCCCCTTTAACCGTCCAGTCTGGAGTTCAGGTTGAGACGGCTCATATCGGTTCGGCCCTGGGATTTTTTTAAGCTGTTCTTGACTGCGGAGCTCTTGGACTTAGTCGTGGCAGAGACAAACCGGTATGCCACACAATTTATATCCGCCAACCCGGGAAGCTATTATGCCCAGCCTTTCCGGTGGAAACCAGTCCAAGTTTCCGAAATTAAAATTTTTCTGGGCCTTCTCCTCAACATGGGTCTAACTAAAAAGCATGAATTGCGGTCATATTGGTCCACGCACCCGATTCATCACATGCCCATGTTCTCTGCTGCTATGTCCAGGGCAAGATTTGAGGCCATCCTCCGTTTCCGGCATTTTAGCGACAACACCACCTCCCGTCCCAGAGGCCACCCAGCTTTTGACCGGCTCCACAAAATTCGGCCCCTCATAGACCACTTCAACCAGAAATTTGCAGATTTGTATACCCCCGAGCAAAACATCTGCGTAGACGAGTCCCTAATACATTTTACCTCGGCTTCAAACAATACATCCCAAGCAAGCGTGCCCGGTATGGGGTCAAATTGTATAAGCTCTGTGAAAGGGCCACAGGCTATACCCACAAATTTCGGATCTATGAGGGAAAAGATCAGACCCTGGAGCCGGTCGGTTGCCCTGACTACCTGGGGAGCAGTGGGAAGACAGTCTGGGACTTGGTGTCACCCTTATTTGGAAAGGGGTACCATCTTTATGTGGACAATTTCTACACAAGTGTGGCCCTCTTTAGGCATTTGTTTCTAGAACGGATTTGCGCCTGTGGCACCGCGCGAACTAGTCGCGTGGGCTTCCCCCAACGGCTCGTTACCACCCGTCTTGCAAGGGGGGAGAGGGCTGCCTTGTGTAACGAAGAACTGCTCGCGGTGAAATGGAGAGACAAGCGTGACGTTTACATGCTCTCCTCCATTCACGCAGACACAACAATCCAAATTGAGCGAGCAACCCGTGTCATTGAAAATCCCCCCTCAGTCCACGACTATAATTTGCTCATGGGAGGGGTGGACTTCAATGACCAGATGTTGTCTCCGTATTTAGTTTCCCGACGCACCAGACGCTGGTATAAGAAGGTGTCTGTATATTTGATTCAATTGGCTCTGTACAATAGTTTTGTTTTCTACAGTAAGGCTGGGAGAACAGGATCCTTCCTCAAATTCCAGGAAGAGATCATCGAGAACCTCCTGTATCCAGAAGGTTCCGTGGCCCCATCCACCAGTGTAGTTAGCCGTCTACATGAGCGACATTTCCCCAGTGTCGTTCCTGGTACCTCAACCCAACCGTCACCCCGAAAAAGATGTCGTGTCTGTAGCAGGAGTGGAATAAGGCGTGACACACGCTATTTCTGTCCTGACTGTCCTGACCACCCTGCCCTATGCTTTGGTGAGTGTTTCCGGAAGTACCACACACAGGTACACCTAGCATAAGGATTGCATCTCACAGGACAGGCACACAGGGCTATTAGGGCCCTTTTACTCACAGCTGCTGCAAACCTCTCCTTTCACCTGGGATAAAGTGCATAACGTACTTCGCCACATCTTTGGGCGATTTGCGCTTTGCACATTGTCCCATGGGGAAGGAGAGGTTTGTTCTATAAAAGGTAAAAAAAACTAAACAAAAAAAAAAATACCGGTAAGTAAAAAAGTTAACGTTCAGTTAAAAAAGTTTAAAAAAGTTTATATGTTTGGTTCAAAAGTTAATAAATTTATTGCGTTGCGGCCTGGTTTTTTCTTTTTTGTTTTGTTTTTTTTACCTTCCAGGTGGACCAACTGATCGACTAGCTGCAGCACTGATGTGCATTCTGACAGAAGCATTGCGCTGCTGTCAGATTACACGCAAGTCGGTGTATGCGGCGCTGCAAGACGAGATTTCTCCTCTGCAGTAAAAGATACGTTTGCCGAGGCATATGAGCTGAGGAGGTGGCGGTGTTCATATACTTTGGCAAACACTTTGTATATATTTAAAAAAAAATCCCGGCAAGGATTTATTCATCCATATCGATTGATGTGAATGGAGAAATCTGGTTTGCCAGGGCATACGAGCTAAGTGGGTATGGATGTTGGGCGGAGCTCCTATGTCCTGGCAGACGCCTTTCCCCTCCTTTTTCTTTTTTTGGCAGAGATTTTTTCATCCACATTGATCGATGCGAATGAAGAGGCTGAACGGAGGCTGAACGGAAAAAAAAATCTCATTACCCGTATGCTCAATATAAGGAGAATAGCAGAAACTCCTAATGCTGGCCATACATGTAATGATTGCGGAGACCCTCAAATGCCAGGGCAGTACAAACACCCCACAAATGACCCCAATTTGGAAAGAAGACACCCCAAGGTATTTGCTGAGGGGCTTATTGAGTCCATGAAAGATTGAAATTTTTGGCCCAAGTTAGCGGAAAGGGAGACTTTGTGAGAGAAAAATCAAAAAAATCAATTTCCGCTAACTTGTGCCAAAATTATTTTTTTCTATGAACTCGCCATGCCCCTCATTGAATACCTTGGGGTGTCTTCTTTCAAAAATGGGGTCACATGTTGGGTATTTATACTGCCCTGGCATTTTAGGGGCCCCAAAGCGTGAGAAGAAGTCTGGTATCCAAATGTCTAAAAATGCCCTCCTAAAAGGAATTTGGGCCCCTTTGCACACCTAGGCTGCAAAAAAGTGTCACACATGTGGTATCTCCGTATTCAGGAGAAGTTGGGGAATGTGTTTTGGGGTGTCATTTTACATATACCCATGCTGGGTGAGATAAATATCTTGGTCAAATGCCAACTTTGTATAAAAAAAATGGGAAAAGTTGTCTTTTGCCAAGATATTTCTCTCACCCAGCATGGGTATATGTAAAATGACACCCCAAAACACATTCCCCAACTTCTCCTGAATACGGAGATACCACATGTGTGACACTTTTTTGCAGCCTAGGTGGGCAAAGGGGCCCACATTCCAAAGAGCACCTTTTGGATTTCACAGGTCATTTACCTACTTACCACACATTTGGGCCCCTAGAATGCCAGGGCAGTATAACTACCCCCCAAGTGACCCCATTTTGGAAAGAAGACACCCCAAGGTATTCCGTGAGGGGCATGGCGAGTTCCTAGAATTTTTTATTTTTTGTCACAAGTTAGTGGAAAATGATGATTTTTTTTTTTTCTTACAAAGTCTCATATTCCACTAACTTGTGACAAAAAATAAAAACTTCCATGAACTCACTATGCCCATCAGCGAATACCTTGGGGTGTCTTCTTTCCAAAATGGGGTCACTTGTGGGGTAGTTATACTGCCCTGGCATTCTAGGGGCCCAAATGTGTGGTAAGGAGTTTGAAATCAAATTCTGTAAAAAATGACCAGTGAAATCTGAAAGGTGCTCTTTGGAATATGGGCCCCTTTGCCCACCTAGGCTGCAAAAAAGTGTCACACATGTGGTATCTCCGTATTTAGGAGAAGTTGGGGAATGTGTTTTGGGGTGTCATTTTACATATACCCATGCTGGGTGAGCGAAATATCTTGGCAAAAGACAACTTTTCCCATTTTTTTTATACAAAGTTGGCATTTGACCAAGATATTTATCTCACCCAGCATGGGTATATGTAAAATGACACCCCAAAACACATTCCCCAACTTCTCCTGAATACGGAGATACCACATGTGTTACACTTTTTTGCAGCCTAGGTGGGCAAAGGGGCCCACATTCCAACGAGCACCTTTCGGATTTCACTGGCCATTTTTTACAGAATTTGATTTCAAACTCCTTACCACACATTTGGGCCCCTAGAATGCCAGGGCAGTATAACTACCCCACAAGTGACCCCATTTTGGAAAGAAGACACCCCAAGGTATTCCGTGAGGGGCATGGCGAGTTCCTAGAATTTTTTTTTTTTTGTCACAAGTTAGTGGAAAATGATGATTTTTTTTTTTTTTTCTTACAAAGTCTCATATTCCACTAACTTGTGACAAAAAATAAAAACTTCCATGAACTCACTATGCCCATCAGCGAATACCTTGGGGTGTCTTCTTTCCAAAATGGGGTCACTTGTGGGGTAGTTATACTGCCCTGGCATTCTAGGGGCCCAAATGTGTGGTAAGGAGTTTGAAATCAAATTCTGTAAAAATGACCAGTGAAATCCGAAAGGTGCTCTTTGGAATATGGGCCCCTTTGCCCACCTAGGCTGCAAAAAAGTGTCACACATCTGGTATCTCCGTATTCAGGAGAAGTTGGGGAATGTGTTTTGGAGTGTCATTTTACATATACCCATGCTGGGTGAGAGAAATATCTTGGCAAAAGACAACTTTTCCCATTTTTTTATACAAAGTTGGCATTTGACCAAGATATTTATCTCACCCAGCATGGGTATATGTAAAATGACACCCCAAAACACATTCCCCAACTTCTCCTGAATACGGAGATACCACATGTGTGACACTTTTTTGCAGCCTAGGTGGGCAAAGGGGCCCACATTCCAAAGAGCACCTTTCGGATTTCACCGGCCATTTATTACAGAATTTGA
Source organism: Bufo bufo (assembly GCF_905171765.1). NCBI lineage: Eukaryota > Metazoa > Chordata > Amphibia > Anura > Bufonidae > Bufo > Bufo bufo. The sequence continues at coordinate 259,123,170 of NC_053393.1, forward strand.
TTTCAAACTCCTTACCACACATTTGGGCCCCTAGAATGCCAGGGCAGTATAGCTACCCCACAAGTGACCCCATTTTGGAAAGAAGACACCCCAAGGTATTCGCTGATGGGCATAGTGAGTTCATAGAACTTTTTATTTTTTGTCACAAGTTAGTGGATGATGAGACTTTGTAAGAAAAAAAAAAAAAATCATCATTTTCCGCTAACTTGTGACAAAAAATAAAAAGTTCTATGAACTCACTATGCCCATCAGTGAATACCTTAGGGTGTCTACTTTCCGAAATGGGGTCATTTGTGGGGTGTTTGTACTGTCTGGCCATTGTAGAACCTCAGGAAACATGACAGGTGCTCAGAAAGTCAGAGCTGCTTCAAAAAGCGGAAATTCACATTTTTGTACCATAGTTTGTAAACGCTATAACTTTTACCCAAACCATTTTTTTTTTTTACCCAAACATTTTTTTTTTATCAAAGACATGTAGAACAATAAATTTAGAGCAAAATTTATATATGGATGTCGTTTTTTTTTGCAAAATTTTACAACTGAAAGTGAAAAATGTCATTTTTTTTGCAAAAAAAATTGTTAAATTTCGATTAATAACAAAAAAAGTTAAAATGTCAGCAGCAATGAAATACCACCAAATGAAAGCTCTATTAGTGAGAAGAAAAGGAGGTAAAATTCATTTGGGTGGTAAGTTGCATGACCGAGCAATAAACGGTGAAAGTAGTGTAGGTCAGAAGTGTAAAAAGTGGCCTGGTCTTTCAGGGTGTTTAAGCCATAGGGGCTGAGGTGGTTAAAATAGACAAATCACCAGGTCCAGATGGCATACACCCCCGTATCCTAAGAGAATTAAGTAATCTCATAGCCAGACCCTTCTTTCTGATATTTAAGGACTCTATATTGACAGGGAGTGTTTCACAGGATTGGTACTTGGCAAATGTAGTGCTAATATTAAAAAAGGGGTCAAAAACAGACCCCGCAAACTATAGGCCCGCCTGTTGTGAGTAAACTGTGAAAGTTTTCTAAAAGATGCTATATTGGAGTACCTCAATGAAAATAAGCTTATAACACTGTATCAGCACGGCTTCATGAGGTACAGTATCGGTCATGTCAAACTAATTTAATTCATTTCTATAAGGAAGTAAGTTGTAGACTTGACCAGGGGGAGTCAATGAATGTCATATATTTTGACTTCTCCAAAGCATTTGATACAATGCCACATAAAAGGTTAGTATATAAAATGAGAATACTTGGACTGGGGGGAGAAATGTGTGCATTTGGCTAACTGGCTCATTGATATAAAACAAGGTGGTTATTAACGGTACATACTCAGATTGGGTCACCATCACTAGTAGGTACCTCAGGGGTCAGTATTGGACCATATTCTCTTGAAAGTTTTTATTAATGATCTTGTAGAAGGCTTGCGCACTAAAGCACCTTTCACACAAGCAAGTTTTCTGCGCGGGTTCAATGCATGAAGCGAATGGTTCATTCTACAAATTTTACGAAATTCCAGGGTGGTACTGTAATAGGATTACAACAAGTCAATTACTAAAATTTACAAAGAGGGGTCACCAAACTCTGAGGTGCATAGTGCATATAAGTCGCCAATGCTCTGCTGACTCAATAACTGCTCTGGCATTAACATCAGCACAAAAATTGTGCACTGAGTGCTTCATGCCATGGGCTTCTATGGCCAAGCAGCCACAAGCAAGACTTACTTCACCATGCACAATGCCAAGCCTCGGATGGAGTAGTGTAAAAAAACGGAAAATGCAAAAGCAAAAATTGGCCCGGAATTTAAGGGGTTGAAGCTAATTGTGGACATGGTTATCCCTAATTCACTGAATGACGGTATCACAGCAAGACTGAGATGTGTACATAAAACAAATACAGAACTATACTACTATGGCCAGAAATAAAAGGAGGTTCTTGTGCTCCATTTCCATCTATGCACTGATACCCTCACTTTGATCTACTATATAAAATACATCTCTTTTCACTGTATAACAAAAGCTTTGCATGCAGACACTGTAGTTCACTGTATGGTGGATTAGTGGGCGACGCTGGGGTTCAGGATTTAAATCTGACCAAGGACAATATCTGCATGGAGGTTTTTATGTTCTCCAGTGTTTGCATGGTTTCCTCCGGATACTCAGGTTGTATGCCAATTTCCTGATTGCCTTATTAATTTGATCATTTGTACGTCAAAAGAGTGAAAATTTATTTTTAATGATGAAACATATCAGCATACTAAATTAATGGAAATTATTTAAAGAAACTCTTACCAGTGATGAAGATAACATGACGCTGCCAATTTGCCAAATGTTTGCTAACAACATTTTAAATAAAAATTCGAGCTAAGGCGTAAAAAACACGATGTAACAGACTCAGTCTGTTTAATACTGGCATGACAAGCTGCCAAGCCAGTGTTCTGCCAAATATTCCAGAGACTTGAAAAGGGACAGAAAGATCACACACAACTAAAGCACTTGATATAATTTACTTTGAGGGCAATCTGTGGTTTTGAAAGGAACTGTGGTTTTGAAAGAAATCTTTAGTGCTGAGAAGTAGCATCTTTATAACATGTTCACAAATAACCCATATTATCTCATTAGTGTTAAATCTCTAACAATAAGGCTAAAATGCCAGAACACATCTCTAGGTGGGAGACACCATTCAATCCTTCCTATTAGAAAAAAGGCCCCTTTCACACGAGCAAGTTTTCCACGTGGGTGCAACGCGTGACATGAACGTATAGCACCCGCACTGAATCCTGACCCATTAATTTCAATGGTTCTGTGTACATGAGCGTTTTTTTTTTCAAGCATCAGTTCTGGCTTGCGTGAAAAACGCAGCATGTTCTATATTCTGCGTTTATCACGCAGCCCTGGCCCTATAGAAGTGAATGGGGCTTCAGTGAAAAAAGGAATTGCATTCGGAAGCAAGTGGTTGTTAGGAGATGTTGTTTGTAAACCTTCAGTTTTTTTATCATGTGCGTAAAAAACACATCAAAACGCATTACACCCGCACTGAAAAAACTGAACGCAATTGCAGACAAAATTGACTGAACTTGCTTGCAAAATGGTACGCGTTTCAACGCATCCGGAGCCAATCCATCACTCTCGTGTGAAAGAGGGCTAAACGTGGCTCAAATCTGAACATCTAAATAACTTGGCTCTACAGTTGGCTCATGTAGGTGGTAATGCTTTGTTTCCCTGTACCTAAACTAATATAACGGAGTATTGGGGTGATCCCTGGTCATCAGACATTTGTACAGAAAGCATAAAACATGAAAAAAATATTTAAGGGCTCATGCACATAAACATATTTTCTTTCCGTACCTGTTCCGTTTTTTGGGCGGGCCGTATGCGGAACCATTCATTTCAATGGGTCTGCAAAAAAACGGAAGGTTCTCCGCGTGCATTCAGTTTCGTATTTCCATTCCGCAAAAAAAATAGAACGTGTCCTATTATTATCCGCTTTACTCTTAGGGGCCAGCTGTCACGTTCTGCAAAATACGGAATGCACACGGACATCATCCGTAATTTTTGCAGATCCATTTTTTGCGTAACGCAAAATGCATACGGTCGTGTGCATGAGGCCTACTTTTCAGTTGTTTATTAAAACATTACCATTTTAACCCTTTGAGGACATGGCAATTTTTCATTTTTCCATTCCCATTTTTTACTCATTGCCTTCCAGGTGCCTTTCACATAGCGGTATGAGGGCTTGTTTTTTACGGGCCAAGTTTTCTCATGACAGCATTTTTAAAAAAAAAACAAATGTCAGTATTTGGCCAGTATTATAGGCAAAACCAGGAGTGGGTCCAAAACACAAAAGAAGCTGTATATGCAGATACTGTAATTCCATTATGCACTTTTTTCTGGAGGTTCTACTTCTAGTTTTTGCTTACAAATACTGACCATGTGAACATTGCCATAAAGTTGTCTTTCAGACATAGATTTTTAAATAGAATGTATCATGTACTAATTGAGTATTAACCCTTTCTCTGGCAGGCGTTTTAGTACATTTTGCACTTCTGGTAGTCAGGACAATTTTCACAGTTTTTACATGTACCGATAACAGCACAAAAAGCACCCATATTACACTTGTCTGAACAGCAGCTAAATACTGTTGGTTTCTTCTCTTTTTTGTACTGTAAGCGAAAAAAATCTAATAAAAAAGACTGATGAAAATCTTTTGCATTTGTCAGAAATATATTAGATATTCCTCTCTAGTGATAACAGTTATCACTATTACTGTAGCGTGTAGGAGGCTATTGTACTGTAAAGATTGTGTATGGACAGGTAAGGGACCATGGAAAATGTAAATTTTATGGATACTCGTCTGTGGTGCAACTTATTTGACACTGTAATGTCACATAACATCTGGGTCATGTTGTCAAAAAAACTGCCTAATTAGACACAGGGGGTCATCAGATGAGCAAGCGAAAAAAACACCATCCCCCCACCATATGTGCCAATTGGAGAGTAAGTTTGCTCTCTGATTGGTGGAGATTGGGAGGGAAGTCCATGTTACCTTCCCCCTGGAGTAACATAAAGTTATACAGGGAGACGAAGATCTAATTCTTTCTCTACCTGCAGCATGTCAGCAAGTCCCCCACTGCCCCCCTCCTCCTCCATGCTGGCTAAGATCTCAGCTGACTGAAGTGTGGGCTCCTTTAACAGGTATACCTCAGGCTGCATAGCACCTAGAGCTAGGAGTCAACTTCTGTTTAAAAGCTGACAATCTAAGCTTTAAAACGAGACAGTGATCATGATGCTAGCTTCCAGAGATGCAGGCTGTGGGTGAGAGCTGCAGGAATATGCAGCTCTCACTGAGACTAGTTTCTATGTTTTAAATCAAAACCTGGCTCAGATTTCTAGCTGCTATGCAGTCCAATATACAGCCATCAATAGCAAGGACATATGAGATACATCCTTGGCTACTGAAGTGCTACCCTGCAAAGACATATCAGATCTGTACTTGACAAGGAAAGGGTTAAATAAGTTGTACTATCTGGAACCATCAGGATATGCCATAAATGTCCCAGACGGGAATATTCCTTTACTACACTCCTTAACACTGAAATTGCAACACCAAGAAAGAAAAGTTGTGGAATTATAGGAGCTCACTGGATCAATAGACTCATTAATGATATGCAAATGACAAAACATGGAAACAAAATATTCAAAACATCTTGATTAATTCAGTATACAGTATTAGCACTACATGCAGAAATACACGCACTTGCATGCCACCAATGGGGTTATTCATAGTTGTCTGAGAAATGCTCTGCCATGCTGAATGCACTCGGCCTACTAATCAAGATCCACTGCTGGCAGTTCCCTTTGAAACTGCCAACCAATGATGTCCCAGATGTGCTTGATGGGAGACACGTCTGGAGACGCTCCAAGCCACGGTAGCACAACAACATGTGGCCAGGCATTGTTTTGTTGAAAAACGGCTCCTGGGACACTTTGGAGAAATGGCTGTATCACTAGTTCCACAACCAAACCAATGTAACCCGAGATGTTATGTACCTGAAATAAAGACTAGAGGGGTCTGGCTACCATACAATATGCCACTCCACACCATAATTCCAGGAGTAAGACCAGTGTGATTGTGATATTCCCTTGTGAAAGCCTCTTCATGGCCCACATTGTCTACAATTTCCCGTGCCGCTATTGAGGCTATAGGAAAAACCAATTACTGGTAAGTAATTGTAATTTTTCCAAACGCCTCCACAGCGGCACGAATTTACAGGAGGAATAACAGAGAAAATCAATCAACTAGGGTGGGACTACTGCAGATAACACTCTGCAAGAAAACGATAAGTCCTTATTTTTTAACACATCTAATTCATAATGTTGGAAAAAAGTAGAAGGCGAAGACCAGGTGGCTGCCTGGCATATTTGTTCCAGAGAGACGTCCGCTGACTCTGCCCACGAAGCTGCGACTGATCGAGTTAAATGAGCTTTTAGTCCCTTAGGAGGAATGACATCTTTTAAGTTTTAGCAAAACAGGATTGCCGATCGGATCCATCTTCCAATGGTTGTCTTGCTTGCCACTTGTCCTCTATTTGGTCCAGCAAACTGAATTAAGAGTCTGTTGCTTTCAGTTAAGTTTACACACATCTGCGAACGTCCAGATTATGAAAATGCCTCTCCTCCGGACAACCTGCTGGAGAACTGAATGATGGCAACGAAACTTCTTGCAGACAGTGAAATTTTGAGACCACCTTAGGTAAAAAAAAAAAAAGAGAATGTTTCAGCACTATCCTATCATCTCTGACAGTTAGATAGAGAGGTCTACATAAAAACGCTTGTATTTTGCCCACTCTTGTAGCTGTAGTAATAGCAGCAAGGAAAACAGTTTTAAATGACAGCAATCTTAAAGGAATTTCAGATAACGGCTAAAATGGGGAATCGGTTAAAACGGACAATACTAAATTTAGGTCCCAAGGAGGGACTGTGGACCTGACTATAGGTTCATTCCTCTGTGCCCCTTTTACAAATCTTTTAACAAGATCTATATCTGCTAACTTTGTATCTAGAAAGGCACTTAGGGTTGAGATCTGGACTTTTATGGTACTGACTTTTAAACCTTTGTTTACGCCTGCTTGCAGGAAATCGAGAATAACAGATACATCTTGGCTGTCAGCTGTCAAACTATCTTTTGAGAATTTTCAAAAAGCTTTCCAGACTCTATGGTAAATCTTTGATATGATAGGTTTTTGAATACATAAAATAGTAGAAATTACCGCTTCCGAAAGCCATTTTTTCCTTAATAATTCCCGTTTAGGTTCCAGGCTGCCAGATGTAGTTGTGCCGACCTGGGGAGCAAAACTGGACCCTGATGAAGAAGGTCTGGGAGAGGCGGCAGGATCCAGTAATTCCCTGCTGACATGTTCAATAATAGCAAACAAGGGAAATCCGTACAGGATCTCGTTCGGCCAAGAATGGGAGAGTGCATCCAGGAACAAAGGGTGGTCTTTGTATAATAGGGAACAAAATTTCTCCGTCTGTCTGTTCTACCGAGTCGCAAATAGGTCTAGGTGTGGTATCGACCACTTCTTTGTTATCTGAAGAAATATTTGTCGATTTAAACACCATTCTCCTTCTTTCAAAGTGTTTAAAATGCTTAGATTTTGACACCATGTCCCCTGTACTACAGAGACGTCTGAATGAGCCCCCCAACCGTATCTGCTGGCGTCTGTTGTTATTGTTATAGGGGCTATCTGTCGCCATGACACACTGTCGCATAGGTTTCTTCTGTCTAGCCACCATATTAAAGAGTCTATTACCTGCTGAGGGACTCTCACTTTCTTTTCCAATAAGAACATGGTCTTGTCCCAATTTTGTAGGTCTGTAGGACCCGAGAGTGTGCTTGTGCCCATCTTACTGCAGGAATTGAAGATGACATAAGGCCTAGCACCTTCATCAATACCTGAATGGTAACTTTTTTTCTTGCTCCGAAAGAGAGAAATTTCCTGATTGATTTTTGATAGTTTTTCTACAGGGAGGAAAGTCTTCATAAGATGTGAGTCCAACAACATTCCAAGAAAAACCTTCCTTTTTTTTGGGATGAAGATCTGATATTTCTAGATTTACAATCCAGCCTAGGTCTTTCAGATCCTGCCGTACTATGTTCAAGTGATTCTCCAATTTTTCTTTTGACTCTGCGGCAAGAAGAAAATCGTCCAGATAAGGGATAACAAGTATCCCTTTCTGATGTAGACTTGCTACCACCTCTGACATTACCTTAGTTTTTTTTACTAAGAAAATTGGGGAATAAAAGCCTGTCTTTTCTTCTCCAGGCGGAACACGAACGATGACTTTTTTCTGAATCATCAGTTGATTTATGAGCACTAACTAATTTTTTTTTAGTTCTTTGGTAACACAAAAAACATCCTGAGGAGGGGAGGAAAATTCTATCTTTAGACCTGACGATATTACGTCTAATACCCAGGGGGATCTGGAGATTTTTTCCCAGGAGGGGTTTTTAGCCTTCCTCCCACTGCGCCTCTGGCGTCATTGACCGCTAGGCTTTTGAGAGGAATTTTATGGATTAAAAAGAAAACCTCTACCCCTAACTCTACCTGTCTGCCATCTTCCCGAAAAAAAATAATTTTTTTTCCTGGTCCTGCCTGCCCCTTGTAGAGGAGCCAAAATTCCGTCTCTGCCCAAAAAATTTGGGTTCTGTCGTTTTTCCTATTTGCGGCTTTTTCAAGGATATTATTGAGTACGGAACAGAATACTCTGTCTCCCTCACAGGGGATACCGCACAACTTATTTTTTGAGGCTGAATCTCCTGACCATGACCTCAGCCACACCGCTCTTCAGTGGCATTAGAGAGAGCTGCCGATCTGGCCGCCAGTTTTACCGTATCTACAGAGGCATCCGCCAGAAAATTTGATGCCTGTTTAAACATAGGTAAGGAGGCAATAATGTCCTCCCTTGGAGTTCCTGCCACTAAATGCTCTTCCATTTGGTTAATCCAAATGGTCATGGACCTGGCAGTATAAGTGGCCGCTACACTTGGTCTTAGAATGGCCATAAAAGCTTCCCAGGACCTTTTAAAAGAGCTTCACTTTTTTTGTGCATGGGGTCTTTTAAAAGACCTACATCCTCAAAAGGGAGAGCAGATTTTTTTTGTTATTTTTGATACTGAAGCATCTACTTTAGGGCATTTATCCCAAAGGGTGGTATCCTTCTCGAAAAACTAATACTTTCTTTTAAAAATCATAGAGACCCTAGGCTTTTTTTCTGGGTCCGACCATTCTTTATTAATAAGTTTGATAATATTAGAATGCAGGGGAAAAACCCTTTTCCTTTTTTCCCCCAAGCCTCTAAACATAAGGTCCTGTACGGATTTTGGTTGTTTAGAGTCTTCCAGATTTAAGGTTGCCCTTATGGTCTGTCTGTTCTGCCAAGAGAGAATCTGTCTCTTCAATGGAACAAAGGGGACGACAGGACTCGTCTTCAGAGGAATCAGAGTCAGACCCGGAAAGTAACTCCCCTTCATCAAAATCTTCTATTTCAGAAGGGGCGGACGCTGCTGACCTGGAAGTGGAAGGTTTTTGAGATGTGGACGCCAATTTACAGTTTACAACACTGCTCACTTCCTCTTTAATAATGTTCCTGATATTATCCAGAAGGGAAGTAGATTCTTCTGATACAATCTTTTCCAAACACTTCACACAGAGTGGTTTTTTATAACCGGAAGGCAGTCCCTTTTTGCAAAACACTTTTTGATACGCTGAGAGGATTCAGCTGATTTTTGTGTATCCCTGACCTTGGGGAATATATTAAAATAATATGTTCAGAAGGATGCAGCCTTTGGTCATAAAAGCAAATAGGTATCCCCACACCATGGTGAGAAATTTCCTTATCACCACAAGTGAAACATATCTGTTACAATAATCATATTTAACCCCCCAGGGGAGGAGAGCTTACTGGGCTGAGGGCTTTGGTCGGGTCTGCAGACCTCCGGACGCTGTCTGAATCCCTTGGAGTAGACATGATCCAATGCTTCTTCCTCCCAGCAAGACACTGGAAAACGCTTCTTCCCTATCTTTTTTAAAGTGCTTGTTCCCTTGGGGAAGTATGTTAGCTACTGCGCTCCCAAGATCTCACGCCCACCGAGATCTCGTCTGCGTTCACGTCACCCGCCCGTCCTATCGTGATAACGTGCACGGAAACTACCCAGGGCTGCCTCCACCGGAGGACTTATGTCAGAGAACCAGGACGGGCCGCACCGTGAGCCCCGCGCGGCCCTGTTCTCTGCCCAGCACACTAAGAAGTGCTCCTTTGATCTTCAGCTGGGCGCCAAGAACCAAACTCCTGCCAGTGCGTGGCCTTTGCAGGAGGATCTCCACACATCCCAGAGGGACAGGAAACAACTGGAGCAGGTAAGGAGAGGGGGCTATTTAAAGATCTCCACGTTGTTTCCTGTCCCTGGGGGAGGCGGGGGAACCTCCTGTGAATCCGTGCCACTGTGGAGTCGTTTGGAAAATAGTTGCTGTTTCAGGTACTACTTGTAAATGACTTATCTTGTAATAGGCAACTGAGCACTATGTGCTTTCTGTACATTGTAGCATATAATCCACCATGGCTGGATGGGGTTCATCTCCACATTTGCTGCATTGTGTGTCTGTACCCTTACAGCAAACTTCATGGCTTGGCAATTAGAGTATTATTGCAATTTGGCTAAAGAAGCAGGAGGAGACAATGAAGCTAAAGTTATCTCAGTCCAGCTGCTTCTAGTAAACTTCAAAAAAGCTTTCAAAAGAAAATCTGAGCCCCCCTTCCTTTCCCCCAGAGTAATGATGTCTTGGGTAATGTGAGCTGCTGAGCCACATTTTTTCAATTAAGTATATTAAAACACAAATCTTTAATGTTTTATAAGAAGTACAAAGACATACAGTATAACCTGTCACAGTGTAATGTCAGAACACATCAATTACACAAAGATCAGGGTCGCTACATAGGAAATGCTTATCGTCTCTTCTGTTACTGTTCACCTCTGACGGGGGTTCTTCCTCTTATACTATTCTCTGGCACAGAAAATTTCATACAGGTATCAACACAAAGGAGATGACCTGAGCACCAAGGAGACACAGAGGCTGGAAGTCATTTTATGATCTATGGGGGTGGAGGTGCATCACGGTAGTGGGGCTGACAAAGTATGAGAAGGCACCACTGTGGCTCTCTCCAATACAGTGGCCTCCAATATTAGAAGTCACATGTATAATTCTATAACCTCTAGAAGGTCAGTGGGATCTACTACTCAAAAATTCACCAGCAGTCATGGCTCAGTTATAAATGGAACTAGTGTGAACAGAGCCTAATTATATAAACACTGATCAGATAACTTAAAGGTCCGTATAGTTTCTTTGCATAAATGGTAGAGGAGAAAAATATCTCCCTCTTAACGGAAGTTTTTTGCCCCCCATTTGCCACTCAAGAAACAAGCAGAGACACACGGAGGATGGAGCAGCTAATAGTAAGGGTTACATTTCACTCCACATGCTTTATTCACATCAATATTGTTCGGTAGTTCTCTGCAATGTTCTCTATGGTGATTCTGGGTGCCTGCAAGAGTTCTCCGGATCCAGCATTGGCAGATACTGCCATCAATAATGGGGTCCCGCTACCCTGCAAATATGCCGAGAATCGGCTGGACAAAAAACTTTGCATCCAGTGGTATTTATCTGGCCAAATCCCAGGATTCTTTGCAGGAACAGCTGGCCAGAACAGCAGATATGAAGGTAACCTTACAGTGCTGGGGTACTGGGCTCGAATTCTTCCTGAGTTTGTATAGGCTTCTTTGGGGTACTAGGTTTCTTCCCACATTCAAAAAATATACTAAGAGGTATATTAGCTTCCTAGCAAACTGATCCAAGAGGGTTATGGGGATTTCAGCCACTGAGTCCCCTGCTCCTCTACATCTATCCCTTCGCTTTGAGTACCTTGTTGTGTCGGTGACTTTTAATATTCCACTGTATTCGATAGAGCCACCCTGTTGAGGTAGAGATGAACAACATGTATCATCTATCCACAGGATATAGGTCCTCTACTGATCAATGGAACAGGGATACCCTGCGTGAATGGAGCCATGAGGCATGTGCATGACCACCGCTTCATTTACTCATATGGACTTGCTGGATAGCTCAAGCACCGTTTTAACATATTTGGAGTATTTTTTTTAGCAGTTGTAAAGTGTCTTTTGAACAATGCTGTTGATAAATGTGTCCCATTATTTTAATCTTCTATATTGCTACTACTATTTTTCCCTATTAGTCCTCCTGCACACGACCGTATGGCTTTTTCACGGATCCGTTGTTCCGTTTTTTGTTTCCGTTGTGTTTCCGTTTCTGTTCCGTTTTTCCGCAGGCCTATGGCCTCCTGCACACGGCCGTTTCTTTCCCCCGTTTAGGGTCCATTCACACGTCCGCAATTTCGTTCCGCATTTTGCGGAACGGAATTGCGGACCCATTAATTTCTATGGGGCAGCACGATGTGCTGCCCGGATCCGGAATTGCGGATCCGCACTTCCGGGTCCGCAATTTTGATCCCGAAAAAAATAGAACATGTCCTATTCTTGTCCACAATTGCGGACAAGAAAAGGCATTTTCTATGAGAATGCCGGATATGTGCAGTCCGCAAAATGCGGAACGCACATCGCCGATGTCCGTGTTTTGCGGATCCACGGATCCGTGGATCCGCAAAACACACACGGACGTGTGAATGGACCCTTACTGGCCGTTTTTTGCGTTCGGTATACGGTCCGTATACGGAACCATTCATTTCAATGGTTCCGCAAAAAAAATGGAATGTACTCCATATGCATTCCGTTTCCGTATTTCCGTTCCGTTTAAAGATAGAATATGTCCTATTATTGCCCGCAAATCACGTTCAGTGGCTCCATTCAAGTCAATGGGTCTGCAAAAAAAACTGAACACATACGGAAATGCATCCGTATGTCTTCCGTTTCCGTTCTGTTTTTTGCGGAACCATCTATTGAAAATGTTATGCCCAGCCCAATTTTATCTATGTAATTACTGTATACTGTATATGCCATACGGAAAAACGGAACGGAAAAACGGAAACAAAAAAACGGAACAACGGATCCGTGAAAAATGGACCGCAAAACACTGAAAAAGCCATACGGTCGTGTGCAATAGGCCTTACTTAATGTGGAAAAAAAACACATTAATTTCGACAGAACTGATGAAAACAAACTATTTCGGCTCAAGACTGTACAAGACAAGTGCAAATTGCTTACACACAGGGTTCATTTAACATTTCTCCCTCCCTGAATAAACCTATTGACCTTCCAAATGGCCATGTTTCTATAAATCACTGTGGTCTATTTTGGAAAAGGAGTTAAACCAACAGTGGATCCTAAGTGGCAATGCACTTTGATGTCCAGAATCCTCACATTCTCAGAATGTCACATTTTTTTGTGGAAAAATACTTTATGAATATTTGACCAAAACCGTTTCCAAAACTGTAAGCCCTCTACAGCACAAAAAACACATTATGGAAGGTACACGCATAGGAGAACAAAACACAAACATGAAGCCACCATACCTCATGTCTGTCCTTTACTTTGCTTTCCAATCCCACGAAGTGCTCACAGCCTTCAAATCCCTTGCGATTAATATAAGAATTCACAGCAAAACTGTCTCCTGGCCCATATAACATAAAGGAGGCATATTAGTAAAACACATTCCAAAAAAACAAAACAAAAAAATACATATACATCACACATGTCCCCCTGCAGTCATCCGACAGCTCCAAAATTTTGCAACATTTTAGTCTAATTGTTTTGTGCTCATAATGGTATTTTTCAGAGGTATGACACATTGAAACAGTGAAGAGTTTGTTGTGTGCTGGTGATCAAAGCCTCCTGTCCTAGTCATCAATCATTCCTCCACAGAATACGGGTGGGAAGAGGAGCAGAGCCCTCAGCCAGCAGTGGGGGAGGCTGTGACCAGACTCTTCTCTGTCCTACATAAACAAGCTCCAATGATTACACATGAATTTGGCTTTCGTTTTTTGAAGGGGGGGTTTTGTTTACCTGTAATAAAAATGCTAGAATAAGTGAATGCTTTTGCCTTGTCACTTGTGGTTTTTGCCACTTTTTTGTGGTGTTTTTTTAAAACTTTTTTTGCACCTGGTCTCTTTCCTCTGGCCTTTTCTTCACTGCATTTTTTCCCTACGGAGAAGGTCATGCTAAAATTCTTCCTTGAATCTAGGAGCAGTATCCTAAATCCAAAGGTACAGAAAGACCGACAATGGCTTTCTTGCAGCATCAATGTGAATACATGTGATGCGTTTTGGCAGGTTTCCTGATGCAGTTTTGGAAGCCAAAATCAGGAGTGGATCATAGGAGAGAAAGTATTAGGCCCCTTTCACACGGGCGCGGATGCGATGCGTGAGTTGAACGCATTGCACCCGCACTGAATACCGACCCATTCATTTCTATGGGGCTGTTCACATGAGCGTTGATTTTCACGCATCACTTGTGCGATGCGTGAAAATCGCAGCATGTTCTATATTCTGCGTTTTTCACGCAACGCAGGCCCCATAGAAGTGAATGGGGTTGCGTGAAAATCGCAAGCATCCGCAAGCAAGTGCGGATGCGGTGCGATTTTATGCACGGTTGCTAGGAGACGATCGGGATGGAGACCCGATCATTATTATTTTCCCTTATAACATGGTTATAAGGGAAAATAATAGCATTCTGAATACAGAATGCATAGTAAAATAGCACTGGAGGGGTTAAAAAAAATAAAAATAAATTTAACTCACCTTAATCCACTTGCTCGCGCAGCCCGGCATCTCCTTCTGTCTCCTTTGCTGAACAGGACCTGTGGTGACGTCACTCCGGTCATCACATGATCTTTTACCATGGTGATGGATCATGTGATGACCGGAGTGACGTCACCACAGGTCCTTTACCTGTAATGAATGCTCACCACAGGTCCTGTTCAGCAAAGGAGACAGAATGAGATGCCGGCATCGCGATCAAGTGGACTAAGGTGAGTTAAATTATTATTTATTTTTTTAACCCCTCCAGCGCTATTTTACTATGCATTCTGTATTCAGAATGCTATTATTTTCCCTTATAACCATGTTATAAGGGAAAATAATACAATCTACAGAACACCGATCCCAAGCCCGAACTTCTGTGAAGAAGTTTGGGTTTGGGTACCAAACATGCGTGATTTTTCTCACGCGAGTGCAAAACGCATTACAATGTTTTGCACTCGCGCGGGAAAATCGCGGGTGTTCCCGTAATGCACCCGCACATTTTCCCGCAACGCCCGTCTGAAAGAGGCCTAAAGGACAGATACAACTCCACTTTTCTTAATTCACTGGTGGTTTTTGGCTTTCAAAACTGCTTAAGGAAACCTGACTGTGTGGCCGTACCCTTAGGCCAGTTTCAGACAAGCGAGTTGGCTGTGAGAAACATGCTCCATGTGGGAGCGTGACTTCCCATCCTGAACTCTGCTCTTGTAACGGGACCTCATGGAATTATAATGATTTATAATGCTGTGTGTCCCTGCCTGACATGAGCTGTAATGTATATAGTACTTACATCATGCCATCGGCACAATTCACCGATGATGTGAGGCAGGGACACACAGCATTATAAATCATTATAACGCAATGAGTTCCCGCCACAGAAGCAGAGTTCAGGGCAGGAAATCGCTCTAACAGAAGGAGCGTGTTTTCACGAAGAGATGATAAAACAAAAGTGACAAAAAAAGCTGCAAACTTACTCCAGGAGGGTGGTATGGTAAATACTGGACTAGCATTTCTCGACAGAAGTGTTTAAAAGTTTAAAGACTTGTGAAATATAAGAAACACGGGACATTTGATAAATTTGGCGCCAACACCAACTCAAGCAACGCAATGTGAAGGATCAGTATAACCCACCCTGGAGCACACTTGGAGAAGCAGTAGTTAAACTCTATAATGTATTACGAGAACATCTACATGGAGCAGATCTCATATGTACAGCGCTATGGAATGAATGGCGCTTTTATAATAAATAATAATAATCATCTCCATCTACAGTGACAGTACAGGAGCTCATCCAAGGAGAAATCATTTCTTCTCACCTTCAGGATTCTCTCTTCTATTGCCTGCTGCCCAGACCAAGCCGTCAGCGAAGGAAAGAGGGAGACAGGTTTTACTATGATTTATGGACAGTTATACAGTACATACATGCAATATGAAATGATACAGAACATATGTGTATGGCTATTCAATTCCACCGCGCATATATGTGCAACTCTATAGGACACATGCAATGCTATGGAACTATGCAGTATATGCCTAGTGCTACAGTATACTGTAACTGAGCTATATGTGAAAAGCCATGCAGTTCTATATCAGAGTGCAGGGGTCACTCACCGTGCTTAGAGTGCAACTTCCCCATGATGCCCTCCCTTCACCTACTCCTCGGGAAAAGATACTTGTAATCCACGGAATAATCCCAGGCAGAGAAACAAGACTCCAGCAAGTGTATGGGGTCAGCTCGCTTCAGGTCATCGTCCCGAGGGAGCCCGCCTGACATACGGACTAGGCACGGGACACGAGCTATTGTGCCAGGCGCTCACACAGCATCTGCGCTCACATAGGAGCCTTTACCGAGCGTCCCCGCAGCGCCCCTTGTGGCCTGCATCTAGTATTGCGCTCACATAGGAGCCTTTACCGAGCGTCCCCGCAGCGCCCCTTGTGGCCTGCATCTAGTATTGCGCGCTTTGTAGCCCTCACTTAGGCCTCCCTTTCTAATGTATTTCATCTGGACATAGTCGGAAGAATGCGGAGCTGCTGGGGTGGAAGGAAACGGTTCCTTTTTAAAGTGCCATATACTGTGAGGGACTTTGATCAATCAAACACACAGAAAAGCTCTGGTTATGTCCATACAAAGTATCCGGACAGCTCCAGGGCTCCAAATATGTTCCTCATTATATGTGAGCTGGTAAACCCTCACAAATGATGGCTGCTGTCTTGAGTTGCTTTAGTTGAAAATTCTGGATCACTTCTCACATTCTTTTTCACATGCTGGCTGCTTCTTCACAGGATATTCAGCCACCCTAAATACTACAGTGGCGATCAAAATTAGAGAACAGGCAATTTCCGAAATGTCAAGGTCATAGTTTAGTCCTATGTGAATCTATCCTAACAAATAGCAGTATTTTAAGATTATTTCATAAATTGTATTTATTCTAAAGCACAGAATAAAAATGTAAATGAGATAATTCAAAAAGAACACTGATTAGAGAACTCTTTCAGATACCTGCAAGTTATTGGTGTTAATCTGGTGCTAATTTCCTTAATGATCTGACAAACCTTATTTAACTCCTTAACCACTTGCCATCCGGGCCATTTGCCCCCTTCCTGACCAGGCCTAATTTTGCAAAAAACGGACCTATCTCACTTTATGTGGTAATAACTTTGGAACGCCTTTATTTATCCAAGTCATTCAGAGATTGTTTTCTCGTGACACATTGTACTTCATGACAGTCACAAATTTGAGTCAAATTTTTTCACCTTTATTTATGAAAAAATCCCAAATTTAACAAAAATTTGGAAAAATTCGCAATTTTCTAAATTTCAATTTCTCTGCTTTTAAAACAGAAAGTGATACCTCATATTTATTATTTAACATTCCCCATATGTCTACTTTATGTTGGCATCATTTTGGAAATGTCATTTTATTTTTTTAGGACGTTAGAAGGCTTAGAAGTTTAGAAGCAATTCTTCAAATTTTTTAGAAAATTGCCAAAACCCACTTTTTTTTTTCATCAATTGTCTTTTTATTGACGATATTTCCAAGAATAAACATGTACATACAAAAAAGTATGACTTTGGAGTACATTATTCATGGTACAAAGATATAACTAAGGGCATTGAGCGAAAGATAGCATACGTCACATCTTTATGCAGATAAGTCATTACAGTGAATAAATTTGAGAAAATACAGATACAATAGTCATGAGCAGTACTGTAATAAGAGCTCACAGGTTACTAAAATAACAGAGTGTCTATTTTCGCGTTAACTGTAGAGAGTCATACAAGAATTACTGTAAGAGAGATTCGGACACACAAAGGGGAGTGACAAGACTTGACACAGTAGGGTTATGGTGGGTGGGGCAAGGCGGAGACTCAATCAGTCTGAAGCACCAAACACCATGTCCCATTGCTTCCAAACTCGGTCAAATTTATCTACCGAGGCAAGCAATGTAGCCGACATATATTCAAGGCGTCTGACTTCTAATACACTATTGATGAGTTCAGCCCGTGACGGGCAATCTGTCCTTTTCCAAAATCTGGCCAGTAAACGTCTAGCCGCAGTCAAAATATATAACATTAACTTCAATAAGTGTTTCTTCAGAGGTATGTGTGGGATATTCAGCAAATATGTGTATGGGTCTAGGGGGAACCGTACTTCAAACAGGCTATATAGAACTTCTTGTACCATGGCCCAGAAAGGGGTTATAATCTGGCATTCCCAGAAAATATGAATATGTGAACCCTCCTCCGTGCTACATCTCCAACAGCGATCCGAAATATTAGGATTAAACTTATGCAATAATCGTGGAGTGTGGTACCAGAACATCATTATTTTGTAAGTGCTCTCTCTGTGTGTAACACAGGTTGATGTCATCGCAGCTCTCTGCCAAATTGTTTTCCAATCATCCATTGAAATAGAACGGTGCAGGAGCGATTCCCATTTAGACATGTATGAATGACGGATAGATGCAGGAGAGGCCGGAGACGAGAGGAGCACATATATTTCAGATATAAGACCCTTGGTTGATTCCGAAAGCTTACACGTCTTCTCAAAAGACGTGGGGATAGATACTTGTTTCGAATGAAACAGAGTAGTAAACAAATGCTGAATTTGCAAGTAATGATACCTAGTAGCCTCCGGAAGCGACCTAGAGCTCCTAAGTTCGTCAAATGAAAGTAGTTGTAGCGTTCTATAATCAATCAGATCCGCAAACCTAAACATTTTCCTGGAAAACCAAGGTCTAAAAAAGGAGACTTGTGACCCAGCACTGAAGAGCGGTGTAAACAGAAAGGATGTCATGGAGGACTTCTCGGAAGTTAGAGAGAAACGGTGTTTACAATATTGCCATATTTTGTATGTATGTAGCATTGGTCCTAACAATTCTGTAATTTGCCCACTGGCTCCTGGTATCGCCCATACGGCTCAGGTAGGAGAGTGTTAGGTCCCGGGCTACTTGAGAAACCTTGGCGTGGTGCCCAGGCTTAGACATGTTCTACACCGTAGAACATGTTGACTAATCTCTCAATTTTAAAATCAGTTTGAGGGTTTAGTGAGACTACAGAGTGCACCTGTGTTTGTTATTGTTTTGTTATATTGTTATATTAATTATGACATCCGCACTTGTTACCTTGTGTAGGATGTCTATTGTGGTACTTGTGGTTCGCCGCGGGCATCCTCCACCGTATGCATTTTGCTGGGGATTGCCATTAGCAACGGGCCACAAGTGCAGGATTTGCTCCCCTGTATATATGCACAACTGCATGTGGGTTCGAGCACCTCCTGCTAATGCCAACCTGTCTTCTTAGTTTGTATATATAGATTCCTGGAGGTGTATAAACTCCAATTTAAATGTGCCTGTTTTCCATCTACAGGCCACATTTAGGTGCACCTGTGAGGCCTGGGACATATCAGCCAGTCTTGAGTGGGACTCGCAGACTCCTCCCTCCTCCCATTGCAAGCATGGCTACATGCTGGAGGTAACTGGTGAGCTGTTTGTGAGTCGGCCTTATGCTCCTGTAATTTGCCCCCTGGCTCCTGGTATCGCCCATACGGCTCAGGTAGGAGAGTGTTAGGTCCCGGGCTACTTGAGAAACCTTGGCGTGGTGCCGGGGTTAGACATGTTCTACACCGTAGAACATGTTGACTAATCTCTCAATTTTAAAATCAGTTTGAGGGTTTACTGAGACTACAGAGTGCACCTATGTTTGTTATTGTTTTGTTATATTGTTATATTAATTATGACATCCGCACTTGTTACCTTGTGTAGGATGTCTATTGTGGTACTTGTGGTTCGCCGCAGGCATCCTCCACCGTATGCATTTTGCTGGGGATTGCCATTAGCAACGGGCCACAAGTGCAGGATTTGCTCCCCTGTATATATGCACAACTGCATGTGGGTTCGAGCACCTCCTGCTAATGCCAACCTGTCTTCTTAGTTTGTATATATAGATTCCTGGAGGTGTATAAACTCCAATTTAAATGTGCCTGTTTTCCATCTACAGGCCACATTTAGGTGCACCTGTGAGGCCTTGGACATATCAGCCAGTCTTGAGTGGGACTCGCATGGTGTCATATTCCACCACTAACCAAATTGAAACACACAAAAAAGACTTAGTCAATTGTAATTTAAATTAATGATATATTTTATTTTTTAATACAATAAATTGTTTTGGTATATAAAGGCCACGGTGTTTTTACGTTTCATATTCTTAGACAATCCAAATTGTTTGAATTATAATAACCAATTAAATCCAATACCTTGTCTAAGACCCAAACTAGTCCGCTCAAAGAGCGACTATTACCCCGTGTAAACACCGTGACGATAAAGAAAAAAGGGGGGGAGGGATGGGGGATTCTTTGCTGTCAGCTCCAGAATGCGCATGTAAGTAACTGAATTTTTCTTTTATTACAGGTGACTCGTGCTGACCGTTACCCACAGACCAATCACGATCCTACAGTGTCCTCGAGGTCAAGTTCAGTCCAGCACTCATACAGGTAAGTAATTAAACTTAACCCATTCATTTCCATATAACTTTGCACATACCAAAAGGGGGTGGGTGTTCACTGACACCATGTCCCCCTTTTGTATTCGCAAAAGGTTATCTCATGGTGTCATATTCCACCACTAACCAAATTGAAACACACAAAAAAGACTTAGTCAATTGTAATTTAAATTAATGATATATTTTATTTTTTAATACAATAAATTGTTTTGGTATATAAAGGCCACGGTGTTTTTACGTTTCATATTCTTAGACAATCCAAATTGTTTGAATTATAATAACCAATTAAATCCAATACCTTGTCTAAGACCCAAACTAGTCCGCTCAAAGAGCGACTATTACCCTTTCGCCATCAGCAACAGCTAGATGGCTAAACCCCCGTAGCCAAATCAATTAAATTTTGAAAACCGACATTAAAAATGTCTAAACCTATTTCTGATAAAGAACTCTTATCAGAATTATAGAGCCCAGGAAGAAAGCCCTCCAATTCAGAGTGCCTACAAGTAAAACCATTAAAACAATACATTACTTTTTCCAGATTTTTGTTGATTCTCTTTTTTATTTTTTCTAGGAAACGCATATGAGTAGAATGCCATTCCCATTTTGAAATTATATCAGAAATTGCCAACTTAGTATACGGCAAAATCATTTGCAGAGCTCTCATCTTACATGTATACTCTTCCAGTAAAATATGAGTCTTAATAATGCCCAAATCACTACCATCTAAATATAGAATTAATAAATGTGGAACAGGCCATTTTTTCTTAATTTGAAAACAAATATTAACTACATCTCGCAGTCTAATGTTAGGAATACCTTTCCAGAATATGTTTATGTTCTTGCCAAAACCGAGGTTATCGGATTTAAACCTCAATCTAGAACGGTTATATGCTTCGGATACCAAATCAGACCCCAGAATCCATATGTTCTTGGTATCTGAAACAAAAAATTAGTTTTTTAAAAGTAATTCTGGCCTGATATAAAGTTTGAATCTGTCAGAATTCCATCTGCCCAAATTCTTAATTATATTGGTCTGAAGACCCATATTGTTCGCATAAGTCGCCGCTCCTATGCGGAAAGAATGAGATGATAATTTTACATCACTTAAATTGAAATGAGACTTACATTTTTTCAACATATAATTAAATTGATATCTAGTTAAAGGGGAATGGTCAAGATGCATAAATAATGGCCCACTAGAATTAGAACGCAAAGTTAACCACTTTTTTAAAGCCAAAACTGGGCAAATATCCGTATTTTGAATTTTATTTAGTGATACCCAAGTACCAAGACCTTTTTGGTCAGTTTTGGACTTTTTTATAAAGAAACAAACTTTACTATCGAAAATTTTTACATCAGATAAATATAAAGGTGGTTCTGCATTTCTTTTTTCAGCTGCAAATTCTGAAATACGAAGTGCACCAAAAAAGGCCACTATGAATACCGTGCTAAAAAGTGAAGACTCATAAGGAGATGAACACAAATCAGGTAAATATTTTACAAATTTTGTAAGATAAACAGTACATAACGGAATAGTCCTTTCCTTAACTGGTGCTAACTTGTCAACTCCCTTAATAAATTGTTTTACACAAAAATTATTAGATATAGGAGTTACATTAAAACATTTTTGAAAGTAAGACAATCCTGTCAAGATTTTTTTAATATATCTTCCTGTCTTACCTGATTTAATGAGTTCTAGCACAAAATGGATACTAGAGGCAGGAGTAGAATCCCAAGTATTATAATTATTAATTTTGCAAAAAGTCACCCAAATTTTCCAGGCTGACAAATACGCTTTCCAAGTGTTACTTGCAAGCGCATTTTTTAATAACTCAAAAATTAAGACTGAATTATCTCCCACAACTGCGGTGGACATTGGATCCCTTCTGAATCTGCATCCGGTATTAGCTTCCTGAATATCTGGAATTCCTGCCGAGATAAAGAGTCGGCAATTACATTTTGTTTACCTTCAATGTATTTAGCTTTGAGCCAAATATTGTTTTCCAAGCATAATAAGACTATAAATCTTAACGTAGTTGTTACTTCAACCGATTTTGCAGACAAGCAATTAATGGAAAAAACAACACCCTTATTATCAGACAATAAAAGTATTCGTTTATTTCTGAAGAAATCTTTCCAGATATTCAAGGAAACTAATACCGGGAACAATTCCAAAAAATTTATATTTTTCATAAATGGCTTATCCTTCCATGACCTAGGCCAAGATTCAGCCGACCATTTTTTATTAAAAAATGCGCCGTAACCGACTGAAGCAGCAGCATCAGTGAATAATCTCAATGAATCAGTATCAACAAATTCTTCTTGCCAAACAGAACATCCATTGAAATTTTCTAAAAAATGAATCCAGATAATAATATCTTCTTTTAAAGCTGCAGTAATCCTGATATGATCATGCGCTTTTTTCTTTCCTGCAATGGATGCATAGAGACGCTTAGAAAACACCCTACCTAAAGGAATGACTCTAGAAATGAAATTCAGAGAACCCAGAACAGACTGTAAAATCTTTACGGTAGACTTTTTACATTGTAATAAATTTTTTAAATTTTTTAATGAGGAGTTAATTTTTTCTTCAGGAATTTTAAACAACATATTAACCGAATCAATTTCAATGCCCAGGAATTTTATACAGGTAGTTGGATAAACTGTTTTTTCCTCTGCTAAAGGAACATTAAAATATGAGGATATAAATTTAAATGTTTTTAATAAATTGGCACAATCATCAGACTGGGCATTACCAATGAATAAAAAATCGTCCAAATAATGTATGGTATAACCTCCTTCATAATGAGTCTCAAGCATCCATTGCAAGAAAGTAGAAAAAGCCTCGAAATATTGGCAAGATAAAGTAAACCCCATGGGTAATGCCATATCGTAAAAATATAAACCATCCAAATAAAAGCCTAATGAATTATAACCAGAAGGGTTAATTGGGAGTAACCTAAATGCAGATTTGATGTCTACTTTGGCTAATAACGCTTTTGGTCCTGCTTTCCTTAAAAAATGCAAAGCCTGATCAAAAGAAGCGTAATGCACGGAAGCAGAGTCCTTATCAATGGAATCATTTAGGGAGGAATTAAATGGATAAGATAAATTATGGATTAATCGGAAACTACCTGGCTCCTTTTTGGGAACAAAACCTAAAGGCGAAATCCTAAAATTTTTAAAAGGAGGAGAAGAGAAAGGGCCAGCGATTCTATGTTCCACAATTTCATTGTGAATTTTTTCTAAAACCTTATTTTTATTAATAAAAACTGAAAACGCATTTTTAACTAAAACACAACCATGACCTTTAAATTCCGGCACATAGAAGCCAGAAGAAAAACCTTCAATTAGTAGAAGGGCCTTCTCCCTGTCTGGAAAGAATTTTATACATTGGATTAATCTTTCCAGATTCAGAGGAGTCACTTGTTTTATTTCCTTCTTTATTATTGGCATTCTTTTTAAAGCATTTGAAAGAGGGGTGAGCGCCTGCACAAAATGAGCATTCATGCCTATATTTGCAGTTACTTTGCCATTTACAGGAGGATTCATTATAGGCAAAACAGAATCCTTTTCTTGGAGATTGAATACGAAAATTATGAGAGCGTTGGGGCAACATTAGATTAAGCCATAAACCAACGTCTTTGAATCCCCAGCGAAGGTCAGGATAAACAGCTAATTTTTGTCTGAATGACTCATCATAATTAAACCAAGCGGATCCTCCAAAACTTCTAAAAGCCTCTAAAACAGATTCTAGATGATGAAAAAGACCGCTACAAAGAGACGGGTGTTTTTCACCTAAAACTGCGGCAAAAATACAAAAAGCCTGAATCCAGGCAAAAATGCTCTTCTGTGTGTTCCCTTTCTTTTTATCATCTTCTTCTTTTCTCTCTTTGACAGATGGTAAAAGGGTTAATAAATCTATATATTCACGATTCCATATTTTTTCCTTTGTACTTGCGGACAAATGGAAACCTAGTGGAGACATTTCACAAGGTAATGTTTCTTTAAAAGAAATATCTTTTATTCCACTATTTCCGTCAGTACAAGGAAAAAA
Organism: Bufo bufo; assembly: GCF_905171765.1. Lineage (NCBI taxonomy): Eukaryota > Metazoa > Chordata > Amphibia > Anura > Bufonidae > Bufo > Bufo bufo. The sequence goes on from NC_053393.1 coordinate 259,147,548, forward strand.
TATTTTGTCATTACCAGTAATCCTAATTTTATCAGAATTAAACTGACTCTCAGGAGTAATAATTTCAACAGGGGAAGACCATGGTATATCTAACCCCTGGAAGTTATCTTTCTGCTCTAAAAAGGATAAAAATTCCTTAAATAATTGAATATTATTGTTTGACATCAGTGTTGTCTGTTCCCCAGAAAAAGATATAGGGATAGATGTATTTAATTTATTACCTTGTGATGATTTACTTGTAGAAGGAGATGACTCCTCTAACTGTGAATCGTGCTGTGAGTTAATCACACAGGGAGCACGAGCAGATGTGGTTAAACTGTCATATAATAACTGATGTTGCTGCTTGTCGTTCCTCTTGCTCGCGCCAGGTGGCGCAGCATTTTTCTTCTGCCTGGATACTGTAGAATGCCGAGCAGGCGAAAATTGATGTTTCTCTTTGCGGATTCTTTTCCTCCTTGGTGACGAATGTGTCTGGGATGATGCAGGAGGATCGGCATCGATGACCTCCGCATTCCTCACTGGCTCTGCGCTCTCAATGTTAAAAGCAGCGCAGCCAGCATTAGCAGATTGAAGAGCAGGATTACCGGCACTTGTATTAAGCTGTAAGCAGGAACGTAGCCATTCTTCACCACCCTGGTTAGCGGCTCTCTCCACAAGTTGCCTCATGAGGTCCTCCATCGCAGAGCTGGTCCGGATTCTTTGCTGTCAGCTCCAGAATGCGCATGTAAGTAACTGAATTTTTCTTTTATTACAGGTGACTCGTGCTGACCGTTACCCACAGACCAATCACGATCCTACAGTGTCCTCGAGGTCAAGTTCAGTCCAGCACTCATACAGGTAAGTAATTAAACTTAACCCATTCATTTCCATATAACTTTGCACATACCAAAAGGGGGTGGGTGTTCACTGACACCATGTCCCCCCTTTTGTATTCGCAAAAGGTTATCTCAGACTCCTCCCTCCTCCCATTGCAAGCATGGCTACATGCTGGAGGTAACTGGTGAGCTGTTTGTGAGTCGGCCTTATGCTCCTGTAATTTGCCCACTGGCTCCTGGTATCGCCCATACGGCTCAGGTAGGAGAGTGTTAGGTCCCGGGCTACTTGAGAAACCTTGGCGTGGTGCCCGGGCTTAGACATGTTCTACACCGTAGAACATGTTGACTAATCTCTCAATTTTAAAATCAGTTTGAGGGTTTACTGAGACTACAGAGTGCACCTGTGTTTGTTATTGTTTTGGTATATTCCGAACAATTCTGGTAGTTGGACTTGGGGAATTGGGGACAACAACAGTTAGGATGTATTGGGGCAATCCACAATTTTTCAATTTCCATCCACCTAGAGTAAGCATAGAGCCTAGACCACGCTGGTAGCCATCTAAGATGGGTGGCCCAATAATATTTGGCGATGTCTGGGACTGCCAATCCCCCCTGAGATTTCAGGGCCATAAGGGTACTACTAGCTATCCTATGTCTCTTCCCATTCCATATGAATTTAAATATACCGGCCTGTAATGCCCGTAGCTCCGTCCTTGGTACATGTACCGGGAGGGTCTCAAATAAGTAGAGTAATTTTGGCAAAATAGACATTTTAACTGCCGCTATGCGGCCATACATGGATATGGGAAGAGACATCCACTTAGTCATCTGACGCCTAAGTTCTTGAAATAGGGCGGGAAAATTATGGGAATATATAGAAGAATATGTTGCCGTCAGGTTTACACCCAAATAGCGCAAGGCAGCATCTTGCCAGCGAAAACGATAGTTAGACCGAAGCGGGGTTAGGACGTCTGCTGGAAAATTCAAGGGAAGGGCTTCTGTTTTCGTGGAGTTAACCTTATATCCGGAGAGCCGACTATATAGTGCTAACAAACCAAACAAGTTAGGTAAAGTAATATGCAGGTCAGATAAAGTAAGTAGAACATCATCCGCGAATAATGATATTTTATATTTTATATTCAACTTGGTTAACCACGATTCCATGAATGTCCGGGTGGGACCTGATTGCTGCAGCTAAGGGCTCAATACAAAGCACAAACAAAAGAGGGGAGAGCGGACACCCCTGTCTGGTGCCATTTTTTATCGAGAAGGGGACTGAGTTAGCATATGGTAGTTTAATTGTCGCTGTAGGATGGTTATATAATGAATGAAGGGCTGAGAGAAAGGGACCAGAAAATCTAAAAGCCTGCAGGGTGGAAAACATGAACGGCCAACTTAAGCGATCAAACGCTTTTTCAGCGTCCAGACTCAATAGTAATGCCTGCTGATGTTGCCTATCTATCAAGTTGATAAGCCTCCTTGTGTTATCTCCACCCTGACGGCCTCTCACAAAGCCAACCTGATCTGAGTGTATCAATTGCGGAAGCCAATACGCCAACCGGTCTGCTAACAGTTTGGTGAATATTTTTAGATCAGAACTTAGAAGAGCAATAGGGCGGTAATTAGTGCAATCTAGGGGGTCTCTTCCCGGTTTCGGAATAAGAGTAATATGGGATGGAGCATGGTTTCCGGTATAGCTGTGCCTTGTAAGAATGAGTTAACAAGTGTACACAGGTGGGGTATGAAAAGAGATGAATGTCTTGTAGTAAGAATAAGGTAACCCACTAAACTACCCTGAGCCAAGAAAGAGTCAAATAGTGTCTGGCGGTCCACTGGGTCGGAGGGTGTCTGTGGTGTGAGGGAGTATAAAGAAGCATAGTATTTCTGAAATTGGTCAAGTATCGTTTTGGGGTCGTACACCATGCATCCACTGCTCGTTCTCAGGGCCATTGGGGCAGTAGTCGCGGTTGACTCCCGCAATTGGCGGGCCAAAATAGTGTGTGATTTATTCCCCCACATATAAAACCGCGAATACAATAGGAGTTTACCGTTTTTTTCAAAAGCCATTTCACGTAATCGAACACGGAGGAGCACTATACGCCGTAATAAGTGACAGGAACGATAAGACCCCAAACGAGCTTCTAACTGTTTTAACTGGGCAAGGGTGTTATTATAACGTAGATTATAATCTCTTTTCAATCTAGTGCTTACACTAATACACTTGCCTCTGAAAACTGCTTTATGTGCCTCCCACAGCACAGCTACAGATGGGGCTGAGGGTTGATTGAAGGCAAAATATTCCTCCAAGGAACTACCTAATTCCTGCCTAGTCGGTAGTTTAGTTAGTAGAGATTCATTAAGCCGCCAGTGGCATACTCGAGGACGAGTACCCCCTGGATTAAACGTGACAGAGATTGGCGTGTGATCTGACCACGTGATATTTCCTAACTCAGCATCTGTTAACATTCTGAGGGCGGGTGTATTCCCAAAGAAATAGTCTATACGGGTATGAGTCCTGTGAGGGTGGGAATAAAATGAATATGCTCTAGCCGAAGGGTTATTAACCCTCCACAGATCATACAGGGTATATTGTCTAATGAGCTTTCTAAAGAGGCGTGACAATTTCCGTTGGGCTCTAGACGGTGGTGTGTTTCCGGGGGTCAATCTATCCCAGTGCTCTGAAAACGCAGCATTAAAATCTCTGCCTACAATAAGTGCTGCTGGCAGATATTCTTCTAGTTCCCAAAAAACCTTTTTCAGGAATGAGACCTGATTCGAGTTTGGGGCATAAACATTACATAAAATGAGTGGGGTACCGTGAAGGGAGGTCTGGAGTATTATATATCTACCGTGGTCATCAATCCGGCTGGATTCAATTTGTATAGGGCAGGTAGCAGATAAAAAAATAGCAACCCCAGCAGTTTTTGTGTCAGCACTAGCTGAATACACTCGCGGATAGGATCGGGCCGCAAACTTAAAGGAGCCCTCTCTGTCAAAATGCGTTTCCTGCAAGAAAACAACATCTGCCTTCTGAGATTTACATTCAGTAAGAGCCAACCGCCATTTTGCGTTAGAGTTAAGACCTTTAACGTTCAAAGAAATGCACTTAATCATGAGTGTACGTGGTATAACAATACTTGCCAATGACCAGAGAGGGATCCTTCAGTGGGCACCCTCCTCCATATACTGAAACTCGTCTCAATGCAGCATCATTAAGGAACCTAGGGGGGGAGACACATAAGGAGAAAAGGGGAGACAAGGAACAACATATACGACAAAGAACATGGTATAGAATTCTGAACAATGGGTGTGATCACCCAGTCAAGACTCAATATAACGTGAGCAAAAATGAAAAATAAAGCCCACGTCTGTCCCGCCTCAAAATCTAGAGTGAGGGAAAGAGAGAGGGCAACAAATAGAGTCCCGTCGGTAGGGACCTGACTGGACGCCATGACAGGCGAGGCAAGAATGATAGCTCAGGGAACACCTGAGACAAAACAGGTCAAAAAGAGAGAAAAACAATGCAATAAAAACAATTGCACTAACTCTAAGAGCTGCTGCTCAGAACAGTCATCTGAAGGCCTCAGAGGGGATCAATCCCTCAAAAAAAAACTTTCAAGGAGGTGCGTCACGAAGGGGAGATCCAGATGTTCCCGCTTGGGATGGGGTCGGTTTCTTTTCCGCTGGACTGTGTGCCATAATGGAGCAGGAGCTGGATGAGGATCCGGGGTCTCCCAATTATCAAGGACCGGAGTGTTAAGGCCCAAAGAGGAGCAAAAACGGGATAAGTCCGCGTGTGTGCGCAGAACTGAGGACTTGCCATTCTTTGTAGCAATTAAAGCAAAGGGAAAGCCCCAACGGTATGGGATTTTAAGATCTTTCAGACAGGCTAAAAGAGGTTGAAGGTTTCTCCTTTTCTGTAAGGTCAGCCAAGATAAGTCCTGGTATAGGTGGACACTTGAGCCTTTAAAAGATATAGTAAGTAAGGCGCGAGCCTTAGCCATAATAGATTCTTTCAGGCGGAAGTCATGCAGGCAACAGATCACATCCCGCGGTTGTGAAGTAGTGTTTTTCGGCCGAAGCGCTCTGTGAGCCCGATCAAGTTTAATGACCAGCGGTGTTTGGGGGGCCAGAATTAAATTAAACAGTTCGTTCAATATAATGTCCAAGTCCTCATCAGATTCTGATTCCAGCAGACCCCTGACCCGTATATTATTACGGCGCCCCCTTTTATCCAGGTCTTCCAGATGATTAGTATTCTCTTTAATAGCTTGAGATTGAGTGGCTATAATAGACTGTAGCTGAGACACATACCGTCTGGTGTCATCATGCTCCGTTTCAATTTGATCTACGCGGGCGGACACTTGTTGGAAGTCCAATCGTAAAGAAAAAAAATTATGCCTTAAAGGCATCATGCACCCCAGCCACCATTACTTTAAAATCCTCCTTTGTAGGCATCTGCCGTAATGTCTGCTGCAGAGATCTCATATCTTGTAAGGTACAAGGGGGGTCATCCCATTCTCATCCCCAGAGGCTGGACGTTGGCCCCAGACATTTACGTCTTCAGCGGGGTGCAGAGGAACAGAAGCAGTGTCTACCTCAGCATCAGGGTTATCTCCCCATTCTCGGCGGCGTTATGGCGTAGCCGCAGGCTGTTTGGCCTGTTTGGAAGTTGCCTTGGGCGGCATAATGGAAGCTACAAACTGGGAGCCCTGTAAGCAGCCAGGAGACTCCAGGCTCAGGCCAGGGGTAGCGGTGGGCCGAATCGGCACAAAGTCTATAGCTAGGGGGCAGAGAGAACATTCCCCTGGGATTACGCTGCTGCGCTCACCTGCCACGATGGAGAAGGCGGGAGCTGCCGGCACTGCAATGGCGCCTGTGAAGGACTGCTGGAGGAGGCCGCTCTGAGAAGACAGGAGCTGGGAGCCGCGGGTAAGGTAGGCATCCAGGGTTCTTTCCCCCCCGGAAGACGGGCAGGTAGTGGGCTTCTTTAGGGGTAACTTTTTCCCCATGTGACGCGCCGGTGTAAGCGAATTCGGCCCGAGTTAGAAGCAGGAGCAGCAGAGCTCAGGGATCATGCCGCCATCTCTGTAGACGTCCAGGCCACGCCCCTCGCCAAAACCCACTTTTTAAGGACCAGTTCAGGTCTGAAGTCACTTTGTGGGGCCTACATAGTGGATACCCCCATAAATGACCCCATTGTAGAAACTACACCCCTCAAGTTACTTAAAACCGATTTTACAAACTTTGTTAACCCTTTAGGCGTTCCACAAGAATTAATGGAAAATAGAGATACAATTTCAAAATTTCACTTTTTTGGCAGATTTTCCATTTTAATAATTTTTTTCCAGTTACAAAGCAAGGGTTAACAGCCAAACCAAACTCAATATTTATGGCGCTGATTCTTTAGTTTACAGAAACACCCCCCATGTGGTCGTAAACTGCTGTACGGGCACACGGCAGGGCGCAGAAGGAAAGGAATGCCATACGGTTTTTAGATGCCATGTCCCATTTGAAGCCCCCTGATGCACCCTTACATATAGAAACTCCCAAGAAGTGATCCCATTTTGGAAACTAGGGGATAAGGTGCCAGTTTAATTGCTACTATTTTTGGGTACATATGATTTTTTGATCATTCATTATAACACTTTATGGGGCAAGGTGACCAAAAAATTCGTTGTTTTAGCACAGTTTCTATTTATTTATTTTTACAGCGTTCACCTGAGGGGTTCAGTCAAGTGACATTTTTATAGAGCAGATTGTTACGGACGTGGCGATACCTAATATGTATACTTTTTCTTATTTATTAAAGTTTTACACAATAATAGCATTTTTGAAACAAAAAAACTATGTTTTAATGTGTTCATGTTCTGAGAGCTATAGCTTTTTTATTTTTTGAGAGATTTTCTTATGTAGAGGCAAATTTTTTGCGGGATGAGGTGACGGTTTTATTGGTACAATTTTGTGGGACATACGCGTTTTTGATCACTTGGTGTTGCACTTTTTGTGATGTAAGGTGACAAAAATTGCTTGTTTTGACACAGTTTATTATTTTTTTTTTACGGTGTTCACCTGAGGGGTAAGGGCATGTGATATTTTTATAGAGCTGGTTTTTATGGACGCAGCAATACCTAATATGTATACTTTTTTTTATTTGTTTCCCTTTAACACAATAATAGCATTTTGGAAACCAAAAAAATGATGTTTTAGTGTCTCCATGTTCTAAGAGCTATAGTTTTGTTTTTTTTTTGAGAGATTTTCTTATGTAGAGGCTCATTTTTTGCGGGATGAGGTGACGGTTTTATTGGTACCATTTTGTGGGACATACGCATTTTTGATCACTTGGTGTTGTACTTTTTGTGATGTAAGGTGACAAAAATTGCTTGTTTTGACACAGTTTTTTTTTTTTTTTTTTTACGGTGTTCACCTGAGGGGTTAGGTCATGTGATATTTTTATAGAGCTGGTTTTTACGGATGCGGCAATACCTAATATGTATACTTTTTTTATTTGTTTCACAATTTAACACAATAATAGCATTTTTTTTTTTTTCTTAATATTTTATTGTTATAATACAAAAATTTAAATCCATATTACATATTAATATTATAAATTCCATACATCCGCCAATTCTTATCTGTGGCCGTAGTTGACAACAATTTCATACAAATATCCATAGTAATGTCAATATTTGAAAATCAAAAGGAGGTCTCCTACTGGGGAGGGTAACAGGACTCACCCGACATCCAAAGCCTGACAAAGCAGACGGACAAAGCAACCCATTCAGCCCAGGTTCTCCATAAGCTGCAGGGACAAGAGGCCTGAAATCCCGACAGCTGCCCAGCAGCGAGCGCCACCCGCGCACGCCCTCCCCCAGACACGGGTAAGTACGAACAGAAGGATTGGCACTCATGTGGCCGATCGCTTAATGCTCACATATTGCCTAAAGGCGAGCTTGCATCGATCTTTAATCGCAAGCATTTGATAAGCAAAAAAAACGAAGGGGGGTCCAGCAGTCTTTTACCGCAGTGGTGGAAACCCACTCGTATACTTTACTGCCTCATCCCCATATGATTAAGTCAACTATCCGTAACATGGTTCGCCGTACTTCACGTTTATTCACATTGATATTTCGTGTGGGAGAGAACTCAAGACGAGTGTCACTCGGCAGTTAAAGAGGATATAAACAAAAAACAGACCCAGAGACCTGCTCTGTCTCTTTAAAGGAGCACATAGTAGCGCGCCCACCGCGTGTGTCACCTCCCTGCCCGCAATCGAACCTCATGTCTGACGGGAAGAGCCGTACCCCGAGCTGCGCCCGATACCCGGGCACCCCCGGGTTCCGAGCCACGGTCCCCTACCCATGTACCGCTCGATATTATAAATGGTTAAAAATTTCCACCATTATTTAGTACCGGGAAGTCCCCCCTCCACCAGTCCTAGAGACCCTCCTGTGCTCTAATATACCTTCACATTCTTCATCAATATAATACATACAGAAAAGCCGGACAACTAGAATTTTCCCCAACTCACCCCACCAACCCCACCCCCCCACCCTGCAGGAAAAAATAAAAATAAAAAAATAATAAAAAAAAAGAAAAAGAAAAGGACAAAAGAAAGGAAAGAAGGATCATAATTAATTAGCCGTATCCCAATCTTTCCATAAGCTTTTCCACTTTAAATAGGATCCTCTTTTTTTGTACAGGATCTTCTCGTAGCTTTTCACTTTCTCTACCAAGCCCAGCCAGTTATTACAGTCTGGGGCGGAAGAGCAAAACCAAGATCTAGAGATCAGGAGCCTAGCTAAGAACATCACCTTAATCAACAAGTGGCTTTTTATGGGTTGATAATTAACCTCAGATAAATCTCCCAGAACCCATATTCTGGGAGACAAAGGAACAACAATTTTAAGTTTACGCGCCAGATTCTTTTGGACCAGGCTCCAATAGCTACTCACCATTGGGCAGTCCCAGAACAGATGTAAATGATCTGCCTCGGGATCGCCACAACGGGGGCAGTCAGAGGAAGCCCTAAGTCCTCTTCTATATAGCCATGTGGGTGTCACATAGATTTTGTGCAAAATATTAAATTGTACAACAGTGTGGTTAAAATTGTGTGAAACCAGTTTTAAACTTTCCCCTATATTCTCCCAGTTAGGAGGGTCTACCTCTGAAAGGAGAGAAGACCAGGCTCTCTGTCCTGGAGAGAAAACATCCCAAAAAAAATTATCCATTAAGTGTCTGTAACAGTGAGATAATTTAATTCTCGTGGCAATTTTCTTACAAATTATATCCTGTAAAAATACAGAAGTATCTATAATAAAAAGGTGACTATTCAAAGTGTTAGAAAGTGCTGACCTCAATTGGAAATATGCGTACCAAGCCACCTCACCTAAGTTTGCCCTCAATTCCATTAGGGGCAAAATTTGTCCACCACTAACTACTTGATGTAAGTACTGCACGTTTTTGGTCCTCCAATACTGGCGGTAGCTTAAATCGTTTAAATTAAAAAGTTTTGGGTTATGCCATAATGGGGTGCAAATAAGCGATGCCTTGACTCCGCACCAGCTCCTTATGGCCGACCAAGTCTTTATAGCCATTCTGCAAAACAATGTGTACCCGCTAAGTGTATTTGATAGATAATCAGATTCCAGTAGGGTGAAAAAATCAGAAAAACCTGCATCTTTGACCACTTTACTGCAGAAAGGGCTATTTTCCCAATCATTAAAAAGGCAGAGTTGGGAGGCCACAAAGTAGCCCCTAAAATAGGGGAGGTTGAGACCTCCCCGATTGTAGGGCATAGAAAAATAGAGTGCCTTCAGTCTCACGCGCTTCCTCCCCCATAGTAAATCATTGAGGATCCGCTCTATCAGTCTAAAGTGCTTGTCTGTAATCCATATAGGCGAGTTGCGCAAGACATAAAGAACCTGGGGAAGCACTACCATTTTTATTAATGAAATTCTATCCGCTCTTGCTAGAAGAATTTTTTGCCATATCTTAATTTTTGCTCTTAACTTCACTAATAAAGGAATCAAGTTAAGTTGTAAGTATTCCTGAGGTTTAGCAGAAACTGTTATCCCCAGGTACTTTATTGAATCAGAAATCGTTACCTGATTATTAGATTCGCCTCGCAACTCGTCTATAGGGAGGAGGACGGTCTTATCCCAGTTGATCTCAAGTCCAGATAAATCGGAAAAATGGCCAACCAGGTCCATTATGCGAGGAAGGGTGGTATCTGTTTGATGAATAAAAACCAAGATATCATCTGCGTAAAGAGATACGCGATCATGCTGCCCCATTATGCCAAAACCATCCACCTCCAAATCCTGTCTTATCAAGGCCGCTAAAGGTTCAATATAAATATTAAATAAGAAAGGGGAAAGGGGACAGCCTTGGCTGGTGCCTCTTCCTAAAGTGAAACTCTCTGTCGTCGAATCATTAATCCTGATCCTGGCAACTGGGGAATTGTAGAGTAACTGGACCATCGCCATAAATCTTGGGCCAAAGCCCATTCTTTTCATTACCTCCCAGAGAAAAATCCACTCCACCCTGTCGAAGGCTTTAGTAGCGTCCAACGACAGGATGGAGCGGGCGCCACCCCCTGGGGACTGAATATTCATAAATAGCCTGTGCAGATTATGATGAGTACCTAATATGTATATTTTTTTTATTTGTTTCACTTTAACACAATAATAGCATTTTTGAAACCAAAAAAATGATGTTTTAGTGTCTCCATGTTCTAAGAGCTATAGTTTTTTAATTTTTTAAGAGATTTTCTTATGTAGGGGCTCATTTTTTGCGGGATGAGGTGACGGTTTTATTGGTACCATTTTGTGGGACATACGCATTTTTGATCACTTAGTGTTGCACTTTTTGTGATGTAAGGTGACAAAAATTGCTTGTTTTGACACTGTTTTTTTTTTTTTTTTTTACGGTGTTCACCTGAGGGGTTAGGTCATGTGATATTTTTATAGAGCTGGTTTTTACGGATGTGGCAATACCTAATATGTATACTTTTTTTATTTGTTTCACTTTAACACAATAATAGCATTTTTGAAACCAAAAAAAAGATGTTTTAGTGTCTCTATGTTCTAAGAGCTATAGTTTTTTAATTTTTTGAGATTTTCTTATGTAGGGGCTCATTTTTTGCGGGATGAGGTGATGGTTTTATTGGTACCATTTTGTGGGACATACGCATTTTTGATCACTTGGTGTTGCACTTTTTGTAATGTAAGGTGACAAAAATTGCTTGTTTTGACACGTTTTTTTTTTTTTTTTTACGGTGTTCACCCGAGGGGTTAGGTCATGTGATATTTTTATAGAGCTGGCTTTTATGGACGCGGCAATACCAAATATGTCTATTTTATTTTATTATTTCTATTTTAAACTTTTTTACATGTGAAACATTTATTATTATTTTTTTTTTCAACCCTTTATTTATTTATTTTTTATTTTACACTTTTCGTCCCCCATAAGGTCATACAAGACCTCTGGGGGACATTTACTTCACTTTTTCTTTTTCTTTTTTCACAGTTGATTTCTCCTGTAACTGGGGCTGACATAGTAGCCCCAGTTACAGGAGAAATACACCCCCCAGAGAGGCTGTACAGCATAATTCTGTGCTGTACTGCCTCAGTGCAGGGCTGATTGAGGTCTGTGGATGACCTCACACAGCTCCTGCACTCTCCGGTCCCGGCGGTCACATGACCCCCGGGCCGGAACAGGAAGCGCTGTGTATGCAGCGATCCAGAAGGCAGGGACACCTGGGCACTGTCCCTGCCTTCTCTCTGGGTTGCCCTGCTGTCACTGACAGCGGGCAACCCGATCAGCAGCTGCACGATTAGCGTGCAGCTGCAGTTTCTGAACGGACATTCTGGAACGTCCGTTCAGAAATAGAGAACCACCTCCCGGACGTTAATATCCTATGGGCGGACGGGAGGTGGTTAAGGACTCAGCCCTATTTCACCTTCCTGCCCAGGCCATTTTTTGCAATTTTGACCAGTGTCACTTTTAGTGGTGATAACTTTAAAACGCTTTTACTTATCCAGGCCATTCTGAGATAGTTTTTTTGTCAGGCCTCATGCACACTACCGTTTCTACGGTCCGCAAAAACGGGGTCCGTAGGTCCGTGATCCGTGTCCGTTTTTTCTTCCGTGGGTCTTCCTTGATTTTTGGAGGATCCACGGACATGAAGGAAAAAGTCGTTTTGGTGTTCGCCTAGCCGTGCGGAGCCAAACGGATCCGTCCTGACTTACAATGCAAGTCAATGGGGATGGATCCGTTTGACTTTGACACAATATGGTGCAATTGCAAACGGATCCGTCCCCCATTGACTTTCAATATAAAGTCAGGACAGATCCGTTTGACGTTGACACAATATGGTGCAATTGCAAACGGATCCGTCCCCCATTGACTTTCAATGTAAAGTCAGGAGTCCCTATTATACCATCGGATCGGAGTTTTCTCCAATCCGATGGTATATTTTAACTTGAAGCGTCCCCATCACCATGGGAACGCCTCTATGTTAAAATATACCATCAGATTTGAGTTATATCGTGAAAATATCCGACAGTATATTCTAACACAGAGGCGTTCCCATAGTGATGGGGACGATTCAAGTTAGAATATACTAAGAACTTTGTACATGACTGCCCCCTGCTGCCTGGCAGGCAGGAGGGGGCACCCCCCCCTCCCTCCCCTGTATTACATTCATTGGTGGCCAGTGCGGCCTCCCCTCTCCCCCCCCCTCCCAATTAAAATGCCCCCCCTTGGTTAGTTTAATAGCGGTCTGCAACCAGCACAGGATAAATGTCTGCATTTATCCTGCATATAAATGTATAAAACCTAACATGAGCAAAAGCTATTCCCTTAGACAAAATACAGTCAAAAACAAATATTGACTCAACATCATATCTTCTTAAATATCTCCGTGTCTCACTATCTACACACCGCGCACGTCTGACCTGGACATTTAAAATCTTCACAAAAAAAATATTAATGTATATTTTACCTGTTTATAAGCTTATGCTGTTGCTATTTCTCATTGTATATGTACATGTATCTCAGCAAGCATGCGCTGACTTCTGTATGGCCTTTAAGTCTGGGCCGGCACCAGGTGTAGATGCCCATCATTGTTGGCAGCGGAGAGTTCCGATCGGAGTCCCAGTTTAATCGCTGGGACTCCGATCGGTAACCATGGCAACCAGGACGCTACTGCAGTCCTGGCTGCCATGGTTACTTAGCAATTTTAGAAGCATTATACTTACCTGCGCTGTCTGTGGCCGGCCGGGCGGTCCTCCTACTAGTAAGTGAAAGGTCTTTGCGGCGCATTGCTTATAGCACAGACCTTTCACTTACCAGTAGGAGGAGCGCCCGGCCGGTCACAGACATCGCAGGTAAGTATAATGCTTCTAAAATTGCTAAGTAACCATGGTAGCCAGGACTGCAGTAGCGTGCTGGTTGCCATGGTTACCGGTCGGAGTCCCAGCGATTAAACTGGGACTCCGATCAGAACTCTCCGCTGCCACCAATGAGGGGCATCTACACCTGGTGCTGGCCCAGACTTAAAGGCCATACAGAAGTCAGCGCATGCTTGCTGAGAAATATGTACATATACAATGAGAAATAGCAACAGCATAAGCTTATAAACAGGTAAAATATACATATATATTTTTTTGTGAAGATTTTAAATGTCCAGGTCAGACGTGCGCGGTGTGTAGATAGTGAGACACGGAGATATTTAAGAAGATATGATGTTGAGTCAATATTTGTTTTTGACTGTATTTTGTCTAAGGGAACAGCTTTTGCTCATGTTAGGTTTTTTCGTGTTATATTGCAAATGGAGGTATCAAACAAAATATATACATTTATATGCAGGATAAATGCAGACATTTATCCTGCGCTGGTTGCAGACCGCTATTAAACTAACCAAGGGAGGGGGGGAGTTTAATTAAGAGGGGGGGGAGAGGGGAGGCCGCACTGGCCACCAATGAATGTAATACATTCCTGCCTGGCAGCACCTGATCTCTTACAGGGGGCTATGATATACACAATTAACCCCTCAGGAGGGGTTAATTGTGCGGATCACAGCCCCCTGTAAGAGATCGGGTGCTGCCAGGCAGCAGGGGGCAGTCATGTACATAGTTCTTAGTATATTCTAACTTGAAGCGTCCCCATCACTATGGGAACGCCTCTGTGTTAGAATATACTGTCGGATCTGAGTTTTCACGAACGCGGATGTCAATCTTGTGTGCATCCGTGTTTTTTCACGGGCCCATTGACTTGAATGGGTCCGTGAACCGTTGTCCGTCAAAAAAATAGGACAGGTCATATTTTTTTGACGGACAGGAAACACGGATCATGGCCGTGGATGAACAACGGTGCATTTTCCGAGTTTTCAACGGACCCATTGAAAGTCAATGGGTCCGCAGAAAATCACGGTAAAACGGAACAACGGCCACGGATGCACACAACGGTCGTGTGCATGAGGCCTTAAGGTCTGAAGTCACTTTGTGAGGCTTACACTCCTCAAGGTATTCAAAACTGATTTTACAAACGTCATTAACCCTTTAGGTGTTGCACAAGAGTTATTGGCAAATGGGAATGAAATTTGAGAAGCAAGGGTTAACAGCTAAACAAAATGCTATATTTATTGCCGCGATTCTGTAGTTTGCAGAAACACCCCATATGTGGCCGTAAACTACTGTACGGGCACACAGTATGGCGTAGAGGGAAAGGTGCGCCGTGTGGTTTTTGGAAGGCAGATTTTGCTGGACTGTTTTTTTTACACCATGTCCCATTTGAAGCCCCCCCGATGCACCCCTAGAGTAGAAACTCCATAAAAGTGACCCGATCTAAGAAACTACACCCCTCAAGGTATTCAAAACTGATTTTACAGACTTTGTTAACCCTTTAGGTGTTACACAAGAGTTATTGGCAAATGGAGATGGAAAATTTGCCCAAAAATTTTAATTCTCAAATTTCAATTTAATCCATTTTTTCCAGTAACAAAGCAAGAGTTAACAGCCAAACAAAATGCTATATTTATTGCCCTGATTCTGTAGTTTGCATAATCACCCCATATGTGGCCGAAAACTACTGTACGGGCACACAGTAGGGCATAGAGGGAAAGGTGTGCCGTGTGGTTTTTGGAAGGCAGATTTTGCTGGACTGGTTTATTTACACCATGTCCCATTTGAAGCCCCGCTGATGCACCCCTAGAGTAGAAACTCCATAAAAGTGCCCCCTTTTTGGAAACTAGATTTTTGTGAGGCAAGGTTACCATAAATAGAAATTCCGAAATTTCATCTCCATCTGCCAATAACTCTTGTGGAACACCTAGAGGGTTAACGACATTAGTAAAATCAGTATTGGATACCTTAAGGGGTGTAGTTTCTTAGATGGGGTCGCTTTTATGGAGTTTCTACTCTAGGGGTGCATCAGGGGGCTTCAAATGGGACATGTTGCCCAAAAAAAAGGCCATCAAAATCTGCCTTCCAGAAACCATACGGCATTCCTTTCCTTCTGCACCCTGCCGTTTGGTCATACAGCAGTTTACGACCACATATGGGGTGTTTCTGTAAACTGCGGTATGAGGGTAATAAATATTAAGTTTTGCTTGGCTGTTAACCCTTACTTTGTTGTTGGAAAAAAAGGATTAAAATGGAAAATTTGCCAAAAAATTTCTTTTTTGGCACCGTTTTTATTTTTATATTTTTACTCTGTTCATCTGAGGGGTTAGGGGGAGGTATTTTTATAGAGCAGAGTCTTACAGACGCGGCGATACCTAATATGTCTATTTTTTTATTTATTTATGTTTTACACTATATTATCTTTTTATAAACATTTTAGTATCTCCATGGTTTGAGTCATATATTTTTTTTAGTTTTTAGCCAATTATCTTAGGTAGGGGCTAATTTTTTGCAGGATGAGAGGACGGTTTTATTGGCACTATTTGGGGGGGCATATGACTTTTTGATCGCTTGCTACAGTCCTGATCAAAAGTTTAGGACTACTTGAAAAATGACAAAAAATCATATTTAGCGTGGCTAGATCTTAACAAGGTTCCAAGTAGAGCTTCAACATGCAACAAGAAGAAATGGGAGTTAGACAAAACATTTTTTGAGCATTCAATTTAATGAAAACAACAAATAAACTGAAACAGGCTGTTTTTCAGCTGATCAAAAGTTTAGGACCACACCTCCAAAAAAAACCGAACCCCCCCCCCCAAAACAGGAATCCAACTTCCAAACATGAACTCAGTAATGAGTAGCTCTGCCGTTATTGTTTATCACTTCCAAAATTCATTTCGGCATGCTTGATGCAAGCGTTTCCATGAGGTGAGTGAGAACATTTCTCCAAGTGGTGAAGTTGGCCGCACGAAGGCCATCTACTGTCTGGAACTGTTGTCCATTTTTGTAAACTTCCCTTGCCATCCATCCCCAAAGGTTCTCAATTGGATTTAGATCAGGGGAACACGCAGCATGGGCCAAAAGAGTGATGTTATTCTCCTGGAAGAAGTCCCTTGTCCTGCGGGCATTGTGTACTGTAGCGTTGTCCTGTTGAAAAACCCAGTCGTTACCACACAGACGAGGGCCCTCAGTCATGAGGAATGATCTCTGCAACATCTGGACATAGCCAGCGGCCGTTTGATGCTCCTGCACTTCCTTAAGCTCCATTGTTCCACTGAAGGAAAAAGCGTTGGAAACCATCAGGAGCATCAAGGTTAAATTTTTTCTCATCAGAGAATAAAACTTTCTTCCACCTTTGAATGTCCCATGTTTGGTGCTCTCTTGCAAAGTCCAAACGAGCAGTTCTGTGGCGTTCAAGGAGACGAGGTCTTTGAAGACGTTTTTTGTTTTTGAAGCCCTTCAGTCTCAGATGCCGTCTGATGGTTATGGGGCTGCAGTCAGCACCAGTAAGGGCCTTAATTTGGGTCGAGGATCGTCCAGTGTCTTGACGGACAGCCAATTGGATCCTCCGGCTCAGTGCTGATTAAATTTTTTCGGGTCTTCCACTTGGCTTTTTTGTTCCATAACCCTCAGGATCATTTAATAAAATTCCAAATGACTGTCTTACTACGTCCCACCTCAGCAGCGATGGCGCGCTGTGAGAGACCCTGCTTATGCAGTTCAACAACCCGACCACGTTCAAGAAGGGAGAGTTTTTTGGCTTTTGCCATCACAACGTGTGACTACCTGACAGAAAATGACAATAACTCCACATCTTTGCACAGATTTGCCCTTTTAAAGGCATGTGGTCCTAAAATTTCGATCATCTGAAAAACAGCCAGTTTCAGTTTAATCGTTATTTTCAATTAATTGAATGCTCAAAAAATGTTTTGTCTCACTCTCATTTCTTCTACTTGGAACCTTGTTAAGATCCAACAACGTAAAATAAGATTTTTTGCCATTTTTCAAGTGGTCTTAAACTTTTGATCAGGACTGTATTACAATTTTTGTGATGTAAGTTGACAAAAAAAAACTTTCTTTTGCATAGTTTTTATTTTATTTTTTTGATCGTGTTCATCTGAGGGGTTAGGGGGAATATTTTTATAGAGCAGATTATTACGGACGTGGCAATACCTAATATCTCTACTTTTTTATTTATTTTAGTTTTACTAACTAATATTTTTGAAAAAAAACATTTTTAGTTTTAGTGTCTCAAGTCTGAGAACCAGTTTTTTAGCCGATTGCCAGTGGCTAAATTGGGATATAAATCTAGTACTCCATGGAAGTGTGGAACTCCCTGAAGCAACTGTCAATGCAGAGGCCAGGATGATCGGGGCACGTGTCACACTGAGTAGTGGTGTCCTTCCGTATCCCCCTCCTGCGGCACACTCTGCACTTTTTTGGGGTCTGTCCCTTCTTTCCAGTATGGGGGACCACACCTGGAAAGTGTTGGCCAGGGACGATCCAAGCTCCTCCAGTTCCCGAGGTACTCCGGCCTGCTCTTTCCCGGTCAAAAAAGATCAGGTCCTTGAGGACTGCCTCATAGAACTGAAGGAATTTCCCTGTGTTGCCAGTGCTCCGGAACAGCACAAAAGAGTTGTACAAGGCAACCTGCACCAAGTAGACCGGAATTTTTATGTACCATGCCCAGGTTTTGCGCATGGCGTTATATGGCTTGAGGACTTGATCAGAGAGATCAACTCCTCCCATATACCGATTGTAGTCGACAATACAATCGGGCTTGAGGACCGTTGCCGGGGTACCTCGCACAGGGACAGGGGTGATGCCGTTACCATGAATTGTAAACAGTGCAAGGACATCCCTTTTGTCTTTATATCTGACCAGCAACCGGTTTTCACTGGTAAGGGCACGGGTCTCACCCCTGGGGACAGGTACCTGGAGGGGGAGGCAGGGAGGCCGCATTGATTTTTCCGCACAGTCCCACAAGCGGACGTGGATCTGGCGGCGAGAGACTTGAACAAGGGGATACTAGTATAAAAGCTATCCACGTACAGGTGATAACCTTTATCTAGCAGTGGGTGCATAAGGTCCCACACAAGTTTCCCGCTAACACCCAGAGTGGGGGGACATTCTGGGGGTTGAATACGGGAATATCCCCCCTTGTACACACAAAACTTGTAAGTGTACCCTGAGGTACTCTAACAAAGTTTGTACAGCTTCACGCCATACCTCGCCCGCTTTGAGGGAACATACTGGCGGAAAATAAGTCTCCCCTTGAACGCAACGAGAGACTCATCAACCGCGACGACCTCCCTTCCAGGTACATAGGCCTGTACAAATTTGGCCCCAAAGTGATCGATGACCGGCCTGATTTTGTACATTGTAACTACCATAGTGGCAGAGCATGCGAATGCTATGGGGCCCAGGGCAAGAAGGTCTTAGTTGGGATTATCTCCTCTTCTGCTGGAGGTAAAAACTTGGTCAGGACTCTACCCTCTAAAGCAGGGGTGCACAACCTTTTCTGGTTGGGGGCCACATTGTCAACCTGAATCAATTCCAAGTGCCGAAAATAAACTTTAAAGGGGTATTACCAAGTGAAATACTATATTTATGGCATATTGAACTTACAGTATATATCATAAATGTCTAGTTACACCTCCGGGATTCCCATCTAATGGGACAATACATGAAAGATTCATGTGAGCAGCCACAAGACATAGACATACATGTCTGCTACCAGATGTTTGGGGCCGCATAAAATGCTATTGAGGGCCGCAGGTTATGCACCCCTGCTCTAAAGGAACAACTTTTAGTTTAGTTGTTTAACCACCTCCGGACCGCTGTACGCACAGACGCGTCCTGGAGGTGGTTGATTCATTCCGAGTGGACGCGCCGGCGCGTCCTCTCGCGAGACGCGAGATTTCCTGTGAACGCGCGCACACAGGCGCGCGCGTTCACAGGATCGGAAGGTAAGCGAGTGGATCTCCAGCCTGCCAGCGGCGATCGTTCGCTGGCAGGCTGGAGATGTGATTTTTTTAACCCCTAACAGGTATATTAGACGCTGTTTTGATAACAGCGTCTAATATACCTGCTACCTGGTCCTCTGGTGGTCCCTTTTGTTTGGATCGACCACCAGAGGACACAGATAGCTCAGCAATATGTAGCACCAAGCACCACACTACACCCCCCCCCTGTCACTTATTAACCCCTTACTCACCCTTGATCACCCTTGATCACCCCTGATCACCCTATATAGACTCCCTGATCACCCCCCCCCTGTCATTGATCACCCCCCTGTCATTGATAACCCCCTGTATGGCTCCATTCAGAGGTCCGTATGAATTTTACGGATCCACTGATAGATGGATCGGATCCGCAAAACACATACGGACGTCTGAATGGAGCCTTACAGGGGCGTGATCAATGACTGTGGTGATCACCCCATATAGACTCCCTCATCACCCCCCTGTCATTGATTACCCCCCTGTCATTGATCACACCCCTGTAAAGCTCCATTCAGACGTCCGCATGATTTTTACGGATCCACTGATAGATGGATCGGATCTGCAAAACGCATACGGACGTCTGAATGGAGCCTTACAGGGGCGTGATCAATGACTGTGGTGATCACCCCATATAGACTCCCTCATCACCCCCCTGTCATTGATTACCCCCCTGTCATTGATCACACCCCTGTAAAGCTCCATTCAGATGTCCGCATGATTTTTACGGATCTACTAATAGATGGATCGGATCCGCAAAACGCATACGAACGTCTGAATGGAGCCTTACAGGGGCGTGATCAATGACTGTGGTGATCACCCCATATAGACTCCCTGATCACCCCCCTGTCATTGATTACCCCCCTGTCATTGATCACACCCCTGTAAAGCTCCATTCAGACGTCCGCATGATTTTTACGGATCCACTGATAGATGGATCGGATCCGCAAAACGCATACGGACGTCTGAATGGAGCCTTACAGGGGCGTGATCAATGACTGTGGTGATCACCCCATATAGACTCCCTCATCACCCCCCTGTCATTGATTACCCCCCTGTCATTGATCACACCCCTGTAAAGCTCCATTCAGACGTCCGCATGATTTTTACGGATCCACTGATAGATGGATCGGATCCGCAAAACGCATACGGACGTCTGAATGGAGCCTTACAGGGGCGTGATCAATGACTGTGGTGATCACCCCATATAGACTCCCTCATCACCCCCCTGTCATTGATTACCCCCCTGTCATTGATCACACCCCTGTAAAGCTCCATTCAGATGTCTGCATGATTTTTACGGATCCACTGATAGATGGATCGGATCCGCAAAACGCATACGGACGTCTGAATGGAGCCTTACAGGGGAGTGATCAATGACTGTGGTGATCACCCCATATAGACTCCCTCATCACCCCCCTGTCATTGATTACCCCCCTGTCATTGATCACACCCCTGTAAAGCTCCATTCAGATGTCCGCATGATTTTTACGGATCCACGGATAGATGGATCGGATCCGCAAAACACATACAGGCGTCTCCCTGGAGCCTTCCAGGGGGGGGTGATCACCCCATATAGACTCCCTGATCACCCCCCTGTCATTGATCACCCCCCCCTGTCATTGATCACCCCCCCTGTCATTGATCACCCCTCTGTCAGGCTGCATTCAGATGTCCGTATGATTTTTACGGATCCACGGATAGATGGATCGGATCCGCAAAACACATACGGACATCTGAATGGAGCCTTACAGGGGGGTGATCAATGACAGGGGGGTGATCACCCCATATAGACTCTCTGATCACCCCCCTGTCATTGATCACCCCCCTGTCATTGATCACCCCCCTGTAAGGCTCCATTCAGACATTTTGGCCCAAGTTAGCGGAAATTATATATTTTTTTCTTACAAAGTCTCATATTCCACTAACTTGTGTCATAAAATAAAATCTCACATGAACTCACCATACCCCTCACGGAATCCAAATGCGTAAAAATTTTTAGACATTTATATTCCAGACTTCTTCTCACGCTTTAGGGCCCCTAGAATGCCAGGGCAGTATAAATACCCCACATGTGACCCCATTTCGGAAAGAAGACACCCCAAGGTATTCCGTGAGGGGCATATTGAGTCCATGAAAGATTGAAATTTTTGTCCCAAGTTAGCGGAAAGGGAGACTTTGTGAGAAAAAAAAAAATCAATTTCTGCTAACTTGTGCCAAAAAAAAAATTTTCTATGAACTCGCCATGCCCCTCATTGAATACCTTGGGGTGTCTTCTTTCCAAAATAAGGTCACATGTGGGGTATTTATACTGCCCTGGCATTCTAGGGGTCCTAAAGCGTGAGAAGAAGTCTTCGATCCAAATATCTAAAAATGCCCTCATAAAATGAATGTGGGCCCCTTTGCGCATCTAGGCTGCAAAAAAGTGTCACACATGTGGTATCGCAGTATTCAGGAGAAGTTGGGCAATGTGTTTTGGGGTGTCATTTACATATACCCATGCTGGGTGAGATAAATATCTTGGTCAAATGCCAACTTTGTATAAAAAAATGGGAAAAGTTGTCTTTTGCCGAGATCTTTCTTTCACCCAGCATGGGTATATGTAAAAAGACACCCCAAAACACATTGCCCAACTTCTCCTGAATACGGCGATACCACATGTGTGACACTTTTTTGCAGCCTAGGTGGGCAAAGGGGCCCACATTCCAAAGAGCACCTTTAGGATTTCACAGGTCATTTACCTACTTACCACACATTAGGGCCCCTGGAAAATGCCAGGGCAGTATAACTACCCCACAAGTGACCCCATTTTGGAAAGAAGACACCCCAAGTTATTCCGTGAGGGGCATGGCAAGTTCCTAGAATTTTATATTTTTTGTCACAAGTTAGTGGAAAATGATGATTTTTTTATTTTTATTTTTTTCCCTTACAAAGTCTCATATTCCACTAACTTGTGACAAACAATAAAAACTTCCATGAACTCACTATGCCCATCACGAAATACCTTGGGGTGTCTTCTTTCCAAAATGGGGTCACTTGTGGGGTAGTTATACTGCCCTGGCATTCTAGGGGCCCAAATGTGTGGTAAGGAGTTTGAAATCAAATTCTGTAAAAAATGACCAGTGAAATCCGAAAGGTGCTCTTTGGAATATGGGCCCCTTTGCCCACCTAGGCTGCAAAAAAGTGTCACACATCTGGTATCTCCGTATTCAGGAGAAGTTGGGGAATGTGTTTTGGGGTGTCATTTTACATATACCCATGCTGGGTGAGAGAAATATCTTGGCAAAAGACAACTTTTCCCATTTTTTTATACAAAGTTGGCATTTGGCCAAGATATTTCTCTCACCCAGCATGGGTATATGTAAAATGACACCCCAAAACACATTCCCCAACTTCTCCTGAATACGGAGATACCAGATGTGTGACACTTTTTTGCAGCCTAGGTGGGCAAAGGGGCCCATATTCCAAAGAGCACCTTTCGGATTTCACTGGTCATTTTTTACAGAATTTGATTTCAAACTCCTTACCACACATTTGGGTCCCTAGAATGCCAGGGCAGTATAACTACCCCACAAGTGACCCCATTTTGGAAAGAAGACACCCCAAGGTATTCCATGAGGGGCATGGCGAGTTCCTAGAATTTTTTATTTTTTGTCACAAGTTAGTGGAAAATGATGATTTTTTTTTTTTTCTTACAAAGTCTCATATTCCACTAACTTGTGACAAAAAATAAAAACTTCCATGAACTCACTATGCCCATCAGCGAATACCTTGGGGTGTCTTCTTTCCAAAATGGGGTCACTTGTGGGGTAGTTATACTGCCCTGGCTTTCTAGGGGCCCAAATGTGTGGTAAGGAGTTTGAAATCAAATTCTGTAAAAAATGACCAGTGAAATCCGAAAGGTGCTCTTTGGAATATGGGCCCCTTTGCCCACCTAGGCTGCAAAAAAGTGTCACACATCTGGTATCTCCGTATTCAGGAGAAGTTGGGGAATGTGTTTTGGGGTGTCATTTTACATATACCCATGCTGGGTGAGAGAAATATCTTGGCAAAAGACAACTTTTCCCATTTTTTTATACAAAGTTGGCATTTGACCAAGATATTTATCTCACCCAGCATGGGTATATGTAAAATGACACCCCAAAACACATTCCCCAACTTCTTCTGAATACGGAGATACCAGATGTGTGACACTTTTTTGCAGCCTAGGTGGGCAAAGGGGCCCATATTCCAAAGAGCACCTTTCGGATTTCACTGGTCATTTTTTACAGAATTTGATTTCAAACTCCTTACCACACATTTGGGCCCCTAGAATGCCAGGGCAGTATAACTACCCCACAAGTGACCCCATTTTGGAAAGAAGACACCCCAAGGTATTCGCTGATGGGCATAGTGAGTTCATGGAAGTTTTTATTTTTTGTCACAAGTTAGTGGAATATGAGACTTTGTAAGAAAAAAAAAAAATAATAAAATCATCATTTTCCACTAACTTGTGACAAAAAATAAAAAGTTCTATGAACTCACTATGCCCATCAGCGAATACCTTAGGGTGTCTACTTTCCGAAATGGGGTCATTTGTGGGGTGTTTGTACTGTCTAGCCATTGTAGAACCTCAGGAAACATGACAGGTGCTCAGAAAGTCAGAGCTGCTTCAAAAAGCGGAAATTCACATTTTTGTACCATAGTTTGTAAACGCTATAACTTTTACCCAAACCATTTTTTTTTTTTACCCAAACTTTTTTTTTTTTATCAAAGACATGTAGAACAATAAATTTAGAGCAAAATTTATATATGGATCTCGTTTTTTTTTGCAAAATTTTACAACTGAAAGTGAAAAATGTCATTTTTTTGCAAAAAAATTGTTAAATTTCAATTAATAACAAAAAAAGTAAAAATGTCAGCAGCAATGAAATACCACCAAATGAAAGCTCTATTAGTGAGAAGAAAAGGAGGTAAAATTCATTTGGGTGGTAAGTTGCATGACCGAGCAATAAACGGTGAAAATAGTGTAGGTCAGAAGTGTAAAAAGTGGCCTGGTCTTTCAGGGTGTTTAAGCCATGGGGGCTGAGGTGGTTAAATGAAGCAGTGTAAAAATGGCCCAAGGGTCATTGAAAGGGGTTTAGGTAGAAACCACAAAGAAAGTCCAGCTCACTCAATTATCCAAAACACCCGCGTGCACGGAAGAGGCTGGTGAGCCTATATATACTTGATATGAAAACAAATGAAGTTCCAGCACTAAGTGCTGGAACTTCATTTGTTTTCATATCTAGGTAGAAACCACTCTGTCCTGTGTGGGGAGCCTGGTTTGATTTTTGCTATGGGGCTCTCACTTCTCTATGTAGGCCACTGCCTTGGGGGGCGGGGGGGGGGGCGTTGGGGCAGGGGGGGGCGAGGACATGCTGCATTATCTGAATAGTAATAATTATCTGAATAATGCAGGCATTTCCGGATGGCCTCAAACCGGGTACATGTTATGGCCGTACTGTAAAGTGGGGTCTGGTAGAGGACGTCCCCACTCCAGTAATGCCTGACACTAGGTTTATTTACTAGGCCCATGTGCAGCACGAGGCCCCAAAATGTCCTCATCTCGGCCACCACCGGGCCTAGCCAAAAAGGAGCCCGGGTGTTGAGCAACAAACTGTTGGGCGTACAGGTTTGTTTGCTCCACCATTAGATTTACAAAGTGGTCACTGAAAAAAAGACTAAAATAGTCGTATTCAGTGAAGCCCACTGTGGAAATCTCGATTCCTGGTTGGCCTACAAAATCAGGAATCACGGGCTCAAATTGCTCTGGGGTACACCAGACAAGTTCACCGGCAGGGGGCTCCGGTGGATTTAACTGGTGGGCCGGAAAACTAGTACGAGCCACAGAGCTGCTTGTACTAGGATGGGCCACAGGGTCCCTAGCATGGCGGTCCCCTTGCTCCACCTTGGGGGCTCATCATCATCGCTAGATGATGAGGAGGACACGGATGACAACAGGAAAGTGGGGTCATCCTCGTCTTCACTAGGACTCTCAGAGTCTCTGAGAACATCCGGCGGGCCATAGGGGAGTGGGTGTCTGCATGTGTGTATGTGTGTAAATCTTTATTCGGTGTGTGTGTGTGTGGGGGCATGGGTGTTCGCAAACTCACCCTATACCTAACGGACAAAAAAAAAAAAGACTAACTAAAAAAAGGGCAAAAAATGTGAAAAAAAATTGAAAAAATATTCAAAATAGCTGATCAACCGTCCGAAGTTGATCAGCGGTGGGGTGTGCGATGTGCTAACAGTGGCCGGACGCTAAGGGTTGTTTCACACGAGCGGATGCCGTGCATGACATCCGCTGCGTGAATGACAGAAGACCCGATGCGGACAGCAGAAGCACGGAGCATTAACATGACTGATAATGCTCCATGCCTCTCTGTGATCTCTTTACTACGAAATCACAGTGAGATAAAGTTGTCACTGTGATTTCGTAGTAAAGAGATCACAGAGAGGCACAGAGCATTATCAGTCATGTTAATGCTCCGTGCTTCTGCTGTCCGCATCGGGTCTTGGCTGTCATTCACGCAGCGGATGTCACGCACGGCATCCACTCGTGTAAAACACCCCTAAGAGTGCCGGCCACAGTCAGCGTACGCACACAAAAAACAAAAAAATGCCTGCACCCCAAAAAAGTTGTGGGGAGGGGGGGCAAGCTGCAGCACCCCTGGGGGGTCTAGGGTCACACAGCTGTGCTGTGGACCCAAGACACCCGATTTAGGGTGATGCAATCACAAACAGTTTTTTTTACTTCCACTAACTTTCCCTTTATATCCCTGCCTAACCCAACCTTTCCCTAAGTACCTGATTGCACAGATGGGGGGTGCTGGGGCACAGATGGGGTGCTGGGCACAGATGGGGTGATCCCTGGACAGATGGGGGTGCTGGCTGGAGATCGATGTGCAGCGCTCCTCTCTCCTCGGGCTCCCGGAATGAAAAGGAGGAGGGGAGCGCGGCTCTAATTTGAACCTCCCACCCCTGCAGCCGACCAATCAGAGCCGATCCTGAGAGATGATGTCACATCACCTCTCAGGATCGCAGGATGGTGATTGGTGGTGTATTATCACACCACCGATCACCATCCTGTTCCGGGGGTATCAGGTCCTCAGAGACCTGAATAACCCGGAAACGCAGCAAACCGCAGGTCTAAATTGACCTGCGGTTTGCTGCGATCGCCTACATGAGGGGGTCACAGGACCTCCCGGCGCATTGGCCCCAGGTGCCTGCTCAATGATTTGAGCAGGCATCGGGTTCCGATCACCGCCCCGCCGCGCGGCGGTGATTGGAAAAACACAGGGAGTACAGGTATGTCCTGTGTCCTTAAGTACGCCCTGTGTCCGTAACAGGTTAAAGGGATTCTGTCACCTCGTTTTAGCCTATAGTGATGTCCACAAGCATGTCCGCAATATACCTGTCCCATAGTGCTGTGTGCTTTTATTGTGTTAAAAAAATTATTTTATAGATAATAGAAAAAAATAATTTATAGAGCCCAGCCACACCCCCCTGTGAAGGAGCCCAGCACCGCCTGTGTCCTCCAAATCTCCTCCTTGCTCACAGTTAGATCTCCGTAATCTGCGCAGTTCCTTCCCTGAGGCTGATGCCAGCACAGGGAAGGAACACTATGCCGGCATTGCGCATGCGCGAGCTCACGCATCGGGAGATTACAGAGATCTAACTGTGAGCAAGGAGGAGATTCAGAGGACGCAGGCAGTGCAGGGCTCCTTCACAGGGGGCCGCAGTTGGGCTCCAAGAAGGTTAGTACAGCCCCTTGGGCTCCTTACTAGGGTCATTTACATATCTATAAAATAATTTTTTTAAATGAAATAAAACCACACAGGGCTATTGGACAGATATATTGCGGACATGCTAGCGGCGATCTATCCGTGCATGTCCGCATCTCTATAGGCTAAAACGAGGTGACAGAATCCCTTTAACTGGTAGCCTAACTATCCAGTTTTCATTGACTTTGCCAAAATGGTGTGCTGTTCCAAAGTGACTGAAACCCTCCGGCAGCAGGTTGTCCAGATGAAGGCCAAAGGGGTGACCCTCTCAGCCATAGCAAGAGAAGTTGGTCGTTCCAAGTCTGTGATTTCTAGAATATTGCATCTTTACAACATCACAAACTAGTTCAAGTCCCCCAAGAAGGCTGGTCGACCTCGAAAGACAAATGAAAGAGAGGACAGGATAATGCGGAGAATCTCCATGGGTAACCGTTTCAACACTGCAGCTGGAATTGCTCGCCAGTTCAGCACTGAACAGGGTAAGGATCTGTCTCGTCATACAGGGTCTCCACGTTTAGGAGCATTTGAACTGAAAGCCCACTCTGCAGTGACCAAACCTCTCATTAGCAGAAAGAATCAAAAGGCTAGACTCACCTTTGCTGAGGAGCATGTTGTGTGGACAGAGGAGAAGTGGTCCAGAGTTCATTTTAGTGATGAAAGCAAGTTTAATTTATTTGCGTTTGATGGGAAACATTATGTTCGTCAACAAATTGGGGAAAGACTGAACCCAAAGTGTGTAAAGAAGTCAGTGAAAGGTGGAGGAGGAAGTGTCATGGTTTGGGGAATGTTTTCTGCAGCAGGAGTTGGAGCTCTTCAGAAAATTTTGTTAGAATCTTTCTCTGTGCTACAGTAATTGCTGTTCTCTAATTATGATCATCACGTTTTTTGAAAAATAAAAGGTTTTATGTTGATATACTTTGGTTATTTTGGAAAACACTGTTCTAATGGCATGGTGTACTCCTTACAAAAATCGTTCAAATTATGATCAATGTAGATTACATTATTTCTGAAAAAATCAAGTGTTCATAAATTGACCTATCCATGAGTTAGGATCATGCCGGAGCTCGGACCCCTGCTGGGAAGCTGCAGCACTCAACATAGCTCTAGTGAGCGTCGAGACCTCCTGGGCTCTTAGCAAGCACAGCGCTCTACATCATATAGCGGATATCCATTGACTTAAGTGGGGTTTAGCTGCAACTAGGCCTTGTGACCAATATACTGTACGGTGACATTACATAGCATAGGAAGAGGCCATGTAGCATCCAGCCTCTTCTACCAGTTGATTTGGAGGGATCCTGGATGTCAGACCCCCACTGATCTGATATTGATGACCTATCTTGAGGATAGGTCATCAATATTAACCTCTTAGTGAACAGACTATTTTGGGCCTTACTGACCAAGCATTTTTCATCCTTTTTTCATCGTCGCCTTCCAAGATCTAAAACTTTCTTATATTTCCATCTATAGTGCTGTATGAAGCTGTATGAGGGCTTGTTTTTTTGTTTTTAATGGTGTTATTTTTGGGTGCACATAACTTTCTGATGAACTTTTATTAACTCTTTATGGGAGGCTGATGGAAAAAACAGCAATACTGCCACTGATGGGGTTAAACTTGTGTAAAGTAGAACTGGTTTATTTGCCCATAGCAACAAATCAGATTCCACTTCTCGTTTTTCACATTTATCAGCCAGTTCCACAGGGCATTGTTCACAATGAAGCAGTCATCAGTGTGGGATGTGACCAAAGGACGTCCACTTCTATGCCTTTCTGTGACTCTTTCAGTCTCTCTGTATCTCTGTTGCAACCTGCTGATGACACTCTGTGACACTCTAAGCTCAGTGGCCACTTCTGTCTCAGAACATCCTGCTTGAAGCCTTGCGAGGTACTGTTGATCAATTGTTAGCTGTCGTCTTGGTCTCATGATGTCAAAATGTGAACAGCATGATGAGGAGGATTGTTTAAATACCAATTCTAATTGAACCAGGAATTTTATTGGGCAATTTAGGCTACTTTCACACTTGCGGCAGGACGGATCCGACAGGCTGTTTACCCTGTGGGATCCGTCCTTCCGCTATTTCACCGTGCCACCGGACCGCCGCTCCTTCCCCATTGACTTCATCCAGATTGACGGGGGCGGAGCTCCGGCGCAGCAAGGCAGTGCATGGCGAAAGGCCGCCGGACTAAAAGTCCTGCATGTCCGACTTTTTAGTCCGGCGGCCTCTCACCGCGAACTGCCGTACTGCGCCGAAGCTCCGCCCCGTCCCCATTATAGTCAATGGGGACGGAGCGGCCGTCCGGCGGCACGGCGAAATAGCGGAAGGACCGATCCGACAGGGTGAACAGCCTGTCGGATCCGTCCTGCCGCAAGTGTGAAAGTACCCTTAGGGATCAAACACCTGTTGTAAATTTTGCCATTACGCTCCTTGTTAGGGCAATTTCACACTTGCGTTTTTCTTTTCCGGCATAGAGTTCCGTCCTAGGGGCTCTATACTGGAAAATAACTGATCAGTTTTATCCCCATGCATTCTAAATGGAGAGCATTCCGTTCAGGATGCATCAGGATGTCTTCAGTTCAGTCTTTTTGACTGATCAGGCAAAAGATAAAACCGCAGCATGCTACGGTTTTATCTCCGGCCCAAAAAACTGAACACTTGCCTGAATCCAGCATTTGTTTCCATAGGAATGTATTAGTACCGGATCCGGCATTCAAAATACCGGAATGCCTGATCCGTCCTTCCGGCCTGCACATGCACAGACCTAAAAAAAGGTGAAAAAAATAAATGCCGGATCCGTTTTGCCAGATGACACCGGAAAGACGGCTCCGGCATTTCAATGCATTTTTCTGACTGATCAGGCATTTTTCAGACTGATCAGGATCCTGATCAGTCTTACAAATGCCATCAGTTGACATACGTTTTGCCGGATCAGTCTGCCACAAGTGTCAAAGTAGCCTTAGAGAACAGCAAGTTGTGCAAAAGGTACTGAAACATTGAACAGTTGGACATGTGCATTCAAAAGTT
The DNA here is from genome assembly GCF_905171765.1 of Bufo bufo. NCBI lineage: Eukaryota > Metazoa > Chordata > Amphibia > Anura > Bufonidae > Bufo > Bufo bufo. The sequence continues at coordinate 259,177,597 of NC_053393.1, forward strand.
TATAGAAGGTCACATTAAGTTGACCTGTAAAGGTTAGAGTGCAATTTAGGGTCATCCTGAAATTTCACCCACAAGCCAAATATCCTTAACTTTTTGAAAGTAGGGAGTGTATATTTATATCTACTGGCTTGGTTACTGACTCCTCCATCATCTGCCAGCCAGTCTGCACTACTGCCTTGTACACTTAGGCTGGTTTCACACGGGCGTTGCGGGAAAAGGTGCGGGTGCGTTGCAGGAACATGTGTGATTTTTCCGCGCAAGTGCAAAACATTGTAATGCGTTTTGCACTCGCGTGAGAAAAATCGCGCATGTTTGGTACCCAAACCCGAACTTCTTCACAGAAGTTCAGGCTTGGGATCGGTGTTCTGTAGATTGTATTATTTTCCCTTATAACATGGTTATAAGGGAAAATAATAGCATTCTGAATACAGAATGCTTAGTAAAATAGCGCTGGAGGGGTTAAACAAATATAAAAAATAATTTAACTCACCTTAATCCACTTGCTCGAGCAGCCCGGCATCTCCTTCTGTCTTCATCTTAGCTGTGTGCAGGAAAAGGACCTGTGGTGACGTCACTCCGGTCATCACATGGTCCGTCACATGATCTTTTACCATGGTGATGGATCATGTGATGACCGGAGTGACGTCACCACAGGTTCTTTCCTGCACACAGCTAAGATGAAGACAGAAGAGATGCCGGGCTGCGCGAGCAAGTGGATTAAGGTGAGTTAAATTATTATTTTTTTATTTTTAACCCCTCCAGCGCTATTTTACTATGCATTCTGTATTCAGAATGCTATTATTTTCCCTTATAACCATGTTATAAGAGAAAATAATAATGATCGGGTCCCCATCCCGATCGTCTCCTAGCAACCGTGCGTGAAAATCGCACTGCATCCGCACTTGCTTGCGGATGCTTGCGATTTTCACGCAACCCCATTCACTTCTATGGGGCCTGCATTGCATGAAAAAACGCAGAATATAGAACATGCTGCGATTTTCAAGCAACGCACAAGTGATGCGTGAAAATCACTGCTCGTGTGCACAGCCCCATAGAAATGAATGGGTCAGGATTCAGTGCGGGTGCAATGCGTTCAACTCACGCAGAGCATCCGCGCGGAACTATATGGGACTAATATAATCTTTGCTTAAAGGATATGGACACCTTTGTAAAAAAATAATAATAATTTTTTACACTACTTAGGGTCCATTCACATATCCGCAAAATGGGTCCGCATCCGTTCCGCAATTTTGTGGAACGGGTGCAGACCCATTCATTTTCAATGGGGCCAGAATGTGCTGTCCGCATTCGCGGATCCGCACTTTCGCATCCGTGCTTACGTTTCCGCATAAAAATAGAACATGTCCTATTCTTGTCCGCAATTGCAGACAAGATTAGGCATTTTCTATTATAGTGCCGGTGATGTGCGGTACGCAAATTGCAGAATGCACATTGCCAGTGTCCGTGTTTTGCGGATCCGCAGAACACTTACGGACGTGTGAATGGACCCTTAATTTATTTCGTGGGGAAAATCATTTCTCCAATTGGTTCTATTTATATATCTTTTAGTTTTTTTTTATTCTACTGCCTGCTGTGCTTCCTATGCACAGCAGGCTGCTTTCAGTGAGTTTACAGAGAATCCGTCATTTGACGGATTTTTTGTAACTCCTCCTGTGTGCACACGGGAGTGCGCACTGTCTCCCTCTACCTCCTCCTCCCCCAGTATGGCAGAGCAGTGCAGGACTGTGAGCCAGAGGTCACAATAATGCCTGTACACCTGTTCAGTCCATTTTACTCCCTGGAAAAAGACTCATGCGTATTTTTACACATGGTCTTTTTCTAGTCAGGAGCGCTGTATCAGAAGCTGCCGGGTCTGGCACACATGTAGCCCCGCCCTTCCATGAGAAGCCCTGCCCCTCACAGACATCTCTCTCTCTCATTAGTGGTATATTTTCAAGGATTTGCTCTCTAGAAACACTCTTCTTCATTATCTTAGTTAGTTGAGAAAGCCATAAACGCAAAGCCCTTGCTACTGGAATGGAAGAAAGGGACGACTTGACTGCCATGAAAGACATAGCATAAGCTTTCTTTAAAAGGTTATCTGATTTCCGTTCCATGGGATCTTTTAGGAGAGAAGATTCTTCTGCAGGAAAGATAGATTTTTAGGAAAGCCTAGCCACTGCTAAATCCACTTTTGGTGGTATCTCCCATTCGCTAGTTGCTTCTGGATTTAATTTATAGGTAGATTTGAATCTAGCTCCCAGATCTATCCTCTTTTCAGGCTTATCCCAATGCTTTTTAAGCCAGCTACTAATTACTGGATGAGTGGGTAGCACTTTTTCTTTAACAGAAGGAAAATAAAATAGCTACTCTTTCTTTGATTTATGACTGACATCCTTATCTGATTCAACAGCCTGTTTGACAGCTTTAATCAATGTTGGTCGTTGATCCAGGGAGTTATTCTCATTGCCTGACTGGAGTTGGGAAGGAATTTTTTATTCCCCTAAAGTGGGGAAAATTGGCTTCTACCTCACATTTTTTTTTTTTGCCTTCCTCTGGATCAACTTGCAGGATGACAGGCCGAACTGGATGGACAAATGTCTTTTTTTCGGCCTTATGTACTATGTTACTATGTTACTTGCACATGCAATTAATAGGTGTCATGACACCATGTCGCCCCTTAATTGCATTCGCAATAAGGTTTGCTCATGGTGTCATAAACTCCATCACTCCAATTCACTCAATCTCATTTAAAATAAATTCCAATACTCAATAATTATCAATTTATCTTTATTGTATGGATAAAGTTGGCCACAGTGTTAAATATTTTACCTGAATATTTAATAATAGTATTATTTAAATAACCATCAATTAAACATCCTCAATTTAATAATTAACATCAACTAGTCCACTCAGAGAGTAACTATTACCCCCAACCGCCATATAGCATAGCTAAATGGCTAAATTACACAGCAGCGCTTTTCCACTACATTTTGTAATCCAATATTGAAGATGTCCAGTCCAATTACTGATGATGAACTTTTGGTATAATTATATAGACCTACCAAGAAGCCCTCTAATTCTATATGCCTGTAAGATAGTTTGTTATATTTGACCATAAATGTCTCCATATTCTTATTAACACGGATTCTTATTTTTTCCATAAATGATAATTGCGTGGATTTCCATTTCCATTTTGGGATGATCTCCGAAAACGCCAATTTTGACTGTGGTAACAGAGTTTGAACTTTGAATATTGTGTCTTTTAGTTCTTTTAAAATTCAGAGAGTACTTAATTTTCCCAAATCATCCGAGCCCACGTGTAAGATAACTAAATTTGGGTTAGGCCAAACTACATTAAAGGTAGAACAAAGATAATAAACATCTTTCAATCTAAGACCAGCAATACCCCTCCAGAAAATTATAACTGAAGAAAAACTGCTACAAGAAGACATAGTTTTAAATTAGAGGGGCAAAGGTTTAAAAGTAATATCAGGAAGTATTTATTACCTTACTGAGAGAGTAGTGGATGCATGGAATAGCCTTCCTTCAGAAGTGGTAGCTGCAAATACAGTGAAGGAGTTTAACCACTTCAGCCCCCAGTGCTTAAACACCCTGAAAGACCAGGCCACTTTTTACACTTCTGACCTACACTACTTTCACCGTTTATTGCTCGGTCATGCAACTTACCACCCAAATGAATTTTACCTCCTTTTCTTCTCACTAATAGAGCTTTCATTTGGTGGTATTTCATTGCTGCTGACATTTTTACTTTTTTTGTTATTAATCGAAATTTAACGATTTTTTTGCAAAAAAATGACATTTTTCACTTTCAGTTGTAAAATTTTGCAAAAAAAACGAGATCCATATAGAAATTTTGCTCTAAATTTATAGTTCTACATGTCTTTGATAAAAAAAAAATGTTTGGGTAAAAAAAAATGGTTTGGGTAAAAGTTATAGCGTTTACAAACTATGGTACAAAAATGTGAATTTCCGCTTTTTGAAGCAGCTCTGACTTTCTGAGCACCTGTCATGTTTCCTGAGGTTCTACAATGGCCAGACAGTACAAACACCCCACAAATGACCCCATTTCGGAAAGTACACACCCTAAGGTATTCGCTGATGGGCATAGTGAGTTCATAGAACTTTTTATTTTTTGTCACAAGTTAGCGGAAAATGATGATTTTTTTTTTTTTTCTTACAAAGTCTCATATTCCACTAACTTGTGACAAAAAATAAAAACTTCTATGAACTCACTATGCCCATCACGAAATACCTTGGGGTCTCTTCTTTCCAAAATGGTGTCACTTGTGGGGTAGTTATACTGCCCTGGTATTCTAGGGGCCCTAATGTGTGGTAAGGAGTTTGAAATCAAATTCTGTAAAAAATGACCTGTGAAATCCGAAAGGTGCTCTTTGGAATATGGGCCCCTTTGCCCACCTAGGCTGCAAAAAAGTGTCACACATCTGGTATCTCTGTATTCAGGAGAAGTTGAGGAATGTGTTTTGGGGTGTCTTTTTACATATACCCATGCTGGGTGAGATAAATATCTTGGTCAAATGCCAACTTTGTATAAAAAAATGGGAAAAGTTGTCTTTTGCCAAGATATTTCTCTCACCCAGCATGGGTATATGTAAAAAGACACCCCAAAACACATTCCCCACCTTCTCCTGAGTACGGCAATACCAGATGTGTGACACTTTTTTGCAGCCTAGGTGGGCAAAGGGGCCCATATTCCAAAGAGCACCTTTCGGATTTCACAGGTCATTTTTTACAGAATTTGATTTCAAACTCCTTACCACACATTTGGGCCCCTAGAATGCCAGGGCAGTATAACTACCCCACAAGTGACCCCATTTTGGAAAGAAGACACCCCAAGGTATTCCGTGAGGGGCATGGCAAGTTCCTAGAATTTTTTATTTTTTGTCACAAGTTAGTGGAAAATGATGATTTTTTTTTTTTTTTTTTTTTTCATACAAAGTCTCATATTCCACTAACTTGTGACAAAAAATAAAAACTTCCATGAACTCACTATGCCCATCAGCGAATACCTTGGGGTCTCTTCTTTCCAAAATGGGGTCACTTGTGGGGTAGTTATACTGCCCTGGCATTCTAGGGGCCCAAATGTGTGGTAAGGAGTTTGAAATCAAATTCTGTAAAAAATGACCTGTGAAATCCGAAAGGTGCTCTTTGGAATATGGGCCCCTTTGCCCACCTAGGCTGCAAAAAAGTGTCACACATCTGGTATTGCCGTACTCAGGAGAAGGTGGGGAATGTGTTTTGGGGTGTCATTTTACATATACCCATGCTGGGTGAGATAAATATCTTGGTCAAATGCCAACTTTGTATAAAAAAATGGGAAAAGTTGTCTTTTGCCAAGATATTTCTCTCACCCAGCAGGGGTATATGTAAAATGACACCCCAAAACACATTCCCCACCTTCTCCTGAGTACGGAGATACCAGATGTGTGACACTTTTTTGCAGCCTAGGTGGGCAAAGGGGCCCATATTCCAAAGAGCACCTTTCGGATTTCACAGGTCATTTTTTACAGAATTTGATTTCAAACTCCTTACCACACATTTGGGCCCCTAGAATGCCAGGGCAGTATAACTACCCCACAAGTGACCCCATTTTGGAAAGAAGAGACCCCAAGGTATTCGCTGATGGGCATAGTGAGTTCATGGAAGTTTTTATTTTTTGTCACAAGTTAGTGGAATATGAGACTTTGTATGAAAAAAAAAAAAAAAATCAGCATTTTCCACTAACTTGTGACAAAAAATAAAAAATTCTAGGAACTCGCCATGCCCCTCACGTAATACCTTGGGGTGTCTTCTTTCCAAAATGGGGTCACTTGTGGGGTAGTTATACTGCCCTGGCATTTTCCAGGGGCCCTAATGTGTGGTAAGTAGGTAAATGACCTGTGAAATCCTAAAGGTGCTCTTTGGAATATGGGCCCCTTTGCCCACCTAGGCTGCAAAAAATTGTCACACATGTGGTATCGCCGTATTCAGGAGAAGTTGGGGAATGTGTTTTGGGGTGTCATTTTACATATACCCTTGCTGGGTGAGAGAAATATCTTGGCAAAAGACAACTTTTCCCATTTTTTTATACAAAGTTGGCATTTGACCAAGATATTTCTCTCACCCAGCATGGGTATATGTAAAATGACACCCCAAAACACATTCCCCAACTTCTCCTGAGTACGGCGATACCAGATGTGTGACACTTTTTTGCAGCCTAGATGCGCAAAGGTGCCCAAATTCCTTTTAGGAGGGCATTTTTAGACATTTGGATACCAGACTTCTTCTCACGCTTTGGGGCCCCTAGAATGCCAGGGCAGTATAAATACCCCACATGTGACCCCATTTTGGAAAGAAGACACCCCAAGGTATTCAATGAGGGGCATGGCGAGTTCATAGAAAAAAAAAATTTTTGGCACAAGTTAGCGGAAATTGATATATTTAATTTTTTTCTCACAAAGTCTCCCGTTCCGCTAACTTGGGACAAAAATTTCAATCTTTCATGGACTCAATATGCCCCTCACGGAATACCTGGGGGTGACTTCTTTCCGAAATGGGGTCACATGTGGGGTATTTATACTGCCCTGGCATTCTAGTGGCCCTAAAGCGTGAGAAGAAGTCTGGAATATAAATGTCTAAAAAATTTTACGCATTTGGATTCCGTGAGGGGTATGGTGAGTTCATGTGAGATTTTATTTTTTGACACAAGTTAGTGGAATATGAGACTTTGTAAGAAAAAAATATATATATTTCCGCTAACTTGGGCCAAAAAAATGTCTGAATGGAGCCTTACAGAGGGGTGATCAATGACAGGGGGGTGATCAATGACAGGGGGGGTGATCAATGACAGGGGGTTGATCAATGACAGGGGGGTGATCAGGGAGTCTATATGGGGTGATAACCACAGTCATTGATCACGCCCGTGTAAGGCTTCATTCAGACGTCCGTATGCGTTTTGCGGATCCGATCCATCTATCAGTGCATCCGTAAAAATCATGCGGACATCTGAATGGAGCTTTACAGGGGGGTAATCAATGACAGGGGGGTGATCAGGGAGTCTATATGGGGTGATCACCACAGTCATTGATCATGCCCCTGTAAGGCTTCATTCAGACGTCCGGATGCGTTTTGCGGATCCGATCCATCTATCAGTGGATCCGTAAAAATCATGCGGACGTCTGAATGGAGCTTTACAGGGGGGTAATCAATGACAGGGGTGTAATCAATGACAGGGGGGTGATCAGGGAGTCTATATGGGGTGATCACCACAGACATTGATCACGCCCCTGTAAGGCTTCATTCAGACGTCCGGATGCGTTTTGCGGATCCGATCCATCTATCAGTGCATCCGTAAAAATCATGCGGACATCTGAATGGAGCTTTACAGGGGGTTGATCAATGACAGGGGTGTAATCAATGACAGGGGGGTGATCAGGGAGTCTATATGGGGTGATAACCACAGTCATTGATCACGCCCCTGTAAGGCTTCATTCAGACGTCCGTATGCGTTTTGCGGATCCGATCCATCTATCAGTGCATCCATAAAAATCATGCGGACATCTGAATGGAGCTTTACAGGGGGGTAATCAATGACAGGGGGGTGATCACCACAGTCATTGATCATGCCCCTGTAAGGCTTCATTCAGACGTCCGGATGCGTTTTGCGGATCCGATCCATCTATCAGTGCATCCGTAAAAATCATGCGGACATCTGAATGGAGCTTTACAGGGAGGTAATCAGGGAGTCTATATGGGGTGATCACCACAGTCATTGATCATGCCCCTGTAAGGCTTCATTCAAACGTCCGGATGCGTTTTGCGGATAGGATCCATCTATCAGTGCATCCGTAAAAATCATGCGGACATCTGAATGGAGCTTTACAGGGGGGTGATCAGGGAGTCTATATGGGGTGATCACCACAGTCATTGATCATGCCCCTGTAAGGCTTCATTCAGACGTCCGGATGCGTTTTGCGGATCCGATCCATCTATCAGTGCATCCGTAAAAATCATGCGGACATCTGAATGGAGCTTTACAGGGGGGTGATCAGGGAGTCTATATGGGGTGATCACCACAGTCATTGATCATGCCCTTGTAAGGCTTCATTCAGACGTCCGGATGCGTTTTGCGGATCGGATCCATCTATCAGTGCATCCGTAAAAATCATGCGGACATCTGAATGGAGCTTTACAGGGGGGTGATGAGGGAGTCTATATGGGGTGATCACCACAGTCATTGATCATGCCCCTGTAAGGCTTCATTCAGACGTCCGGATGCGTTTTGCGGATCCGATCCATCTATCAGTGGATCCGTAAAAATCATGCGGACGTCTGAATGGAGCTTTACAGGGGGGTAATCAATGACAGGGGTGTAATCAATGACAGGGGGGTGATCAGGGAGTCTATATGGGGTGATAACCACAGTCATTAATCACGCCCCTGTAAGGCTTCATTCAGACGTCCGGATGCGTTTTGCGGATCCGATCCATCTATCAGTGGATCCGTAAAAATCATGCGGACGTCTGAATGGAGCTTTACAGGGGGTTGATCAATGACAGGGGGGTAATCAATGACAGGGGGGTGATCAGGGAGTCTATATGGGGTGATCAGGGGCTAATAAGGGGTTAATAAGTGACGGGGGGGTGTAGTGTAGTGTAGTGGTGCTTGGTGGGACTTTACTGAGCTACCTGTGTCCTCTGGTGGTCGATCCAAACAAAGGGGACCACCAGAGGACCAGGTAGCAGGTATATTAGACGCTGTTATCAAAACAGCGTCTAATATACCTGTTAGGGGTTAAAAAAAAACACATCTCCAGCCTGCCAGCGAACGATCGCCGCTGGCAGGCTGGAGATCAACTCTCTTACCTTCCGTTCCTGTGAGCGCGCGCGCCTGTGTGCGCGCGTTCACAGGAAATCTCGCGTCTCGCGAGATGATGCATATATGCGTGACTCTGCGCAGGGCTGCCACCTCCGGAACGCGATCCTGCGTTAGGCGGTCCGGAGGTGGTTAAGCATGCATGCGATAGGCATAAGGCCATCCTTCATATAAGATAGGGCCAAGGGCTATTCATAGTATTCAGTATATTGGGCAGACTAGATAGGCCAAATGGTTCTTATCTGCCGACACATTCTATGTTTCTATGCTTCTATTACATTGTTGCCAATACCTAAATTATCAGATTTAAACCTCATAGTTGATCGATCACATGCAGAAGATACGACTTTGTTTCCCAGAATCCATATATTCTTTAGATCTGTAAAAGATTAAGATAATAATTCAGGTCTTACATATAATTGATATTTCCATCTGCCAATTCTTTTAATTACTTGGGAGTAATGACTGGGATATAACAATACCAGGGTTCTCTCTATATAGGAAAGACAGAGAAGGCAAGAAAGGGGGAAGGGTGGCCCTGTATGTGAAAGATAGCATAAAATCTAATATAATACTAGTTAGCAAGACCAATTTAGAGTCAGTTTGGGTTACCTTGCAGCTTGATAATCATAAGGTAACTCGTGCAGGTGTGATATATAGACCACCTAGCCAAGTCAAAGAATTAAATGATCTACTAGTTGAGGAAAAAGCTAAAATGACATTGAAAGGGGAAGTTATCATTATGGTAGACTTTAATCTTCCTGATGTAAACTGGAAAACCAAAATAGCTAGTTCTGCCAAGAGTACAGATATTCTAAATTACCTACTGGGATTATCTCTACAGCATGTAGTTGAGGAGCCAACCCGGAAGGAGGCCATTTTAGATTTAGTATTCACAAATGGGAATTTGGTATCTGATATTACTGTAGGGGAAAGCTTGGGATCTAGTGATCACCAGTCAGTGTGGTTTACTATAAGTAGAAAAAGAAACTCCACGGAACTTCCAAAAAATGTGCATATTTTATTCCACCAGATGCGACGTTTCGGTCCTCTCAATGGAACCTTTTTCAAGCAATGACAATAATGGTGCATAGTACATGTATAAATACCACCCACATGGTGATAAAATAATTAAGATAATCAACTAATAAAGTGCAATAGTGCTCACAAGATAATAAAATAATGTGCAATGTGAATCTTCATATTACAATTGTACAGTGTATTCATCCATAAAATACAAACCGGATTCCAAAAAAGTTGGGACACTAAACAAATTGTGAATAAAAACTGAATGCAATGATGTGGAGATGGCAAATGTCAATATTTTATTTGTAATAGAACGTAGATGACAGATCAAACATTTAATCCGAGTAAATGTATCATTTTAAAGGAAAAATACGTTGATTCCAATTTTCACGGTGTCAACAAATCCCAAAAAAGTTGGGACAAGTAGCAATAAGAGGCTGGAAAAAGTAAATTTGAGCATAACGAAGAGCTGGAAGACCAATTAACACTAATTAGGTCAATTGGCAACATGATTGGGTATAAAAAGAGCTTCTCAGAGTGGCAGTGTCTCTCAGAAGCCAAGATGGGTAGAGGATCACCAATTCCCACATAGTGGAGCAATATCAGAAAGGTGTTACCCAGCGAAAAATTGCAAAGACTTTGCATCTATCATCATCAACTGTGCATAACATCATCCGAAGATTCAGAGAATCTGGAACAATCTCTGTGCGTAAGGGTCAAGGCCGTAAAACCATACTGGATGCCCGTGATCTCCGGGCCCTTAAACGACACTGCACCACAAACAGGAATGCTACTGTAAAGGAAATCACAGAATGGGCTCAGGAATACTTCCAGAAACCATTGTCAGTGAACACAATCCACCGTGCCATCCGCCGCCAGCTGAAACTCTACAGTGCAAAGAAGAAGCCATTTCTAAGCAAGATCCACAAGCTCAGGCGTTTTCACTGGGCCAGGGATCATTTAAAATGGAGTGTGGCAAAATGGAAGACTGTTCTGTGGTCAGACGAGTCACGATTCGAAGTTCTTTTTGGAAATCTGGGACGCCATGTCATCTGGACCAAAGAGGACAAGGACAACCCAAGTTGTTATCAACGCTCAATTCAGAAGCCTGGATCTCTGATGGTATGGGGTTGCATGAGTGCGTGTGGCATGGGCAGCTTGCATGTCTGGAAAGGCACCATCAATGCAGAAAAATATATTCAGGTTCTAGAACAACATATGCTCCCATCCAGACGTCATCTCTTTCAGGGAAGACCCTGCATTTTTCAACAAGATAATGCCAGACCACATTCTGCATCAATCACAACATCATGGCTGCATAGGAGAAGGATCCGGGTACTGAAATGGCCAGTCTGCAGTCCAGATCTTTCACCTATAGAGAACATTTGGCGCATCATAAAGAGGAAGGTGCAACAAAGAAGGCCCAAGACGATTGAATAGTTAGAGGCCTGTATTAGACAAGAATGGGAGAGCATTCCTATTTCTAAACTTGAGAAACTGGTCTCCTCGGTCCCCAGACGTCTGTTGAGTGTTGTAAGAAGAAGGGGAGATGCCACACAGTGGTGAAAATGGCCTTGTCCCAACTTTTTGGGGATTTGTTGACACCATGAAATTCTGATTCAACATATTTTTCCCTTAAAATGGTACATTTTCTCAGTTTAAACTTTTGTTCCGTGATTTATGTTCTATTCTGAATAAAATATTAGAAGTTGGCACCTCCACATCATTGCATTCAGTTTTTATTCACGATTTGTATAGTGTCCCAACTTTTTTGGAATCCGGTTTGTAAATCATAAATATAGAAAACATGTCCACAAGGAAGCAAAAATAGATAATGATTGATAAAGTGCAAACATATGCTAACCCATGTGTGTTATATTAAAAACTTGATGAACGAATGAACGGACGTAGGAATGACTCTACCTGACCAGCATGGAATCCTGTAACTCGGCGTCTTCATGTCAACAGTGCGCATGTCAGGAAATGACAGCATCTGCAGAGAGCGGTCACATGTTCCACCCACATCACATGACCGCAATCTCCTCGGAGACGCAGTGTAAACAGGAAACAACATCGCCGGTGTGTGATCACATGTCACAACTGGGCCACATAACCGCAGACAACATGGAGACGCTGTACACAATAATGTATAGAGAGAGCGATCGCGGAACAAATACCGATCGCGCGACCACGCTCTTCTAAAGAGATATAAAACTATAATGCGTAGATAATGTATTTCACATAAGACTCAAATCCCAGTACCCTGGAACATACACATGGGCATCAAGGTAAGAAAGCACATCTCAACCCCAGTGTACAAGCGTCATCGCAGTGCAACTGAGAGAAAAGAGCAGCATGAAAAAAGAGTTCTTATAGGAGACACCACACAATGTTCTGAAATGAAATAATGTTATCCGATCTCCAGACTCCTGTCAGCATAAACATGCTATATACACTATAATGAACAGACATCATTATGTGCCTCATACGAGCAGTACTTCACATACCAGACTCATGATGTGCTATACCCGCAGAAGGAACATACTGTACTTTACTGGAAACATGATCAGGGATTCCAGAATAAAATACATTCCCCATACAATGGATAAAATGGAGTAAACTAAAATGAGAAAGAGGTTTGCCATTGGTGACCACTGTGTCATATTAATGCACAGTGGAGACCAATATCGGCAAGTAATTAAACTTCGGTCAACACCACCTCAATGGCACGAGGACCCCTATTAGGTATGTAACCAGTTGAAAACAGTCAAATGTACCCAATTAGGTCCAAAACGATATCAAAATCATATCATAAAAAGAAAAAAACAATAATAAGGGTAACATAAATGATAAGAGATCGAAGAAAGGTCAACACCATCACCACAACACTGTGCAATGTGTCCAAAAGCCAATTTTATACTACGATAGTCAACAATTACAATTGATTAATTTCCAATTACTATAATAGATCCATGCTGGTTCGGCAAGTCCTCCATCATTTCTCCATCAAATGAAAACTAAAAACAAAAAGAAAAAAAGGTTCTTAGTACAATTAGCACCATATTTCAGAAGAGACAGGACAAAAGCAACAATGCGCTAAATGGTGATTAGGTGTTTAATATCGCTGGCCTGAAATCTACATTCAATCCATGTGGTCTCAAGGAATTCAAAGTGGCTATCCAATGCAGTTCCCGCTTTTTGAGGGACAAACCTCTGTTGCCTCCCCTGCGGGAAATTGGGACATGATCTATCAGAAATCATCTCAAATCACTCTCTTTGTGATTTAACTCAGTAAAGTGTTTGGATACTGGAAGATCCATTCGTTTCTTCTGAATAGTGTACCGGTGTTGGTTTAACCGTGGACTTGCCGAACCAGCATAGATCTATTATAGTAATTGGAAATTAATCAATTGTAATTGTTGACTATCGTAGTAAAAAATTGGCTTTTGGACACATTGCACAGTGTTGTGGTGATGGTGTTGTCCTTTCTTCGATCTCTTATCATTTATGTTACCCTTATTATTGTTTTTTCCTTTTTATGATATGATTTTGATATCGTTTTGGACCTCATTGGATACATTTGACTGTTTTCAACTGGTTACATACCTAATAGGGGTCCTCGTGCCATGGAGGTGGTGTTGACCCGAGTTTAATTACTTGCCGATATTGGTCTCCACTGTGCATTAACATGACACAGTGGTCACCGATGGCAAACCTCTTTCTCATTTTAGTTTACAACATTTTATTCGTTGTATTGGGAACGCTTTTTATTCTGGAATCCCTGATCAGGTTTCCAGTAAAGTATGTCCCTTCTGTGGGTACAGCACATTATGAGTATGGTATGTGAAGTACTGCTCGTATTAAACAATGAGGCCCATAATGACGTCTGTTCATTATAGTGTATATAGCATGTTTATGCTGACAGGAGTCTGGAGATCGGACAACATTATTTCATTTCAAAACGTTGTGTGGTGTCTCCTATAAGAACTCTTTTTTCATGCTGCTCTTTTCTCTCAGTTGCACTGCGATGACGCTTGGACACTGGGGTTGAGATGTGCTTTCTTACCTTGATGCCCATGTGTATGTTCCAGGGTACTGGGATTTGAGTCTTATGTGAAATACATTATCTACACATTACAGGGAGTGCAGAATTATTAGGCAAATGAGTATTTTGACCACATCATCCTCTTTATGCATGTTGTCTTACTCCAAGCTGTATAGGCTCGAAAGCCTACTACCAATTAAGCATATTAGGTGATGTGCATCTCTGTAATGAGAAGGGGTGTGGTCTAATGACATCAACACCCTATATTAGGTGTGCATAATTATTAGGCAACTTCCTTTCCTTTGGCAAAATGGGTCAAAAGAAGGACTTGACAGGCTCAGAAAAGTCAAAAATAGTGAGATATCTTGCAGAGGGATGCAGCACTCTTAAAATTGCAAAGCTTCTGAAGCGTGATCATCGAACAATCAAGCGTTTCATTCAAAATAGTCAACAGGGTCGCAAGAAGCGTGTGGAAAAACCAAGGTGCAAAATAACTGCCCATGAACTGAGAAAAGTCAAGTGTGCAGCTGCCAAGATGCCACTTGCCACCAGTTTGGCCATATTTCAGAGCTGCAACATCACTGGAGTGCCCAAAAGCACAAGGTGTGCAATACTCAGAGACATGGCCAAGGTAAGAAAGGCTGAAAGACGACCACCACTGAACAAGACACACAAGCTGAAACGTCAAGACTGGGCCAAGAAATATCTCAAGACTGATTTTTCTAAGGTTTTATGGACTGATGAAATGAGAGTGAGTCTTGATGGGCCAGATGGATGGGCCCGTGGCTGGATTGGTAAAGGGCAGAGAGCTCCAGTCCGACTTAGACGCCAGCAAGGTGGAGGTGGAGTACTGGTTTGGGCTGGTATCATCAAAGATGAGCTTGTGGGGCCTTTTCGGGTTGAGGATGGAGTCAAGCTCAACTCCCAGTCCTACTGCCAGTTTCTGGAAGACACCTTCTTCAAGCAGTGGTGGTACAGGAAGAAGTCTGCATCCTTCAAGAAAAACATGATTTTCATGCAGGACAATGCTCCATCACACGCGTCCAAGTACTCCACAGCGTGGCTGTCAAGAAAGGGTATAAAAGAAGAAAATCTAATGACATGGCCTCCTTGTTCACCTGATCTGAACCCCATTGAGAACCTGTGGTCCATCATCAAATGTGAGATTTACAAGGAGGGAAAACAGTACACCTCTCTGAACAGTGTCTGGGAGGCTGTGGTTGCTGCTGCACGCAATGTTGATGGTGAACAGATCAAAACACAGACAGAATCATGGATGGCAGGCTTTTGAGTGTCCTTGCAAAGAAAGGTGGCTATATTGGTCACTGATTTGTTTTTGTTTTGTTTTTGAATGTCAGAAATGTATATTTGTGTATGTTGAGATGTTATATTGGTTTCACTGGTAAAAATAAATAATTGAAATGGGTATATATTTGTTTTTTGTTAAGTTGCCTAATAATTATGCACAGTAATAGTCACCTGCACACACAGATATCCCCCTAAAATAGCTAAAACTAAAAACAAACTAAAAACTACTTCCAAAAATATTCAGCTTTGATATTAATGAGTTTTTTGGGTTCATTGAGAACATGGTTGTTGTTCAATAATAAAATTAATCCTCAAAAATACAACTTGCCTAATAATTCTGCACTCCCTGTATAGTTTTATATCTCTTTAGAAGAGTATGGTCGCGCAATCGGTATTTGTTCCGCGATCGCTCTCTCTATACATTATTGTGTACAGCGTCTCCATGGTGTCTGCGGTTACGTGACCCATTTGTGACATGTGATCACGCACCTGCGATGCTGTTTCCTGTTTATACTGTGTCTCCGAGGAGATTGCGGTCATGTGATGCGGGTGGAACATGTGACCGCTCTCTGCAGATGCTGTCATTTCCTGACATGTGCACTGTTGACATGAAGACGCCGAGTTACAGGATTCCATGCTGGTCAGGTAGAGTCATTCCTACGTCCGTTCATTCGTTCATCAAGTTTTTAATATAACACACATGGGTTAGCATATGTTTGCACTTTATCAATCATACATCATTATCTATTTTTGCTTCCTTGTGGACATGTTTTCTATATTTATGATGTATTTTATGGATGAATACACTGTACAATTGTAAAATGAAGATTCACATTGCACATGTATGAGTTATTTTATTATCTTGTGAGCTCTATTGCACTTTATTAGTTGATTATCTTAATTATTTTATCACCATGTGGGTGGTATTTATACATGTACTATGCACCATTATTGTCATTGCTTGAAAAAGGTTCCATTGAGAGAACCGAAACGTCGCATCTGGTGGAATAAAATACACACATTTTTTGGAAATGCCGGGGAGTTTCTTTTTCTACTTATAGTAAACCACACTGACTGGTGATCACTAGATCCCAAGCTTTCCCCTACAGTAATATCAGATACCAAATTCCCATTTGTGATTACTAAATCTAAAATGGCCTCCTTCCGGGTTGGCTCCTCAACTACATGCTGTAGGAAGGAAGACTAATGAATCTTTAAATGTGGATCATGTAAAGCCTGCAATTTCATCAATCCTTCAAAAACAATTACCTGCTCCGTGACCCAACGGCCTTTTACCATCCGCGACTTTGCAAATTACAAGACCAAAGGGGTCGTTTACATCTGCCAATGTAGCTGTCCTCTTGACTACATTGGCAAGACTAAAAGGGAGCTACGAAGAAGGATGTGTGAGCATCTAAATGATATTAGGAAATCTAAGGATACCCCTGTGGCCCATCATGTTAATAGCTGCCATAGGGGTGATCTGAGTTCGGTTCGTTTTTCAGTTTTGGAGGTTGTCCCTTTCCCGGAGAGGGGGGGAGACTGGGATAGAAGGATTCTTCAAAAAGAGTCCTCCTGGATTTATCGTTTCCAATCCCAGTCCCCCCTCGGTCTCAATGAGAGACTTAATTTCGCGTGTTTTATCTAGAAACCCTCCCTGTTCTCTTTTAGTCCTGACTACTCGAAGTAAATTCATTGTTGGTACCAAGGGTATGTTACCCTAAGAAACTATGCTGATCAGTGCGGAAAGCACTACATCTAGTTTAAGGGGGTAATATAATCAACTCCTTATATCTTTAATTATGACCAGGCACCTTCAAACAATGTATCAATTTGATTTGAGCGGTAGTTTGGTCTGTAATGCTACATACGTCTTCCAATCAATATATATCACTAATTCATTGGTGGTTTTATGTCTTTTTCCTTTTATGTGGGGGAGGTGGTTACCTAATGGTTAGCAGTGCCCCCCACTATAGTTAGTGAGTTACATCCACTTTTTGCCTAGACTGGTTGGTGTCCATAACAAAGAATAAAATGGTTGTTTGGTTATATGCAGCGTTGGTGATAACTTTAATCATGGTTGTCACATAATTTATTTCTTAACCCTCTCCCAAATCTTAAATCTATATATATCCTCCCGGCACCGGCATCAAGCCCTAAGCGGCTCATGATGCGTTCCACGGTGCCGGAAGTGACATAAGCCGGAAGTTCCGATGCGGTCCATGGTGCGCCCTGGGTGCCGGAAATCAATTACCGGCATTAATGGCGATATTTATCACTATAGGGCTCCTATTATTATCATTTGTTTCTTCCCTTCGCCCACCATTAGCATGATACTCATCTGTATCCTTCCGGTGCCGGCATCGCGCCCTTTGCGGTTCACGATGCGTTCCACGGCACCGGAAGTGACCTAGGCCGGAAGTCCCGATGCGTTCCAATGTGCGTTCCGGAAACCGGAAGTCGATTTACCGGCGTCCGGACGCTCTGAACCTGCTCCATAAATAGTGGCCTTTTCAAATCAGCAAGTCTCCTGGACCTCTGAGCAGGCTAGCTGAGAGGGGGGTAACATTGCCAGTATCACTATCATGTAAGTCCTTCCTGCTTTAAGAACTGTGACTCTGTGACTTTGAAGCTGTGACCACCTCCACTTTACTTTATTATATGAGATGTAACTTACCACTTGTATCCTATTACACCATTCTAGGTATTCTGTGATGGGGGCTTATCTTGCCGCCTGGTAGCCATTGAGCTTCTACTTCCCCGTTTCTCTGAAGCATCTATAGCTAAGTATAGACCCACATTTATTATCATATTTTTCAGTCTCAGGTTTTGTTTGTACCATCCCTGGACTATGTCCAAGTACCTATCCACCTCCTGATGAACCTGCCTCGTTTCAGGTGAAACGCGTCGAGGTTTTTGTATTAGGATGGGCATATGAAAACGTACGTGTTATTGTTATTGTGAGAGGATTGTGTGCTATCTTATAAATCTACCCCCTCTCTCCGCTCCTCTTATCCTGATTAATTCCGGTGTATGCCCCGAGTGGGCAGGTGGTCATTCCATATCTTTGGAACACCTTCCACTTGCGGCTTTATGGGCCTTTTTGTGTGTATCCAATACTTTTTCCCTGGATAGGGTCGATCTAGGGATTCGTTAGCCCTAGGTTCGGGGACAGGGAACTCCCACCATCAGGGGGCGACCCTGGGCTGAGCAGACGTTAGGGCATCTAGGGTAAGCAATTGTCTGCCCTGCCCTACCGCAGTACATGTCTTCATTCCTCGAACTACCAAGTATCTAGACTATCTGTGTGCCACTAATGTATGTTGAGGGGTTGCTACTCCCCAGTCAAAAGTAACTTATATATAATTCTTTTGAATTGTAGCATTGTCTGTTGGTATATACATACCTATACCCGCACGTCGATCAATAAAGGTAATTTTAAAAGTCACTAAATTAATAAATGAACATGTTAATGAATCTTTTGATGCATGTGTCTTTACATAGGAAGAGGTTCTAAGTCAGCTGTCTAAAATTAATACAAATAAGTCACAGGGGCCTGATGGGATACACTCAAAGCTATTAAAATATTAAAATAGCTTAGCGGTGAACTAGAAAAACCATTAACAGATTTATTTAACCAATCACTGGTAACAGGAGTCGTCCCAGAAGATTTAAAATTTTCAAATGTTGTGCCCATTCACAAGAAAGGTAGTAGGGAGGAATCGGGCAACTATAGGCCAGTATGCCTGACATCAATAGTGGGGAAATTAATGGAAACCATACTTAAGGAGAGGATTGTGGAACATCTAAAATCCCATGGATTTAAAGATGAAAAACAGCATGGGTTTACTTCAGGGAGATCATATCAAACTAATCTTATTGATTTTTTTGATTGGGTGACTAAAATAATAGATGGAGGAGGTGCAGTAGACATTGCTTATCTAGACTTTAGTAAGGCTTTTGATACCGTCCCACATAGAAGGCTTATCAATAAATTGCAGTCTTTGTGCTTGGACTCCCATATTGTTGAATGGATTAGGCAGTGGCTGAGGGACAGACAACAGAGGGTTGTAGTCAATAGAGTATATTCAGACCATGGTCTTGTTACCAGTGGGGTACCTCAGGGATCTGTTCTGGGACCCATATTGTTTAATATCTTTATCAGCGAAATTGCAGAAGGCCTCGATGGTAAGGTGTTTCTTTATGATGATGACACAAAGATTTGTAACAGGGTTAATGTTCCTGGAGGGATACACCAAATGGAAAAGAATTTAGGAAAACTAGAGGAATAGTCAAAAATCTGGCAACTAAAATTTACTGTTGATAAGTGCAAGATAATGCACCTGGGGCGTAAAAACCCAAGAGCAGAATATAAAATCAGTGATACAGTCCTAACCTCAGTATCTGAGGAAAGGGATTTAGGGGTCATTATTTCAGAAGACCTAAAGGTAGGCAGACAATGTCATAGAGCAGCAGGAAATGCTAGCAGAATGCTTGGGTGTATAGGAAGAGGCATTACCAGTAGAAAGAGCGAGGTGCTCATGCCACTCTACAGAGCACTAGTGAGACCTCATTTGCAGTATTGTGCTCAGTACTGGAGACCATATCTCCAGAAGGATATTGATACTTTGGAGAGAGTTTTCAGAGAAGAGCAACTAAACTAATAACTGGATTGCAGGATAAAACTTACCAGGAAAGATTAAAGGACCTTAACATGTATAGCTTGGAAGAAGGGGACAGATGGGATATGATAGAAACTTTTAAATACATAAAGGGAATCAACAAGGTAAAAGAGGAGAGAATATTTAAAGGAAGAAAAACTGCTACAAGAGGACATAGTTTTAAATTAGAGGGGCAAAGGTTTAAAAGTAATATCAGGAAGTATTACTTTACTGAGAGAGTAGTGGATGCATGAAATAGCCTTCCTGCAGAAGTGGTAGTTGAAAATACAGTGAAGGAGTTTAGCATGCATGGGATAGGCATAAGGCCATCCTTCATATAAGATAGGGCCAAGGGCTATTCATAGTATTCAGTATATTGGGCAGACTAGATGGGCCAAATGGTTCTTATCTGCCGACACATTCTATGTTTCTATGTTACTTGCTCTTTCAGTCCCAGTTTATGAGCATAAGTAGCCGCCCCTACACGGAATGAATGCACCGAAATTTTTTCGTGTTTCAAATTAAATCGTTCTTTACATTTTGATAAAATTAAACTAAATTAGAATTTAGGGGAGTGTTGTCCAAATGTAAGAATAAAGGACCTTGTGTATTGCCTCTAATTTTCAACCAAACTTTCATCGCTAAAACTGGGCATAAGTTAGTTAAAGGAAATTCGTTGAGGTTGCACCAAACTCCTTCACCTAACTGATCTGTTTTAGATCTTTTAATAAGGGAAAGGATTTTAGCAGCTCTCACCTCTGGTCACCTGCCTGAAGCACGGAAAAGAAAAGTGGCTTGAACCTAGCCACACTTGATAAGTCCAAGAACAAAGAGAAAGGTTGATTCCAGCTTCAGCATATAAAAAGTTTTCTTTATTCGGCTTGTAATAAAATCCAACAAAGATGTCACATGGAGAGACACAAGATTGTGACGCGTTTCGGGCTGTGGTATTGAGCCCTTCTTCAAGACAATACAAAGGTGTACTAAAAACACAAACTTTATATACCACACAAATGGGTAACTCCTCCTTCTTAGTTAATTGGAGACTGTGTCCCAGACCCAGGTGCTCCTGGATTAGTGGATCCTCCCTGGAGCATGTGGGTGGGGACGCAGTGCTTCACAGTACTAACCGCTCAGAGACCACATATAAACATATAAACATATTGATGCACTACATATATTGCAGAGTTAAATCATGTTTCTTGTTCAGACCTTTTGGTATGCAAGTATCTAGAATGAACATCCAATATGTTTCCCTACTTAGAAGCTTCTGTTTGCGATCACCCCCCCTGAAAGGTGTGGAAACCACTTCAACTCCCTGTACAGAAAACGCAGAAACATCACCTTTGTGAACAGTGGCAAAATGTCTGGTAGCCGCTGAGACATTACGGGACATAAAATGGGGGACATCACTCAGGTGTTTTCTTATACGCACCTTAAGTTCATTAGTGGTGCAGCCCACGTATTGAAGGTTACA
Source organism: Bufo bufo (assembly GCF_905171765.1). Classification (NCBI taxonomy): domain Eukaryota; kingdom Metazoa; phylum Chordata; class Amphibia; order Anura; family Bufonidae; genus Bufo; species Bufo bufo. The sequence continues at coordinate 259,199,009 of NC_053393.1, forward strand.
TATTTTGCATGTTATAACATAAACTACATGATCTGTTTTACAATTTATATATTGCTTAAGCACGTGTTGTTTATTATTGGCCACAGATGTGACCTCTTTTGAAATAAGCATATGTCGACAGCATATACATTTATTGCTGCCGCATTTGTAATTACCGTTTGTTTTGGGCCAGCTAGTCGTTTTGGGGAAATTTTCCCTATATAGACTGGGGCTGATTTTTTGCCCTACTGTGGGGGCTTTTTTTGCTACACATCTAATCCCTGTTGAAACTACATTTTTCCATTCTTCATTATAGTTCAAAATATGGAGATGTTTACGTATAATTTTGCAAACCTTAAAATAGTCTCTACTATAGTTAGTGATAAAGGTGATGGGTTCTTCTTTTTTAATAGTGGTGTCCTTAGTCATGATATTTTTATTACTATTCTTGTTTTTATTTTTATTTTTATTTTCATGTCCCTTATCATTAATGTCCCGCTCAGAATTTTTATTCTCATTATCTATGTTCTTATTTTTATGATTTTTTGGAAAAATAAGGGTTTCTCTATCTTTAGATCTGGCAAAATTAATTCCTCTCTCAATATTAGTTTGGGTGTAGCCCCTCACTTTAAGTCTGGCTGCAATGTTTTTTGCTTCTTTTTCAAAGAGCTCTGGGGTGGAGCAATTTCTCTTTGCCCTAATCATTTCTCCCTTAGGGATGTTTTTTATGACGTGTGGTGGATGGCAGGAGGAGGCAGAGAGAATGGTATTACCAGCTGTAGATTTTCTATGGGTGTATGTGACCACCCTGCTGGTATCTTTGACACCTTCCAGGCATAAATCCAGAAAAACAATTCTCTCTGGATCGCTGGAAAAAGTGAATTTTATTGATGCAGTGCAATGCATACAATTGCACTGCATCAATAAAATTCACTTTTTCCAGCGATCCAGAGAGAATTGTTTTTCTGGATTTATGCCTGGAAGGTGTCAAAGATACCAGCAGGGTGGTCACATACACCCATAGAAAATCTACAGCTGGTAATACCATTCTCTCTGCCTCCTCCTGCCATCCACCACACGTCATAAAAAACATCCCTAAGGGAGAAATGATTAGGGCAAAGAGAAATTGCTCCACCCCAGAGCTCTTTGAAAAAGAAGCAAAAAACATTGCAGCCAGACTTAAAGTGAGGGGCTACACCCAAACTAATATTGAGAGAGGAATTCATTTTGCCAGATCTAAAGATAGAGAAACCCTTATTTTTCCAAAAAATCATAAAAATAAGAACATAGATAATGAGAATAAAAATTCTGAGCGGGACATTAATGATAAGGGACATGAAAATAAAAATAAAAATAAAAATAAAAACAAGAATAGTAATAAAAATATCATGACTAAGGACACCACTATTAAAAAAGAAGAACCCATCACCTTTATCACTAACTATAGTAGAGACTATTTTAAGGTTTGCAAAATTATACGTAAACATCTCCATATTTTGAACTATAATGAAGAATGGAAAAATGTAGTTTCAACAGGGATTAGATGTGTAGCAAAAAAAGCCCCCACAGTAGGGCAAAAAATCAGCCCCAGTCTATATAGGGAAAATTTCCCCAAAACGTCTAGCTGGCCCAAAACAAACGGTAATTACAAATGCGGCAGCAATAAATGTATATGCTGTCGACATATGCTTATTTCAAAAGAGGTCACATCTGTGGCCAATAATAAACAACACGTGCTTAAGCAATATATAAATTGTAAAACAGATCATGTAGTTTATGTTATAACATGCAAAATATGTAACCTTCAATACGTGGGCTGCACCACTAATGAACTTAAGGTGCGTATAAGAAAACACCTGAGTGATGTCCCTCATTTTATGTCCCGTAATGTCTCAGCGGCTACCAGACATTTTGCCACTGTTCACAAAGGTGATGTTTCTGCGTTTTCTGTACAGGGAGTGGAAGTGGTTTCCACACCTGTCAGGGGGGGCGATCGCAAACAGAAGCTTCTAAGTAGGGAAACATATTGGATGTTCATTCTAGATACTTGCATACCAAAAGGTCTGAACAAGAAACATGATTTAACTCTGCAATATATGTAGTGCATCAATATGTTTATATGTTTATATGTGGTCTCTGAGCGGTTAGTACTGTGAAGCACTGCGTCCCCACCCACATGCTCCAGGGAGGATCCACTAATCCAGGAGCACCTGGGTCTGGGACACAGTCTCCAATTAACTAAGAAGGAGGAGTTACCCATTTGTGTGGTATATAAAGTTTGTGTTTTTAGTACACCTTTGTATTGTCTTGAAGAAGGGCTCAATACCACAGCCCGAAACGCGTCACAATCTTGTGTCTCTCCATGTGACATCTTTGTTGGATTTTATTACAAGCCGAATAAAGAAAACTTTTTATATGCTGAAGCTGGAATCAACCTTTCTCTTAGATCTTTTAATGAATATACTAATTCTATTTTTGTGCAGGATTATGTTGTTATATAATAACGGAGCCTCTGATACTCTACAGCAGATATTTCACTGATACAGAATGCCCCGAAGAATGCTAGTAAAAAGGCTGCTTTGAATAAAGAAGATCCGTAGGATGACGAAAAAAAATGAAGGCAAATATGTTATAAAAATTTTTAGGTTGTCCAAAGATAAAGGTTTAGTTCTAACAATATCTTGTTTGATTCTTTTGGATCCTTTTATTATCTGTTTCACAAGGAAGTTCATGGTAAAAGGGGTAATGTTAAGGGCCTTCTGGAAAAATGAAATAACATAAATAATCTTTTGCATATAATCCCCCTTTTTTCCCTCTTTTAATATTTTTTGGATAAAAAGCAATAAGTGTAGTGAATTATTATACGTTGCCTTGAAATTATTGGCCAGGCAAAATAGCCGCAAATTATGCCATGCGGCTGAATAAGCAGCCCATGTAGTGGAAGCTAATGAATTCTTTAGTAGGCTACTTATGAATCTGATATCAAGTTCCATAGGTTTGACGGGCAAGGTATTCCTTCTCTGTCTGCATCTGGGATGAGTTCTCTGAATAATGTCATATTCTGCCGGGACAAAGAATCCGCTATTAAATTATGTCTCCATTCTATGTATTTGGCTTTTAACCTTATATTATTCTGTAAACATGTTAAAACAATTTGTCTCAATAAACAAATAGCATTAGAATGAGCAGATAGACAATTTATGGCAAATACTACTTCTTTGTTATCAGAGAATAATAGTATTCTCCTATTTTTAAAGAAATCCTGCCAAATAGTTGACGAAACTAAAACAGGAAAAAGTTCTAAAAACTTTATATTCTTCATGAATGGTTTATCACGCCATTTATTAGGCCATTTTTCGGCAGACCATTGTGTCTTAAAGCTTTCTCCATAACAAACTGATGCAGATGCGTCAGTCATTAATTGAATCAAGTCGGAGTCTACAAATTTCTCTTGCCAAATGAAATTGCCAAGAAATTCAACCAAATCTGTATGTCTTTTTTTTATTGATTGGATATGCGCATATGATCATATGGATGTTTTTTCCCTGCGGTAGTGTCACGGAACCATGAACCAGACGTACAACAAGAGATAAGTGAAAATAAGAAGGCTTTATTGAAAATAAAGCTGTAAAGCAAAAGTCCAAACGGATGGTGAAACCGAGCAGAGTCTTTGCGAAGCCAGAGGTCAGGAACCAGAAGGGTAGTCAGACGAAGCCAGGATCAGGAACCAGCAGGGTAGTCAGACGAAGCCAGGATCAGGAACCAGCAGGGTAGTCAGACGAAGCCAGGATCAGGAACCAGCAGGGGAGTCAGACGAAGCCAGGATCAGGAACCAGCAGGGGAGTCAGACGAAGCCAGGATCAGGAACCAGAAGGGTAGTCAGACGAAGCCAGGATCAGGAACCAGAAGCAGCAGCAGTCTTAGAAGCATGTGAACACAAGAGGACCAAGCAAGGAACTGAAGCCACAGACCTCCTATATATATGAGCTGGGCATCCAGCTCCTCCCAGTGGGAAGGAGGAGCCGCAGGGTGGGAGGCTACAAGAAACCCAGAAACCAAGATGGCCGCCAGCACATGTCAAACGAAGGAGAACAGCAAGAAGGTAAGACCATGACAGTACCTCCCCCTCAAGGGCCCCTCCTCCGCGGAGTAAAGAACGGTTTCTGAGGGAAGCGTGCGTGGAAGGCTCGGAGCAAGGCAGGAGCATGGACATCTGCGGAGGGAACCCAGGAACGCTCCTCTGGACCATAACCACGCCAATGGACCAAAAACTGCAACCGACCGCGGACCAGGCGTGAGTCCAGGATATTGCTCACCTCATATTCCTCACGATTGCCCACTTGGACCGGACGAGGCCGAGGAACCGAGGAAGTGAAACGATTACACACCAGTGGCTTCAACAGGGAGACATGAAACACGTTGGAGATCCGCATGCCAGGAGGAAGCACAAGGGCATAGGCTACCGGGTTTACCCTGCGAAGCACTCGGAAGGGACCAACAAAGCGAGGCGCCAGCTTGGGAGTGGGCACTCGAAGGTTGAGGTTGCGGGTGGACAACCATACACGGTCTCCGACCTGGTAGGAAGGAGCAGGCGCTCGTCTGCGATCAGCCTGGAGTCTCTGGCGCTGCGCAGAGACCTCAAGGGACTTCTGGATCTGTACCCAAGAAGCACGTAGGACGGAAAGGTGATCCTCCACAGCCGGAATATCCTGGGGAGAGAATACCTCTGGTAACACGGCAGGTTGGAACCCATAATTGGCCATGAAGGGAGACGTCCCAGAGGAAGAGTTCACCGCCGTGTTCCTGGCAAACTCAGCCCAAGGCAGGAGGTCAACCCAATTGTCTTGGTGATCGGAGACATAGCAACGAAGGAATTGCTCCAAAGCCTGATTGGATCGTTCTGCGGCCCCATTGGACTGAGGGTGGTAGGCCGAGGAGAAGGAGAGATGAATCCCCAACTGGGAGCAAAAGGCGCGCCAGAACCTGGACACAAACTGACTCCCCCGATCCGACACAATCTCCTTAGGCAAACCGTGCAACCGGAAGACCTCCCTGGCAAAAATCGTGGCCAACTCTTGTGCAGAGGGTAACTTCTTGAGAGGAACACAGTGGCACATTTTGGAAAACCGATCCACAATCATGAGAATGACCGTATGGCCTCGGGATGCAGGGAGGTCCACAATGAAATCCATCCCCAGGTGTGACCATGGACGCTCCCCGGTGGCTATGGGTTGCAGAAGGCCCAACGGAAGGTGCCGAGGGGACTTACTCTGGGCACAAACGGAGCATGCCGCTACATATGCGGCGATGTCGGAACGTAGGGAAGGCCACCAGAACAGACGTGAAACAGCCCAGGACAGCTGATTCTTTCCAGGATGCCCCGCGGTCTTGGAGTTATGGTAGGTTCGCAACAACCGAGTGCGCAACTCCTCAGGCACAAAACATCTGCCGTTGGGTCTCCCAGAGGGAGCACCAGATTGAGCCGCCAAAATCTGCTCACCCAGGGGAGAGGTCAGGCTGGTGCGAATGGCGGCCAGGATCTGATTCGGAGGTATGACCGAAGTCGGAATCGACTCCTCCCTGGACAGCTCGGAGTACTGCCGTGATAAGGCATCCGCCCTGATGTTCTTGGAACCGGGTAGGTAGGAGACCACGTAATTAAAACGTGACAAGAACAGAGCCCATCTGGCCTGACGTGGTGTCAATCTCTTGGCCTCAGAAAGGTAGGTCAGATTCTTGTGGTCCGTCAGGATGAGAACCGGAACCACCGAACCCTCGAGCAAGTGCCTCCATTCTTTAAGGGCCTGCACGATGGCCAATAACTCCCTGTCACCAATCTGATAGTTGCACTCCGAGGAAGACAGTTTCCGGGAGTAAAACCCACAAGGAAGCAGAGGACCCTCTGGTGTTCTACGCTGAGACAGAAGGGCGCCTACTCCCGTCTCAGACGCGTCCACCTCGAGGACAAAGGGCAACCCAGGGTTGGGATGCGACAGAATCGGAGCCGACACAAAGGCGGACTTTAGGGCCTCAAAAGCTCGGATGGCCTCGAGCGGCCAGACCTGGGAATTACTGCCCTTCCTGGTCAGATCCGTGAGAGGCTTGGCCAGCATGGAAAAGTCCCTGATGAACTTCCGATAATAATTGGCGAAGCCCAAAAAGCGCTGCAGGGAACGAAGACCACTGGGCTGGGGCCACTGTAAGACAGCCGAAACCTTCTCAGGATCCATGGAGAACCCCTCAGCGGAAATGATGTAACCTAAGAAGGTTACCTGGGATCGGTGAAATTCGCATTTCTCAAGCTTACCGAACAGCTTGTTCTCTCGTAACCGTTGCAACACTCGTCTGACATCCAGAATGTGGGCCTCCATGGATTCAGAATATACCAAGATGTCATCCAAATAGACTACCACACACTGCTGCAACAGGTCACGGAAAACATCGTTGATGAATTCCTGAAAGACTGCGGGCGCATTGCACAACCCAAAGGGCATAACCAAGGATTCGTAATGACCGGTCCTGGTGTTAAACGCGGTCTTCCACTCATCGCCCGCCTTGATCCTTACCAGGTTATATGCCGCCCTCAGGTCGAGTTTGGTAAAGACCGTGGCCCCTTTAAGGCGATCGAACAGCTCGGAAATCAAGGGTATCGGGTAAGCGTTCTTGATCGTGATGCGATTGAGACCCCTGTAATCGATGCAAGGCCTCAACTCACCGCCCTACTTTTTCACAAAGAAAAATCCAGCCCCTGCCGGGGACGAAGATTTGCGAATGTGTCCGCGTGAAAGCGCCTCCCTCACGTACTCCTCCATGGCCTCATTCTCCGCTACCGACAGTGGATAGACTTTGCCACGAGGAGGAACGGCACCAGATTGTAACTCTATGGCACAATCATATGGGCGGTGCGGAGGTAGGGCAACCGCGCGCACCTTATCGAATACATCCCGGTACTCCTCATATTCAGGAGGCAACAGAGAGTCCGAGGAAGTACACAGCAACTTGACAGACCCATGGATGCAACTAGCCCCACACTGCGGTGACCACGAGAGGATCTCGACCGATCTCCAATCGAAAGTCGGATTATGCTTCTGGAGCCAGGGGTACCCCAAGACCACCGAGTAGTGTGGAGACGAAATAACCTGGAGGCAGACCGACTCTCTGTGAACGGCACCAATGGCTATCCCCACTGGAAGGGTCTCATGAGTCACGTGTGGCGGCAGAAGGGGTCTGCCGTCTATCGCCTCCAGAGCCAGTGGGGAACCTCGAGCCTGCAGAGGAATGGAATTGGCGGCAGCGAACACACTATCAATGAACAAACCACCAGCACCAGAGTCCACCAACGCCTGGGTCGTCACCGAGCCCCCGACCCAGGAGAGGACAACAGTGATCAGTGGTTTGTCAACACGGGAAACCGGGGACGAGGAGACTCCACCCAAGATCTGCCCCCGACAGGATCTCAGGGTACGAGCGTTTCCCGGACGGTTCGGACATGCCAACCGAAAATGCCCACCGAGACCACAGTACATGCATCGGCCCTCACGTCTCCGGAGTGCCCTCTCCCCCTCGGACAGGCGAGCAAACCCCAGCTGCATGGGTTCACCCCCAGACAAGTCATCCCCAGGAGGCGTGGGAGGAGAGGGAGGCACGGGTGGGACAGCAAACGTAGGCACCAATCTGTTAGAAGACCTCCGCAGGTTCTCCTTAAAGGAAGGTCTCTCCCTGAGTCTGGTGTCAATCAAAATCAGGAAAGAAATAAGAGACTCGAGCTCAACTGGTAGGTCCTTAGCTGCAACCTCATCCTTCAAGGCATCCGAGAGACCATGAGAGAAAGCAGCGACCAGAGCCTCATTATTCCAGCCCACCTCTGCTGCCAGGGTACGAAACTCAATGGCGTATTCAGCTACGGATCGTGAACCCTGTCTGATGGACATAAGGAGCTTCGCAGCAGAGGCAGCACGAGCCGGCACATCGAATACCTTCCGAAGAGAAGCAACAAAACCGGAAAACTCGGCAACCACCGGATTGTTGTTCTCCCATAAAGGGCTGGCCCAGGCCAAGGCCTTGTCCGAGAGCAGCGAGATCAAGAAGCCCACCTTTGATCTCTCAGTAGGAAAGGCATGTGGCAGCAACTCAAAATAAATGCCCACCTGGTTAAGGAAACCTCGGCACTGAGTTGGCTCTCCCCCAAAGCACTGTGGAAGAGGGGCAGAACCGGTCATACCCCGAAACACCGCAGGCGCAACAACAGGTGTCGGGTAGACTCTGGCGCAACAACCGGAGCGGCAGTAGGAGCGAGCCCAGGAGCGACAACCGACCCATCGGCAACGGGAGCGAAATGAGCCGTGCGTTCAAGCAGGGTTTGCAACGCCACAGCGAACCGACCCAACAGGTGATCCTGCTGATCAAGTCTGGCAACCAGCGTGGGTAGCGAGGATGGCCCTGTACCGTCAGAATTCATGGCTTGGTCCTAATGTCACGGAACCATGAACCAGACGTACAACAAGAGATAAGTGAAAATAAGAAGGCTTTATTGAAAATAAAGCTGTAAAGCAAAAGTCCAAACGGATGGTGAAACCGAGCAGAGTCTTTGCGAAGCCAGAGGTCAGGAACCAGAAGGGTAGTCAGACGAAGCCAGGATCAGGAACCAGCAGGGTAGTCAGACGAAGCCAGGATCAGGAACCAGCAGGGTAGTCAGACGAAGCCAGGATCAGGAACCAGCAGGGGAGTCAGACGAAGCCAGGATCAGGAACCAGCAGGGGAGTCAGACGAAGCCAGGATCAGGAACCAGAAGGGTAGTCAGACGAAGCCAGGATCAGGAACCAGAAGCAGCAGCAGTCTTAGAAGCATGTGAACACAAGAGGACCAAGCAAGGAACTGAAGCCACAGACCTCCTATATATATGAGCTGGGCATCCAGCTCCTCCCAGTGGGAAGGAGGAGCCGCAGGGTGGGAGGCTACAAGAAACCCAGAAACCAAGATGGCCGCCAGCACATGTCAAACGAAGGAGAACAGCAAGAAGGTAAGACCATGACAGGTAGCGGCATACAAACTTTTTGAAAAAATTCTGCCCATAGGTATTACTCTAGAGATGAAATTTAGGGAACCTAAAACAGATTGCAAACCTTTCAAAGTAGATTTTTTTTGTAAAATAACAAGTTATTTAACAGAATTATTGTGGAATTAATCTTCTCTTCTGGAATTTTGAATTCCATGTTTTCAGAATCAATAAAGATTCCTAGGAATTTTAAACATTTAGTTGGGTATACTGACTTTTCTTCGGCTAAAGGGATATTAAAATTATCCGACATGTGTTTGAAAGTATTTAATACATTTATACAATCATTGTATCCTCCCTTGCCTATAAATAAAAAGTCGCCAAGGTAATGAATTATGCAGCAAGAGTTATAATGACTTTCTACTACCCAATGTAAGAAGGTAGAAAAGGCCTCAAAGTAATAGCAAGAAAGTGAAAATCCCATCGGAAGGGCCTTATCATAATAAAATTTTCCTTAGAATTGAAACCTAAGGAATTATATCCATCCGGATTAATTGGTAACAACCTAAAGGCAGACTTAATATCTGTCTTAGCCATTAAAGCATTTTTTCCTGCTTTCTGTAATAGAAATAATGCTAAATCAAACGAGGCATAATGTACTGTGGTAGTATTTTTGTCTATCATATCATTCAACGATCCGTCTTTAGGAAAAGACAGATTGTGAATTAAAAGATAGCTATTATTTTCTTTTTTAGGTACCAGACCTAGAGGAGAAATTCTAAAATTAGGAAAAGGAGGAAATTAAAAAGGACCCGCTATTCTATTCTCTGCGATTTCTTTATCGATTTTTTTCTTTGACAACTTTTTTTTTATTAATGTTCGCAGATTTTGCATTTTCAACCATATAACAACCTGAACTTTCAAATGTGGGAACAAAGAATCCAACAGTAAAGCCTTCAGTTAGAAGCTGAGCCATCGGTCTGTCTGGGTACAGACTTAACCCCTTAAGGACACGGCTATATTTCACCTTAAGGACCAGGCCATTATTTGCAAATCTGACCAGTGTCACTTTATGTGGTGATAACTTTAAAACGCTTTTACTTATCCAGGCCATTCTAAGATAGTTTTTTCGTCACATATTGTACTTCATGACACTGGTAAAATGAAGTAAAAAAAATTAGCAAATTTCCAAGTTTCAATTTCTCTACTTCTATAATACATAGTAATACCTCCAAAAATAGTTATTACTTTACATTCCCCATATGTCTACTTCATGCTTGGATCATTTTGGGAATGCCATTTTAGTTTTTGGGGACGTTACAAGGCTTAGAAGTTTATAAGCAAATCTTGAAACTTTTCTGACATTTTCAAAAACCCAATATTTAGGGACCAGTTCAGGTCTGAAGTCACTTTGTGAGGCTTACATAATAGAAACTACCCAAAAATGAAACTACACCCCTCAAGGTATTCAAAACTGATTTTATAAACATCATTAACCCTTTAGGTGCTCCACAAGAGTTATTGGCAAATAAAGATGAAATTTCAGAATTTCCATTTTTTACCAAATTTTCCATTTTAATCCATTCTTCCACTAACAAAGCAAGGGTTAACAGCCAAACAAAACTCTATATTTATTGCCCTGACTCTGCGGTTTACAGAAACACCTCATATGTGGTCGTACACTACTGTAAGGGCACACGGCTGGGCGTAGAGGTAAAGGAGCCCCGTGTGGTTTTTGGAAGGCAGATTTTGATGGACTGGTTTATTTACACCATGTCCCATTTGAAGCCCCTCTGATGCACCCCTACAGTAGAAACTCCCTAAAAGTGACCCCATTTTGGAAACTACGGGATAAGGTGGCAGTTTTGTTGGGACTATTTTAAGGGTACATAAAATTTTTAGTTGCTCTATATTACATTTTTGTGAGGTAAGGTTACCAAAAATAGAAATTCTGAAATTTCATCTCCATTTGCCATAAACTGTTGAGGAACACCTAAAGGGTTAATAAAGTTTGTAAAATCAGTTTTGCATACCTTGAGGGGTGTAGTTTCTTAGATGGGGTCGCTTTTATGGAGTTGTTTACTCTAGGGGCGCATCAGGGGTTCTTCAAATGGGACATGGTGTAAAAAAAAAAAGGTCATCAAAATCTGCCTTCCAGAAACCATATGTCGTTTTTTTCCTTTTGCGCCCTGCCGTTTGGTCATACAGCAGTTTACGACCACATATGGGGTGTTTCTGTAAACTGCAGAATCAGGGTAATAAATGTTACATTTTGTTTGGTTGTTTGCTTCGTTACCAGAAAAAAATTGATTAAAATGGAAAATGTGCCAAAAATAGCTGGCACCGTTAGAAAAAATTTTTTTGGAACTGTGTTAATCTGGGGGTTAGGTCATGGGGTATTTTTATATAGGAGATGAAGGATTAAATAGAATAAGCTATAGGTAAGCAGCAAATGATACTGTGAAAACTGTACTAACTTTATTGTGTGTGTCCTGGAAGACCGTAAGACGCCGCACCACTCTGGCGAGGAGAAACCCGCTAACCCAGAACCTGGTGAAGATAGATGTTTTGGAATAGCACACTAAATATATTTTTTTTCCCACAATATAGAAAGCACACATTACATCTGTACATCTGTAAGTAATGCTAGGGTCAATTATATAAAATTTGGGTATATTGTATTTGGGCTTCAGTAGTTGGATTCGTAGGGAACAGGTGAAAAAAGAAGAAGAACAGGGCTATTATATTATATAAAAAAAATTCATGATATGCCCTTTCATAAATGGTGATTTCCACCTACTTACTGATACATAATTATGTGACCTTTCACGGTCTGATACATTTATTTTCTGACTAGTCCATATATTTCCTATATATTGTCAATTGGTCAGGAGTAATTAGATACAACAGGATTTATATGAAACATCCGAAAGACAATACCTCATTAAGGCCTAATGGGCTCACCGTTTTTAGTCTGTGAGTCCACTCTGCCTCTTTTTGTAATATTTTCCTATTTAAATCGCCTCCTCTTGGTGAGGGGCGTACAACTTCAATTACACAGAACCTTAATGATTTTGCATTTCCTTCATGGAAGTTCTGTATATGTCTAAAAAATAGTAGTGTCTCTTTTGTGTCTGATATCTCCTAAATGATACCCAATCCTTCTCCTAAATTCCCTTTTAGTCTTGACCACATACTGAAGATTGCATATACATGTACACAGATACATGACTCCTGTTATTTTGCAATTTGCAAAGTCTCTGATGGTATATGTTTTATTAGTCGTGTTGCTGGTAAATGTTTTGGTTTGACATATATGTGGACAGGCTATACAGGATCCGCATCTGAAGGTGCCAAGAGGTTTTCTGTCTAGCCAAGTTCCAGGTTTCTTGATAGGTGTCTAGTGGCTATGGACAAATCTGTCCCCCAGAGACCTACCTCTTCTTACATCAATGATTCTTACATCATTGCGTTCCACAGTGGATACCGGCATGTTCCGGCGCATACGCCGACTGATAAGCATCCGGATCCGCTCCTGACAAGGTGGAACGCACACCGTGGAAATGTAAGTGATCCATGTGCATCAAATTAGCTTAATCTTATTGGGTATATTAGGGAGACAGCTTCAGACATTACTCTGGACTGTATCTAAACAGCTGGAGCATCAGTACATAGCGATTCAGCTAACGGCTATTGAGCCGCATCTACATCTTCTTTCATCCCCTGATGAATCTGACAGCATATCTTGACAGAGGAAACGCGTCGGGAACAATATGGAATATCTGGCTATGTAGGCGTTGGGAGACACCAATGTAGGGTGAGATTATCAGGGTCAGCCATCGATAAGTGGGGTCGCTCCTTTGGGGGTGATTCTTCCGCATATAGGCGGGAGATCTCTCCGCTTTCAGGCAGGGTCTAATAGACTATCAGGGATATATCTCCCAACACCCTGTCCTACATTTATAAAGAAGGGCAGGAATACAAATAAACCTCTTTTGGACCATATTTACAGCGGACAAAGATGCTAACAAGATCCATGGATCCAAAGAGGATTACTCTTCAGTGAACACGCCCACCTGCTTGGGACCTAAAAACCTCTACAATAGCCTGAACGAAGTATACATCAAACCGTGAGTGGTGATAATAATTCAGGTTTCTTTTTTTCAAAAAGCATTATTATATGTTGAACGTGGTGCCTTGTACCTTTAAAAATATCTGCTCATACGCCAGATAAATCAATTGCAGTCATCTACAATAATTTTGTGGGACTTATTTTAGAAAATAATGAATATAAAAGTTAAGTTTTAGTAGGTTAATTATTCAGTGATATTCAGTTGAGAAGGAAGTTGAGCATAGACATAAGTGCTCTCTGACCCAGTTGACAGGAATTGTCGGAGCCTTTACGGTTCAGTACAGCCAGTCCTGGGGAGAGTTTTGCTCTGCCTCTGTCTCAATTAAGTTATAAGAAATGGGTGAAAAGCAAGGAAAGGTCTCTCTACCCCCTCCGTATGTAGGAGAAACATGTAAGGATTATGTAGCCAGTGTCTGTGGTACTGATTATTATTTAGTTACTCCCTGGGTGGATAATATGGCAGGATGGACAGAGGGGATGAAGAGTATAAATTCGTTCCCTCAGGAAGGGGCTAATGATACCTTCCATATGAATATGGTAAAAGGGTTATGTTTGGGTGACCTGAAGCTTACCCATATTATGGTCCAGACCCCCAGTGGGACATGCAGTATATGAAGTTGTGAGGGGAAAATTGGCTTACTTATGCACCATATTGGTATGACAGACCAAATAAAAAGGTTAAGAAACAGAAGGCAGAGAACCAGAATGGATATAAAAAGAAACATGAGTTAGAAAAAGAATTGACAAGGGGTTCACTTCAGAAGCCCCCTCCTCCCTATTTAGGAAATATCCCACAGATATATCCATCCCTTTCAAAAGATGACTTAGATTTACTGGCTGGATATACTGCTACCAACATCCAACCACCTACAGCTCCCCAGCTCCCGCAGCCACCTCCGCAGTTGCCACAACCTATGCCTGATCAGAGTGGTCAGGATCCAGCGGCTGGTGCTGTTCGTGATGGGGATGCCATATCTTAGATCACGAAAGTATTTTCCCAAACCTGAACATATACCTCATCCTGATGAGGACAATGACCCTGAGGAACAGTTCCCTTTTATGACTGTAGGGGACACCTTGTTAAAGAAACCCATTGAAGTAGATGATATTAATAAGATTGTTAAACAATGCCCAACCCTCTTCATCTTCATCTGGGACATTTCGTTATTTGAAGAGAGCTTGTAAAGGGAGATGTCTAACTTAGGAGGATGTGCGCCTTATAATAGATGGGATCGTTGGGCACAATTCCCCCTGGGATTGGAGTAAGGTCCTCTCTATAAGCACTGTAGAGCCCCCGAATACGCCGCCTGGAAATTATAAATTAAATACTGAGGAAGGCATAGACACAATGTGGGAATAAATTAAGTGTGAAATGGAGAGGTGTTTTCAGACTAGGTCCTCATTGCCAACTGCTGTAGCCTGTAAACAAAAATCAGGAGAGTCTGTTATAGACTTTTGGAAGAGGTTTAATGAAGTTTGGACTCTGGAGGCAGGAATGAGGCGGGTTGTTTTGAAATAGTAAGACCTAAAGAGGCCCATTACCAAACTCAGGATAGGAATTTTCCCTCAAATCAGCCCAATAGGGAAAGTGGCAGAAGAAGGGGTAGAGGGCCATGCTCTGGGAGAGGGGGGAATAATAGAACTCGTCCTGCAGGTTGCTTTAATTGTGGGAAGACTGACCACTGGATCAGTCAATGCCCTTACTCACTCAGGCAACATGCCCAAAATGATACCCAAGCTTAAGGCACCCAACCATATCCACAAGTTCAGATCCGAGATCTTCCCCCACCGCCCCCCCCCCCCCCCCACTGCCACAGCCCAGCCCCAGCTAAATACCACTCATTTTCCCATAGCCTGGGGGCAGCAGACATCACAATAAGGATGCCCGGGGGACAGTATCC
This sequence comes from Bufo bufo, assembly GCF_905171765.1. NCBI lineage: Eukaryota > Metazoa > Chordata > Amphibia > Anura > Bufonidae > Bufo > Bufo bufo. The sequence continues at coordinate 259,214,016 of NC_053393.1, forward strand.
CAGCATTCACTCTCATCACAAACCACTATAAAGAATCACCACTGATTGTGTTAACCATAGAGGGACGTCCTCTCCCTTTTCTTGTGGTTTCTGGTGCTACTAGTAGTACTATATGTGAGGATTATTATAGTGGTCCAAGAGAGAATGCTGAGCCTTTTGTGGGAATTAATAGGATACTGACCAGATCTTATAAAACTCCTCCCCACTCAATCCAACATCCATACAAGCACCAGTCAATGTTCACACACAGTTTTAGGATCATTCCAAATTGTCCTGTGATATATTAGGGAGAGATTTGTTTGTCCTGTTAAGGTTGCAGTTGGGGATTAGCTAGACAGGACTACTACATGTGACATCCTTAGTTATGCCCATTCATGTACCAAAGGATAATTGTTTTTTTATATTTGGAATGCCAACCTCAGGATCCGCTACTTGATCCGGTTCCTCCTGAGGTTTGGGCAAATACTGACCAAGATGTTGGCCTTATCTCTTGTACATCATATAAGGCAATTCTTAAGCCCGGCACTGCACCTGTTTACATTAAACAATACCCCCTTTCCCCAGAAAAAGAAAAGGGGATTGAGTCTATGTTGATGGAATTCTTAGAGGCAGGGGTTATAGAGGAAATTATCTCCCCCTATAATACACCTATCAACCTAGTGAGAAAGGCTAAATATACCTTTAGGTTTGTCCAGGATCTTAGCGGTAAATGCACAGATCATATCCATAGCCCCTGTGGTTCCAGACGTACCACCTCTGCTATCAGCTATTCCTATTATTGATTTAAAGAATGCATTTTTTTCTGTCCCAGTTGACAAGGAGACACGGCCACTTTTTGCCTTCACATTTAAATTTCGTCAGTATACTTGGTGTAGAATGCCTCAAGGTTATGTAGACTCCCCAGTAGTCTACTCCATTGTCCTCCAAGTTACACTGCGCCCTTGGACTGCCCCTCATGGTTCTGTCCTTCGACAATATGTGGACGATCTCCTCATATGTAGTTCTATTCGGGAGGCCTGCCAGGCAAACTGTGTTAGTTTATTACTGTGGTTAGGTGAAAGTGGTCACAAAGTTTCTAGGAAGAAATTACAATGGTGTATGGAAAGTGTTGAGTATTTGGGCTTTGTTCTCAGTAAAGGTGAGAGGAAAATCAGCCATGCCAGAATTACCGCCGTACTGGGTCTGCGCCGCCCACAAACAAAGAAAGACATGTTGACCTTTCTTGGCATGATTGGTTACTGATGTACAATGGCTATACTGAATGCCCTACTTGGCCACAAGGGGGAGCAGGATGATTTGCCTCTTCCTCATGCATGTACTGAACTTATACATGAACATACCTCACCTAGGCCTGACTTACAGTCCACACCCATTTAAGGAGCACCTGATATTTTTGTGGATGGATCCTGTTCCCGCCCTATTGACAACACTTATCATGCAGGATACGCTGTGGTTCAACTCCCTGATGTTATACTGGAATCGAATCCTATACCTTTTCAGTCAGCCCAAGCAGCTGAACTGATTGCCCTCACTAGAGCTTGTTGTCTTTTTGAAGGGAGATATGTAAATGTATACACCGATTCCAAGTATGCCTTTGGGGTTGTACATGATCATGGGGTATACTGGCAGAGGAGAGGCTTCATAGCTGCAGATGGGAGACAAATCTCACATTCCACCCTAGTCCATGATCTCCTGGCCGCCATCCAATTACCAAGCAAAGTTGCTATTATCCATTGTAAGGCACATACTGGTCTCCCAACACACATAGCTAAAGGGAATGCCCTAGCTGATCAGGCAGCAAAAGAGGCTGCTATTAGGATGACAGCAACAGTTCAAATGCCCTCCCTAGTTCCAAACATTACCCTTACTGACAATCTATTGTTAAGCCTCCAGGATTTGGCTACCAGTAGTGACAAAATAGAATGGCAGTCGGTAGGTGCAGTACAAGACCCTGATACGGGTCTTATCTGCAAAGAGGGGAAACCATGTATCCCAGTTGAAAGCGCCCCGATTTTAATTGCACAATATCATGGTCTTGGCCATAGGGGAGCACAGGCAACCACTGACCTCATTCAGAGAGATTTTTTTTTACCAGGTATTAGATCAAAGGTACAATCTTATATTTCACTGTGTATTATATGTCTCAGAAACAATCCAAATAATTCAAAGAAGGCCCAACACCAGCATCTGAATTACCCAACTTCGCCATTCACTCACAAGTTGACTTCACCCATATCCCAAAGACAGGAAGAAAGCAGGAGTATGCCCTTGTAATTGTGGATATGTTCTCTAGATGGCCGGAGGTTTTTCCTACTACCAATGAAACCACACAAATTGTGGTAAAAATTTTGTTACAAGAGATCAACCCCAGATGGGGGTGTCCTGTTCAAATTGACTCAGATAATGGCCCAGCTTTTGCATCCAGGGTATGTAAGGAGCTTTCCAAAGCCCTTAGGATTGACTGGAAGTTCCACCTCCCTTATCACCCACAGAGTTCCGGGGTAGTAGAAAGGATGAATAGAACAATTAAAGAAAAAATAAGGAAAATTACTGGAGGCACGTTCACTAATTGGAAAAAGTTTTTGCCTATAGCCCTAGCAGAAATTAGGATGCAGCCTAATAAGAATACTGGTTACTCACCATTTGAGGTCCTAATGGGAAGACCCTTCCCCACCCCTTGGGGTCCAAAGGCCCCCGTGATAGAAAAAGAGGATCTAGAAGTAGTACAGGCAGAATATGTGAGGAAACTTGTAGAAATTTTAGATCAAATTGAACGAGATGTTGCCCGTGCCTCTCCTTTCTCTCCACAGGAACCTACGCATCCTTTCCAACCAGGAGACGTGGTGATAGTCCAGCGCCTGGCAAAAGGAAGAAAACAGACTGAGTTCCCATTTGGACCACCCACCCGAGTGGTAGCAGTCACCAGAACAGCGATTCTCACAGAAGAGGCTCCAATCTGGATTCACGCTAACAGAGTGAAAAGGGTCCCTGAGGCATCTTCTCCGGTGACGGACAAAGACAAAGAGGGTGAACCAGGTGTGAAATCTCTGAACAAAGAGGGGAGCTCCGAAGACGGTTCCCTGAAAAGTGCCTTTCCACAGGCTGAAGATGATGACCCCACAATATTCTGGGAGATTTGTTTGTCTGCTGATAATTATTAATCTTTGTGTTTTCTTGCCAGTCTGGCTTATTACTACATGTATTTATCACCCAGAGGAGATGAGTTTCTTCTGCGGTGCAACAAACAATCAGTCAGTATATAAAAGAGCTCAGGAGCAAGATCCCTTTGCTCCCGTCCCCTTTTATTCTGAACAGAATAGTATAGTCAAGGTGGCAAATGCCCTAAATGTTAGTTCATTGTGCCTTAAAGACTTACAGAGCCCACAGGATCTTAAACAAACATGAATCCCTCCTTGAAGTCTGGTCAAAGGCTAACAATACACAATCTTTTATTCCCTTGTATGACTTCTGTGGGGAGTGTCAGAAATTAGGAAATAGCAGGGATAATATTAGAATAATTACTATTAATGTGACTGCAGCAGAGACTTGTTTTACCTTTTCCCAGGATATGACTTTATATTGTGATAGTAGAGACATAAAAAGTGGATTACCTAAGAATAGCGTATATGATTATATTGACAACACTTATAAGAATAGTAGGCTTGCTAGCTCACTGTATCATTCCATGAGTTGTAATAAGACCATTGTGACTCCCAGTTTTATCTATAATATAATGCTCCCTAAGGGATGGTTTTTGTCTTGTGGTAACAGCACTTACAATTATATTCCTGCTAATGTTATTGGAGGTCCCTGTGCGTTATCCAGGCTGACTTTGGCCCTTCCCAGTCAACCCCCTATCAGGAGAGCTTACAGATCGGTTACCAAGACTTTATCAGAAGACTGTGACTCTACTTTACCCCTTCTCAGCCGTACAGAATATACAAGTTTGGGCGCCTCTATATTAGGAGTGCCTGGACTGGCTATATATAATACCCGTACTATAAATTCTATTGCATGTGACTTGGCTAAATCTCTGAATCATACCTCCATCGCCTTATCAGACATGCTTTTAGATCTACAAGGCGTAAGTGGAGCAGTGCTAGAAACTAGATTTGATGTGTATTATCTGTTACTTAAACATAATATAGGATGTCAAGATTTTAAAGGAATGTGTTGCTTTAAGTTATCTGACCATTCCAGATAAATCCAGTCCCATATTCAAGCGTTACATGAAATTGCTAATAATATCAAGAAAGATGTTGATTCATCCTCTTGGTGGGACTGGTTATTGAGCTGGGTGCCGGATTTGAGTTGGTTAAGAACATTATTTATCAGTATTATAATTATAATTGCTTCCTTGATTATCATATGTTGTTGTATCCAATGTATCCCTTCCCTCATACAGATGTTTTGTGTAATGTGTCCAAAACCCACAGACCCTGGACAATCATATGCTACTTACCTCTCTATGAGAGAAAGAAGATAAGTCATATTCATGACTTAAGAGGGGATTGAATGATTAAATAGAATAAGCTATATGATCTGTAGGAATGACAGGATGTTGGGTGACATCATACTAGAGGGTGAATGTATTTATATTAGCCTTATTTCCATATAAGGAATGGTTTCTGCCCAGCACCATTGTATATGTGAGCCACACCTGTTTCCTGTATGTATAAGAGGCCGTATGGTCAAGATTAAATCAGAGCTGTTTCAGAGACATACCGTCTGTGTGTATCATTGAGATAGTTCTCCAGGCGCCTGTATTTAGAGACGGAGGAGATATCAGGGTGCATTCAGAAGCAGATTTCTTTCAGGAGATTCTTACGGATGCGGCGATACCTAATATGTCTACTTTTTTACATTTATTTAGGTTTTACACTATATTATCCTTTTATAAACAAAAAAAAACATTTTAGTATCTCCATAGTCTGAGTCAGATTATCTTAAGTAGGGGCTCATTTTTTGCGGGATGAAGGAATGGTTTTATTGGCACTATTTTGGGGGCTATATGACTTGTTGATCGCTTGCTATTACACTTTTTGTTATGTAAGGTGACAAAAAAAATACCTTTTTGTGCACCGTTTTTTTTTTTTTTTTACCGTGTTAATCTGGGGGGTTAGGCCATGGGGTATTTTTATAGAGGTGATTCTTACAGACGCGGCAATACCTAATATGTCAAACCATAGTTTTTTTCGATAGTCAGTGGCTAAATTGGGGAAGGGGATTATAAATTTAGTACTCCATGGAAGTGTGGTACTCCCTGAAGCAACCAATAATGCAGAAGCCCGGATGATCGGGGCACGTGTCACACTGAGTGGTGGTGTCCTTTCGTATCCCCCTCCTGTGACACACACTGCACCTTTTTTGGATCCGTCCCTTCTTTTTAGTTCCCGAGGTACTCCCGCCTGCTCTTTCCCGGTCAGAAAAAATCAGGGCCTTGAGGACTGCCTCATAGAACTGAAGGAATTTCCCTGTGTTATCAGCGCTCTGGGACAGTACAAAAGAGTTGTACAAGGCAACCTGCACCAAGTAGACCGCAACTTTTTTGTACCATGCCCGGGTTTTGCGCATGGCATTATATGGCTTGAGGACTTGATCAGAGAGATCAACTCCTCCCATATACCAATTGTAGTCAATGATACAATCGGGCTTGAGGACCGTTGCCGCAGTACCTCGCACAGGGACAGGGGTGATGCCGTTACCGTGAATTGTGGACAGTACAAGGACATCCCTCTTGTCCTTATATCTGACCAGCAGCAGGTTTCCACTGGTAAGGGAACGGGTCTCACCCCTGGGGACAGGTACTTGAAGGGGGTAGGTAGGGAGGCCACACAGATTTTTCCGCACGGTCCCACAAGCGGACGTGGATCTGGCGGTGAGGGACTGGAACAAGGGGATACTAGTATAAAAGTTATCCACGTACAGGTGGTAACCCTTATCTAGCAGTGGGTGCATAAGGTCCCACACAAGTTTCCCGCTAACACCCAGAGTGGGGGGACATTCTGGGGGTTGAATACGGGAATCTCGCCCCTCGTACACACAAAACTTGTAAGTGTACCCTGAGGTACTCTCACAAAGTTTGTACAGCTTCACGCCATACCTCGCCCGCTTAGAGGGAACTTACTGGCGGAAAATGAGTCTCCCCTTGAAAGCAATGAGAGACTCATTAACCGCGACCTCCCTTCCAGGTACATAGGATGAGAGACTCATTAACCGCGACCTCCCTTCCAGGTACATAGGCCTCCACAAATTTGGCCCCAAAGTGATCGATGACCGGCCTTATTTTGTACAGGCGGTCATAGGCAGGATCACCTTGGGGGAGGACATGCTGCAATATCTGCATAATGCAGGCATTTCCGGATGGCCTCAAACCGGGTACGTGTCATGGCCATACTGTAGAGTGGAGTCTGGTAGAGGACGTTCCCACTCCAGTACTGCCTGACAGTGTTTTTTTTGCCACCGGCCCTAGTCAAAAGGGAGCCCGGGTGTTGAGCAACGAACTGCTGGGCGTACAGGTTCATTTGCTCAACCATCAGATTTACAAAGTGGTCACTGAAAAAAAGACTAAAGTTGTTGTATTCAGTGAAGATCACTGTGGAAATCTGGATTCCTGGTTGGCCAACAAAATCAGGAATCGCAGGCTCAAAATTCTCTGGGGTACACCAGACAAGTTCACCGGCAGGGGGCTCAGGTGGACTGATCTGGTGGGCCAGAAAACTAGTACGAGCCCCAGAGCAGCTCGTACTAGTGTGGGATGGAGGTCCCCTTGATCCGCCTTGGGGGCTCATGATCATCGCTAGATGATGAGGAGGACGCAGATGACAACAGGAAAGTGGGGTCATCCTCGTCCTCACTGGGGCTCTCGGACTCGGAGGCAAGCAGGGCGTATGCTTCTTCGGCCGAGAACGTTCGGCGGGCCATAGGGGAGTGTGTATGCGTGTGTGTGTGCATGCGTGTAAATCTTTATTTAGTGTGTGTGGGGGCATGGGTGTTCACGAACTTTGCCCTACAGCTAAAAAAATAAATGAATAAAGAAAAACTAACAAAAAAAAAAGTATAAAAAAAAAGAAAGAAAGTTACAAATTGCTCCCAAACAAAAAGTATGTGGGGGAGGAGGGGTGCAAGCTGCAGCACCCCTGGGGGGGTTTAGGGCCGACACCTGCGGTTTGCTGCGATCGCCGACACGTGGGTGTCACAGGACCCCCCTGGGCATTGTCCCACGGTGCCTGCTGATTGATTTCAGCATGCAAACGGTTCCAATCACCACCCGCCCTGCGGCAGTGATCGGAACTACACATGACGTACCAGTACGTCATGTGTCCTTAAGTACCGGGACATCATGTCGTACCGGTACGTCATATGTCCCTAACAGGTTAAATAATGTAAGAGTTGGGGGCGTGGCCAGCTATGCAGGAGTGAGGACGTGCGGCTGTGAGCTCCTCCACAGCACCGGAGCTAATCCACCGCCAGCGACCCTTTAAAGATGGGCAAACTTCCCAAGAAAGTCAAGGCTCGTTCTGTAGCCCCCCTGGCGTCTTCACAGGGGGACATTTCCAGGCTTTTCGCCCGGCAGCCTGCAACTCCAGGCCCCAACCTGACCGAGCGCGCCAAGCGCTTCCAAGATGGCGCCGCCGGCCCTGGAAAATCTCAACTCCCAGCAGTAGCTGAGCCTGGGGCTGAGCACCGGAATCAGCGGTCGTACCTACCGGATAGAAGGAGAGTCAGGTCTGCATCGGTGCCGTCCTTAAGCAGCAGCTCGGACCGGACCCAGGTGTCGCATACCCAGGTGGAAGAGGACCCTGAAGCACACGCTGATCCCTCGTCTTCAGCCCAGGATGGAGGCCTAGCAGTCGCAACGATGTCTCCCTGCGGCCCGGCGATTCAGGTTAGTGAGGAGGAGTTCCCCCCGCTTCAGGGGACTTCTCAGTTGACCCCTCACTTTGTCGCCTGGGGTCCTAGAACCCCCACCTCACCTGCAGCCCCACTGAGCCCAGAAGTGAGATCTCCCTCTGGGTCCCCTTGGTCAGGTACCTCAGCCAGCCTTATGGGACACCCCCAGTCACAGAGAGACACTTCTCACAGGGGGCAACCTGAAAAGGTTAATGAAAAGGCCTCAGATTCGCCACAGGCTGCGGCCTCCTCCCCGTACATACTGCGGGAGCCCCCTTTAACTCACTCTCCTGAGCCGTCCCTAGCAAATTCCCCACACTGGTCCACGGGCTCGTCGTGGGACGGATCTCACGCACGCCAGGAGGGCATCGCATCATCGGGCACACAGACCCTGGCTGCCCCTGCAGTGTCGGCCTCATGGGGCTCTCCACCTTTGCCCCAGAGATCTGGGTCTCATGTTCCTCTACCTGATGAGGACTCCCGGCCACCTACTATGGCGGACTTACGCAACCTGATGTGCTCACTCCCCACCAGTTTTGCAGCTAACATTTTACAGGAATGTAAAAAAGAATTCACGCAAGTACGCTCTGAGATGGCCTTGATTGATACAAAAGTGGACACTGTTCAACAGGAACATGATTACTTATCTGCAGACGTGCAGGTATTGAAAGACAAGCTGCAATCCCACGATGCACAGATACACGCCTTGCAATACCATCTGGATGATGTCGAAAATAGGAGCCGTCGCAATAATATTCGGATCAGAGGCCTCCCTGAGTCTATAACACAGGCGGTTCTTCTATCCACCATTGTAAAAATTTTCAATGACCTCCTGGGACGTCCGCCAAGCTCCAGCATTGAAATTGACCGAGCCCATAGGGCATTGAGGCCTCCCAACCCTGACCCCTCAAAACCAAGGGACGTCATCTGCAGAGTTCACTTTTATGCCATCAAAGATCAGATTCTGCTCAAGGCCCGACAGATGTCGTCTCTGTCCTACGACGGTGTCCCCTTTATCTTGCTGCAGGACTTATCCCGTTACACCCTGGCCCAACGTGCTGCCTTGCGCCCACTGTTACACCTTCTCAAAGAGCGCAGTATCCCTTACCGCTGGGGCTTTCCTTTTGCTCTACTTGCTGGCCCTAAAGATCAAGTCGTCACCCTGCGGGACCCTACGGATCTTCCCCATTTTCTACAGCAGCTGGACTTGCCACTGGTTGAATTGGGACCCTGGCCTTCCCTCCTCCCGCCTGCCTCCGAGTCGAGGGGGCGACAACGTCCATTGCCTGTTGAAAAAGCGCTCAGTTCTTCTGCTCAGGCCTCAAGGGGACGACGCCAGAGAGGACCAGACTACTCAAGTCGTAGATCCTCACCTCGCCTTACCACCTGAGGGGATCCCTGCTTTAACTACCTGGGACTACTAATGATCTAATATACCGATTGTTCCTTATTGGTTTTTAGCTGTTTGCTCATTCTCTTTATCTACCTTTATGCTCCAAATTTGCTGGTGCTTATAAGTTTTCACTTGCATTCACTGGTGCTGTGGGGGGTCAGCTCTTGTCCGGCTGACACTTTTTCCCCCAAATAAGTGGGGACTCTCCCTTGGGGTATCTTCCCCAGGTGACAGCCTCTTTAGACCTCTGGGTCACATAAAAACCCCTTTTCGGGGTTCTCCACCTGTTTGTTTGCTTATAACTGTTGTTCTTCTCTTTTTGTTTTTTGTCGGTTGTCTCCCCGTGCCTTCCTTGTGTTTTTTTCCTTCCCCCCTCCCCCCGCAGTAATGGGGTCTCTGAAGATTGCATCATTCAACGCGAAGGGCCTCAACACTCCCGAAAAAAGGGCCCAGATACTTCATCACTTTCATCGCCAAAAGGTACATATTATCTGTTTCCAAGAAACGCATTTTAAGGAGGGTAGCGCCCCGAGCATACGACATCGACACTACACCACCTGGCACTTTGCAAATAATGCGGTGAATAAGACCAAAGGAGTCGCCATAGCGATCCACAAGTCTTTACCCCATCAAGTGCTAGCTTGTACTGCCGACCCAGATGCAAGATATCTGGCCCTCACATTACTGGTTGGAGGCCAGGAATTAACCTTCCTCAATGTATATGCCCCTAATCAAAATCAAGCTCTCTTCATTGTAAACCTCATTGATAATGTCATACCGTTGCTTAGGGGGACAGTTATCTTATGTGGCGACCTTAATCTGACACTTGACCCAACACTTGACAATTCGACGGGACGTGCCTCCCTCACATATCCCACCATTAAAAGGGTAAAACGGGCACTGCTCCAACTGCAATTGAGAGATGCCTGGAGGATCCAACATTCAGCTGATAAGGATTACACCTTTTATTCCGCCCCCCATGGCTCATATAGTCGTATTGATCATATCCTTATTCAGCAATCGGCCCTATCTTGGCTTGATTCCACACAAATAGGAAATATCCTATGGTCGGACCATGCCCCCATATACTGCTCCTTGAATTTGCCCTTCCTCTCTAGACAGGAGTGGACAGGGCGATTGAACGAGAGTCTCCTTCTTGACGCGGGGTGCGCTGCTGATCTTGCTAGCAGTATAACAAACTTCTTAGCGGATCATAAGGAGGATTCTACTCCAATACCGATCCGATGGGAGGCCTTGAAGTGTGTTCTTCGAGGTGTACTCATTAAGCATGGCTCCCGCCTCAAGAAGGAGAAAGCCCATTCACTTAAACTTGCTCTGCAAAAAGTCACTTCCCTGGAACTGGCCCACAAACGAGCACTTACCCTGCAAACCTTGCATGATCTCCAGAATGCACGTATGGAAGCTAAGCGCCTCCTAGATGCATCCTACAAACGTATGGTACAAATTTGCAGGAGTAAATTCTACGAATACGGGAATAAAAGTGGCCGTATGTTGGCAAGGGCTCTAAAGGGAAGACTAGCAGCCTCCCATATCCCCGCTATCAAAAACGCCCAGGATCGTTTGATCCACACAACCACTGATATTGCGGCTACTTTTCACTCCTTCTACTCGAAACTTTACAACCTGCCCCAGACACCCCCTCAAGTAGTGGGCAAACACCCCGACCTACCTCTCTTACTTCCCAAGCTTTCTGAGCTTGATTCTGCCACTATGGAGGCTCCATTCACAGACACTGAACTTCATACTGTACTTAAGTTGCTCCCGGGTGGTAAGAGTCCAGGCCCTGACGGGTTCACGGCTAGGTTTTACAGGGCCTTTTCCTCCAATCTTTCCCCTATTATGCTCCAGGTTTTCAATGGAGTGTCTCCTGGGCTCCCCTTCCCGGCGCAGACCACAGAGGCACACATTACGGTCATTCCGAAGCCAGGAAAGGACCCGCACCTGTGTGCCAGCTATCGTCCTATCTCCCTTTTAAATGTAGATCTCAAGATCTTCGCCAAATTAATGGCGAACAGATTGAACGCTTATCTGCCTTCCCTGGTTTCTGCTGATCAGGTTGGGTTTGTGCCGGGGAGGGAGGCCCGGGACAACACTCTTAAAACCCTAGACATCATCCACTATGCCAAATCCAAAAAGACCCCCCTCATGGTACGGATATCTTGGCGTGCCATCCATGAGACCCTTTCACATATAGGTCTGGGCCCAATATTCCTGTCAAAGATCCTGACACTGTACCAACATCCTACTGCTAGAGTCAAAATAAATGGTGCCCTTTCCCCCCCCCTTCCCAATCCACAATGGGACACGGCAGGGATGTCCATTATCCCCCTTATTATACGTTCTGGTTATGGAACATCTGCTAGCTTCTATTCGGGCCAATCCAGACATAACAGGGCTAAAGATCGGATCACGAGAGTATAAATGTGCGGCGTTTGCGGACGATCTCCTTCTCTACATAACCAACCCACGTACAGTGGGGGAAATAATTATTTGACCCCTCACTGATTTTGTAAGTTTGTCCAATGACAAAGAAATGAAAAGTCTCAGAACAGTATCATTTCAATGGTAGGTTTATTGTAACAGTGGCAGATAGCACATCAAAAGGAAAATCGAAAAAATAACTTTAAATAAAAGATAGCAACTGATTTGCATTTCATTGAGTGAAATAAGTATTTGAACCCTCTAACAAAAAAAGACTTAATACTTGGTGGAAAAACCCTTGTTTGCAAGCACAGAGGTCAAACGTTTCTTGTAATTGATGACCAAGTTTGCGCACATTTTAGGAGGAATGTTGGTCCACTCCTCTTTGCAGATCATCTCTAAATCCCTAAGGTTTCGAGGCTGTCTCTGTGCAACTCTGAGCTTGAGCTCCCTCCATAGGTTTTCGATTGGATTAAGGTCCGGAGACTGACTAGGCCACTCCATGACCTTAATGTGCTTCTTCTTGAGCCACTCCTTTGTTGCCTTTGCTGTATGTTTTGGGTCATTGTCGTGCTGGAACACCCATCCACGACCCATTTTCAGTTTCCTGGCAGAGGGAAGGAGGTTGTCGCTCAGGATTTCACGATACATGGCTCCGTCCATTTTCCCGTTTATGCGAATAAGTTGTCCTGTGCCCTTAGCAGAAAAACACCCCCAAAGCAAAATGTTTCCACCCCCATGCTTGACGGTGGGGACGGTGTTTTGGGGGTCATAGGCAGCATTTTTCTTCCTCCAAACACAGCGAGTTGAGTTAATGCCAAAGAGCTCTATTTTGGTCTCATCAGACCACAGCACCTTCTCCCAGTCACTCTCTGAATCATTCAGGTGTTCATTGGCAAACTTCAGACGGGCCTGCACATGTGCCTTCCTGAGCAGGGGGACCTTGCGAGCCCTGCAGGATTTTAATCCATTGCGGTGTAATGTGTTTCCAATGGTTTTCTTGGTGACTGTGGTCCCTGCTAATTTGAGGTCATTAACTAACTCCTCCCGTGTAGTTCTAGGATGCTTTTTCACCTTTCTCAGAACCATTGACACCCCACGAGGTGAGATCTTGCGTGGAGCCCCAGAGCGAGGTCGATTGATGGTCGTTTTGTGCTCCTTCCATTTTCGAACAATCGCACCAACAGTTGTCACCTTCTCTCCCAGCTTCTTGCTAATGGTTTTGTAGCCCATTCCAGCCTTGTGCAGGTCTACAATTTTGTCTCTGACATCCTTGGACAGCTCTTTGGTCTTTCCCATGTTGGAGAGTTTGGAGTCTGCTTGATTGATTGATTCTGTGGACAGGTGTCTTTTATACAGGTGACTAGTTAAGACAGGTGTCCTTAATGAGGGTGACTAATTGAGTAGAAGTGTCTAACCACTCTGTGGGAGCCAGAACTCTTAATGGTTGGTAGGGGTTCAAATACTTATTTCACTCAATGAAATGCAAATCAGTTGCTATCTTTTATTTAAAGTTTTTTTTTCGATTTTCCTTTTGATGTGCTATCTGCCACTGTTACAATAAACCTACCATTGAAATGATACTGTTCTGAGACTTTTCATTTCTTTGTCATTGGACAAACTTACAAAATCAGTGAGGGGTCAAATAATTATTTCCCCCACTGTATCTCTTTGCCGTCCTTACTTCGGGAAATAGCTCAATTTGGTACCTGGTCCAATTTTAAAATTAATATGTCCAAGTCAGAGGCCCTGGATGTCACCTTACCGAGTGATCTGACCCCTGCTCTTAAGGCTTCTTTTCCCTTTACCTGGCCTCCTAAAGGCATAACATATCTGGGGATCAAAATGACAGCAGACCTCTCACGTCTTCATAAATTGAACTTTGCGCCACTCCTCTTACAGTTTCAAAAAGATTTAGACGGATGGTGTAAGCGAGACTTTTCTTGGTTTGGAAGGATTAGTATAGTAAAAATGACCCTTTTACCAAAACTACTGTACCTTCTACAAACTATTCCCCTCCGCATACCGTCCACTTTCTGGTCCCAACTCCGTAGGTGCTTCACACAATTTGTATGGGCTCCTGGCCGACCGCGAATCAAATGGGAGATAATGACCCGCACCAAAGAAACGGGAGGGGTGGGTCTTCCAGATTGTAGACTATACTATCACTCTGCAGCATATGCCCGACTGTTGGACCTGACACGTGCTGATTCGCCCAAGGCGTGGGTACAAATTACAAAAGACACTTCAACGTGTGCGGTATCAACCCTCCCATGGCTAGTGGGCTCTTCACGCCAGACATCGTCACATTTGTCCTTCTCTGCTCATCATACCCTTGCAACTTTAGCATCCATTAGTCGTGCGACCTCACTGATTGACCCTAAAGGCCCTCTGGTGCCAGTCACTGATCACCCTAGATTCCCTCCAGGGCACTCTTCCAAACATTTTCTTCAAAGCTCAAGAACCCGACCGATCAGGTTCTATCAAGTTCTCTCTGGCCCTGCACTAAAACCCCTACCCCAGATTTTAGAGGCTCCACTAACCCACAATTCCTTTGAATACTTGCAGCTCCAACACTTTCACACCTCTCTAAGTAGAACCCACACTCTGGCCAGGAAACTCACTGAGTTTGAACGGATGTGTGTCTCCTCCTCAGCGACCTTACACCCCATATCCTCAGTATACAAACTTCTGATACATCAGCGATCCTCGTGCCTTCCTCCATATTGTCAAGCCTGGGAGCGGGATTTGGGGAATCATTATACCCCAGCCCAGTGGAACAGATGCTTCCTTCTAGCACACAAATCAACGGTCTCGGCCAAAGCTCAGGAAACGAGCTACAAAATTATATCTAGATGGTACAGGGTACCTGTGCTACTTCACAAATGGTTGCCGACGGTATCGGACCGTTGTTGGAGATGTCTTAAAGAGGAAGGCACGATGATTCATGTGTGGTGGAACTGCAGCGGCTTAAGGCCTTTTTGGAACTTCGTTCATAAAATTATTAAAGAGGTCACGGGTGTCCCTATCCAAAACTCCCCAGAAGCTCTCCTATTATTCGATAGTGTCCTGAATGTCCCAGCATATAAGAAATCCCTTCTAAAATACATGGTTCAGGCAGCAAAGGCGGTGATTCCCAGGCATTGGAAATCCCCTTCTCCCCCTTCGTCTGAGGAGTGGTTTGACGAAATCGCCTTGTATCAGAGGTTGGAAGATCTCATTAGTATTACGCCCGCAGACATCACACGATATGTGCAGACTTGGGGCCCCTGGGAAATCTTTCGCTCTTCAGCCGCATTTCGTGATGCGCAGGTCTTACCGCTTCAGTAGAAATTGTACCCTTTCCCCTTCCTTTCCTCCCCCCTACTCCCTTGTCCAACGTCTTGTCTGTCTATATGTTACTGAGATTTTACATGTCCATTTAGATATGTCTAACTCATATTCTCCCATGAGCCATACTATGTGATAATGGGTGTATACCCAACACAGTTCTGTGGACATAATGTTTAAATTGTTAAACACTTTTTAAATTTGCATATGTCTTTATTTTGGCTGTACCGAAAAATTTCAATAAAAATCTTAATTTGAAAATAATGTAAGAGTTTTGGCAGTATCATAGGTGTCACTTGTTCTATTTGTTTCTTTATTATTGGGGTAACTATGTTTCTTGAAACATTTTGTTGCTGAATGGTTACCGGTACAGAAACTACATTTGTGCTTATATCTACAATTTGTTTGCCACCGACAGACCGATTCATTGAATGCGAAACATATTCCTCTTTTATTAGGTTGTTGACGAAAAAGATTATTTCTTTGCGGCAACATTAGATTAACCTCTTTAGGAGGTACGCCCTGATGTCCTGGTACTTAAGGACACAAGGCGTACCTGTACGCCCTATGTATTTCCGATCACCGCCGCGCGGCGGGCGGTGATCGGAAGCAGGTGCCTGCTCAAATCATTGTGACCTGCGGTTTGCGGTTTTTTATGGTGCGGGCGGCGGTGCCATCGGGTCCCCATGGGGCTGTAGGGGGGACCCGATGGCATAAAAGGCAACGCGATGCCTTCCTGAGGCATCGCCGCTGCTTTCCTGTGACGTGCCTGTGAGATCCAGCCCCCTGGATCTCACAGGCTGGAAGCTGTATGAGTAATACACACAGTATTACTCATACAGCCAATGCATTCCAATAGAGAAGTATTGGAATGCATTGTAAAGGATTAGACCCCCAAAAGTTAAAGTCCCAAAGTGGGACAAAAAATAAAGTGAAAAAAAAAGTTGAAAAAATAAAGTTTCCCCCCTAAAAAATTAAAAGTTTCAAGTAAAAATATCACATGACCTCACCCCTCAGGTGAACACCTTAAAAAATAAAAACTGTGCTAAATAAACCATTTTTTGTCACCTTACATCACAAAAAGTGTAATAGCAAGCGATCAAAAAGTCATTTGCACCCCAAAATAGTGCCAATCAAACCGTCATCTCACCTTGCAAAAAATGAGACCCTACCTATGATAATCACCCAAAAACAGAAAAAACTATGGCTCTCAGAATATGGAGACACTAAAACATGATTTTTTTTGTTTCAAAAATGAAATCATTGTGTAAAACCTACATAAATAAAAAAAAGTATACATATTAGGTATCGCTGCGTCCGTAATAACTTGCTCTATAAAAATATCACATGACCTAACCCCTCAGGTGAATACCGTAAAAAATAAAAATAAAAACGGTGTAAAAAAAGCCATTTTTTTGTCACCTTACATCACAAAAAGTGTAATAGCAAGCGATCAAAAAGTCATACGCACCCCAAAATAGTGCCAATCCAACCGTCATCTCATCCTGCAAAAATCATACCCTACCCAAGATAATCGCCCAAAAATTGAAAAAAAATATGGCTCTCAGACTATGGAAACACTAAAACATGATTTTTTTGTTTAAAAAATGAAATCATTGTGTAAAACTTACATAAATAAAAAAAAGTATACATATTAGGTATCGCCGCATCCGTAATAACTTGCTATATAAAAATATCACATGACCTAACCCCTCAATTGAACACCGTAAAAAATAAAAATTAAAAACTGTGCTAAATAAACCATTTTTTGTCACCTTACATCACAAAAAGTGTAATAGCAAGCGATCAAAAAGTCATATGCACCCCAAAATAGTGCCAATCAAACCGTCATCTCATCCCGCAAAAAATTAGACCCTACCTCAGATAATCGCCCAAAAACTGAAAAAACTATGGCTCTCAGACTATGGAGACACTAAAACATGATTTTTTTTGTTTCAAAAATGAAATCATTGTGTAAAACTTACATAAATAAAAAAATTGTATACATATTAGGTATCGCCGCGTCCGTGACAACCTGCTCTATAAAAATACCACATGATCTAACCTGTCAGATGAATGTTGTAAATAAAAAAAAACGGTGCCAAAACAGCTATTTCTTGTTACCTTGCCTCACAAAAAGTGTAATAGAGCAACCAAAAATCATATGTACCCTAAACTAGTACCAACAAAACTTCCACCCTATCCCGTAGTTTCTAAAATGGGGTCACTTTTTTGGAGTTTCTACTCTAGGGGTGCATCAGGGGGCTTCAAATGGGACATGGTGTCAAAAAACCAGTCCAGCAAAATCTGCTTCCAAAAACCGTATGGCATTCCTTTCCTTCTGCGACCTGCCGTGTGCCCGTACAGCAGTTTACGACCACATATGGGGTGTTTCTGTAAACTACAGAATCAGGGCCATAAATATTGAGTTTTGTTTGGCTGTTAACCCTTGCTTTGTAAATGGAAAAAATATATAAAAATGGAAAATCTGCCAAAAAAGGGAAATTTTGAAATTGTATCTCTATTTTCCATTAATTCTTGTGGAACACCTAAAGGGTTAACGACGTTTGTAAAATCAGTTTTGAATACCTTGAGGGGTGTAGTTTCTTAGATGGGGTCACTTTTATGGAGTTTCTACTCTAGGGGTGCAGCAGGGGGATTCAAATGGGACATGGTGTTAAAAAAAACAGTCCAGCAAAATCTGCCTTCCAAAAACCGTATGGTATTCCTTTCATTCTGCGCCCTGCTATGTGCCCGTACAGCAGTTTACGACCACATATGGGGTGTTTCTGTAAACTACAGAATCAAGGCCATAAATATTGAGTTTTGTTTGGCTGTTAACCCTTGCTTTGTTACTGGAAAAAAATATTAAAATGGAAAATCTGCCAAAAAAGTGAAATTTTGAAATTGTATCTCTATTTTCTATTAATTCTTGTGGAACAGCTAAAGGGTTAACGACGTTTGTAAAATCAGTTTTGAATACCTTGAGGGGTGTAGTTTCTTAGATGGGGTCACTTTTATGGAGTTTCTACTCTAGGGGTGCATCAGGGGGCTTAAAATGGGACATGGTGTAAAAAAAAACAGTCCAGCAAGATCTGCTTCCAAAAACCATATAGCATTCCTTTCCTTCTGCGCCCTGCCGTGTGCCCGTACAGCAGGTTACGACCACATATGGGGTGTTTCTGTAAACTACAGAATCAGGGCCATAAAT
Organism: Bufo bufo; assembly: GCF_905171765.1. Lineage (NCBI taxonomy): Eukaryota > Metazoa > Chordata > Amphibia > Anura > Bufonidae > Bufo > Bufo bufo. The sequence goes on from NC_053393.1 coordinate 259,232,285, forward strand.
ATTGAGTTTTGTTCGGCTGTTAACCCTTGCTTTGTAACTGGAAAAAAAATATTCAAATGGAAAATCTGCCAAAAAAAGTGAAATTTTTAAATTGTATCTCTATTTTTCATTAATTCTTGTGGAACAGCTAAAGGGTTAACAACGTTAAAATCAGTTTTGAATACCTTGAGGGGTGTAGTTTCTAGAATGGGGTCATTTTTGGGTGGTTTCTATTATGTAAGCCTCACAAAGTGACTTCAGACCTGAACTGGTCCTTATAAAGTTGGTTTTTGAAAATTTCTGAGAAATTTCAAGATTTACTTCTAAACTTCTAAGCCTTGTAACGTCCCCAAAAAATAAAATGTCATTCCCAAAATGATCCAAACATGAAGTAGACATATGGGGAATGTAAAGTAATAACTATTTTTGTATTATAGAAGTAGAGAAATTGAAACTTGTAAATTTGCAAATTTTTCCAAATTTGGTATTTTTTTATAAATAAAAATGTTTGGTTTTTTTTACTCCATTTTACCAGTGTCATGAAGTACAATATGTGACGAAAAAACAATCTCAGAATGGCCTGGATAAGTCAAAGCGTTTTAAAGTTATCACCACTTAAAGTGACACTGGTCAGATTTGCAAAAAATGGCCTGGTCCTAAGGGTGAAATAAGGCTATGTTCTTAAGGAGTTAAGCCAAAGACCGACTTATTTCGCTCCCCATTTTAAATTTGGGTAAACAGCCAATTTTTGCCTGTAAGACTCATAATTAATCCATGCCGTACCCCCAAAATTTTTATAGGCCTCTAACACACTGTCTAAATAGTAAAACAAGCCACTGCAGTGTATTGGATGTTTTTCTCCTAATACAGCCGCATATATACAGAAAGCTTGTAGCCAGTTTAAGAATGTCTTCTGTTGTGTGCGTTTCTTTTCCTCATCCTCTTTCTTGTCAGTTTTTACCATGTCTTTTATAGAAGGAAGTAAAGAAAATAAGTCTAAATATTCTCTTTTCTATATTTTTTCTTTCACCTGTAATGGTAAATGGAATCCCAAGGGGGAGATTTGGCATGGCATGGATTCTTTCAAAGCGATTTCATTTATACCTGTGCTATTTTCAAATGCAGGGATCACACTTTTATCACTTTGTATCCCTGTCCTAAGATCTGTAATCAAATCATCACATCTTTTTGATGTATCGTTAGTTACTAATACATCCGACTCACTGTCAGGTATAGACCAGACAGAATTCGCTTTATAATGGTTATCGTTTTTTGACATGAACAAATAAATTCTTTAAATAACTGAACTTTTTCCATATCAAAAGTATCAGTATTAAAACAATTGTGACTATTTTCCATAATAGTTCCCTGCTTGATGCAGTCACTGATTGTCATTTGAATAAGTGGAGGCGCTTTATTGTAACTCATATAGCACAGGCGGACATCACGAAAATAATGCAGATCTTTAAATATACAGAATGGTATGCCACATAGGCGCTAAGAGGTACTTTAGGAAAGCTTAATAAAGGTAATTGATATGGAGGAACCTAGGTTTCAATTTTGAGTATGTATGTGATCCAATAAAGTGTGGGAACTTTGATGAAATAACAGACATCCTAGGGGGCTGGGGTGGGGGGAAAGGGTTTTGGTTTTTAATTTTGTATTTTCAACTTTGTTATGTCATTGATTTATTAATTTTGACATGGAAAATAGAAAATATTTATGCACATTTTGCTATGATATGTGACTTTGTCATCTCTTTTAATGTGCATTAAATAATAAAAATATTTGGAAACTAATTGTCATTTGGGAATGACAATTATCACCATCTCTTGCATCCTCTGTACCACTAGCATGCTTGACCGTTGATGTCCTCGCTGATGTCTTGACCGTTGCTTGTGGGGACCGTTGGTGTTTCCTCAGCAACTTGTTATGGCCTCTCGAGGTGTGTGGCGCAGCGAAATTCATATTCCTGCGTTTTGATGTGGTTGGGGAGGAGAGTAGTTAATTTTCTCCTTCCTAGCTCTTTTGGTCGATATTGGTGGGGGCGGAGCGTCTTTTTCCGCTGTGGAGTCGCTGTGGAGTGATGTAATTCCTGGTCGACGGCTCTGCGCTCCTAAGAGAAAAGGCAGCGCAGACCGTATTAGTAGATTGCCCTTCCGGATGACTGAAATCGTTCTTTAAGCATAGGTTGTTGGCAATTATCACAAATATTGTGGTTAGATTTTCATTTTCTTTTCCCCGAAGAGGATCCATCGTCAACAAAAAATAATATGAGAAACAGGTAACATGTTTTCAAGGATGGAGATCCAAAGCTACCTTACAGCCAGAGAGGGTTCCGCTGCTCGGCAGAGCACGGCAACCTAGTGAACAAGACGGACTTTTAAACTTACAAATCTTGCTGGATCTGCGTGGTCTCCGCATCCACGTGCATGCGCAGAATGTTGCTTGACACCGCCGCTGCTACCATCTTGGATCCCAAGAGAGCCTCAGGTGAAATTCAGGCTAATATGTCTATATGATAGCAAGAACTCCCTGCTTCAATCCAAACCACTTTCCGCTTGTTCACCCCGCAGGGGTGAATGGCCAAGGGACAGGCAAAGCCTGTATACAGCACAGGGTGAGAGGTTGCAAGCCGAGGGACCCCCCCCCCCCCCCCCCCCAAAAAAAAAGGGTATACAAGAACGGCACATCACCCAATATGGAACCTTAGTGACAGAGAAACTCTCTCTGTATATAGGTTTCAGTCAGTTTCCATAGCAACCAATCAGATTCCACCTTTTATTTTTCACAGCTTCATTGGAAAATGAAAGGAGGAATCTGATTGGTTGCTATTGGCAACTAAGCCAGTTCTACTTTACACCAGTTTTGATAAATCTCCCCCATTGTGTACGTCTATGTGTACATAGAATTATGTGTCATCACACTATACTAATCTGTGTGGGAAAAGTGAGCACTCACTGTGCGGACTGCACACAATACTGTATTCAGAAGAGAGTGCATGTAGTGAGAGCTGTCAGTGATGAGATCTATATCCTGCTTATAACGCCATGGTTCTGACTGTAGATCGCTGCACTAATGTTATCAGCAGAAATATCTATTGTGTCTACAAATAATGGACTTTCTACAGAATAGAAAATGAGAAATAGATCTGCTGATTACAGGTTGTAGCATACTGTAAGACTCAACATGTTGTGGATTGAAATTAAATCTTACTACCAAGTTACTTGCAAGTTCCAGCAGCCTATATGTAAGTGGCTGCTAGCTCTGCTATGTTACAGGATATGGGGGCGGGGCAGCAGAGCTGTGCTGGTACATGTGAAATCCACAGGAACGCCCACAAATTCTCAAAGGAGATGACACCACTGAGCAAAACTCATAGAAGAACATTTCTGAGAACATGTGAAGCAAAGCTGATACCAGTAAACAAACAAGTGCAATTTTATTATGTGCTGCATTACGGTAAGATATGGGTTTATTAATTTTTAGTGCACAAAGGTGTCCATAGCCTTTAACTTCTGTGTGATTTTCTGTCTTTCATATAGTATGCCTCTTGTTGGCCAAGTCTTTTGTGCTGTCCACACAGAGGTCTATAAAATGGAGGGTCATGTGACCAGACAAATCACCTCCATGTGATGTCTCTTCTATTCAAATTCACTGTGTCTGCCATCTGTATTTGTACAATTGGTTGTTTACTGCAGGCGTAATGTGTTTGAACAGAGGAGACTGAGTGATGTGTCTGGTCACATGACCCTCTATCAGTGACCATCTTATGGACAGGACCTCTATGGGGAGAGCACAGATTTTTTGACTAATAATGGGGCATAACTTATGAAATCTAGCAAATGGCACAGAATATCTATATATAAGACTATTTTAGTAGGTGCCCTATAGTCATCTTACATACACATTGGTCACAAGTAGCCAGAAAGTAGTCAACACCTTTAACATCAAGGGCACCCCAATCACCACCAGAAAGGAACCCCAAGACCACAGTGTGCCCTGAGGGAAGAAAGGATGTACCGTCCTGTCACTGTGTAGATCCAGGGAGAGCAAGAGAGGGGGTATTGCCACTGTGAGCACTACTACCACCCTCTGGGCAAAAGCTACCACTCCCATTCTCTGCTCTTCTCTCCTGGGCGGTCTGCCATAAGTTCAGATCAATAAAAGCTGCAGTCACACAATGACAAATGCAAGTAATATGGACACAAAATATGCCAACAGTATGGTTATGTTAATAATCCGTTAGGCCACAATGAGGAATTATCAAACGTAATTAAAACAGGATCCAGGGCAGTTTTATGGGTTTCATTTCTATGGCGTTCCCTGTGCAGTAAAATGGACATGTTAATCCTTGTTTTTCTTGTGTCTTAAAGGGGTTGTCCAGGAATACCTAACTTTAAACTTATGCCCGCAGTCTGCCTCTACTAGAATGATTCATACCTAGGCTATTTTCACACTTGCGACAGAGTAATCCAGCAAGCAGTTCCGTCGCCGAAACGTATGCCAACTGATGGCATTTGTAAGGCTAATCAGGATCCTGATCAGTCTGAAAAATGCCTGATCCGTCTTACAAATGCATTGAAATGCCGGGTCTGTCTTTCCGGTGTCATCCGGCTTTAATTTTTTTCATCTTTTTTTCAGTCTGCGCATGCGCGGACCAGAAGGATGGCTCCGGCATTCCGGTATTTTGAATGCCGGATCCGGCACTAATACATTCCTATGTAAAAAAAATGGCGGATCCAGCATTCAGGCAAGTGTTCAGTTTTTTGGGCCGGAGATAAAACTGTAGCATGCTGCGTTTTTTTTTTTTTTTTTAAAGACTATTTTTTTTTTTCATTGAAAGGATATAACATAAAATGCAAAATCAAAGCAATGCATGCCGGTTACAAATCATTTTTTCATAAAGCATACATTAATGCCTAGTTAGACAGCAAAGATTCGAAACAAATTGACCCAAAGAGACAAGTATCTCCTAAGGTATTCTCCCCACCTCCCCAACCGAAAACCTAAATCCCCTCCCCCCCATCCTCCCAACCCTAAATCAAAACCAACTAACTTTCTTTTTGTCCTGCCAGGACAACTACCATGCCTCTTGACAGACAGGGGCTAAAGGTATTATGTCAACATAGGGGCAATTTCTCAAACGATCATAATAAAGATATCCTTGTGCCAAGCGACCTAGCGTCCCTTTCAATTGCTCCTCTAAGTACCACTTTGTTAATGCAAAAGGTTTCATAATATTATCAATCTTGGAATCAGTTAAGAACTGAATAAGGAAACCTCTCCATTTCTTAAGAAATTTGCCTCCCTTCCCTTCCTTATGTCTTATTACATCTCCTCGCTCCAAAGCCAACAACTCTTTAAGACAGGCTAGAATATCATCCCTAGAAGGGACCGAAGGCTGAAGCCAGTGTTGCAAAATGCTCCTTTTGGCTACCATACAAAGTGCATGGAAGAGGGTCGGCAGTCTACGCTCCACAGGGACCCCATCCTTCAATTCCTCCCAATAATGAAACAAGAAGATCATCGGGCTCAACGGGGCCGTCAGGTTCCAACTATCCTTTGAAATCTGGGCTACCTGGGACCATAGGCTTTGAATTTGAGGACAGGACCCTAAACCATGAAATAGATCGGTGTGCATTACCTTACACTTTGGGCAACTAGTGATCCTGTCCGGTCTGTTCGGAGCTGTCGGGAGATTGAAAGCATAAATGGCATTATGCATTATCCTGAAATGTGTGTCCCTCCAAGTTTCATTTATGACTGAGTTCCTCAAAGCCCACCACCCTTTTAAGATCTTCTCTCCTGCCTTACCATCCTCTAAGATACGAGCCCATGGGTGAAAAGCCAGTTGTGGCAGACCGTCTCCCAAAGTCTCTCGTAGCTGGGAATATAAGAGAGAAATGGATTGTGGGCCTGTGCCCTTCAGTACTATCTTGTCAAACTCATTTTTCATTCTTTCCTTAGAGACATCTTTCAACCTCTCTGTCAGAAATTTGCTGACTTGAGTGTATTGAATAGTTTGAAAAGGATTCAGGTGAAAGTTGTCCCTAACTTCCTGACATGACAACCATCTATTCTCAGTCTTATGCAACAGATGCTGGGCCGTTAATATTCCCTTCTGCTTCCATTCCTTAAATAGGGCATTACTCCTACCCTGCTCAAATTCCGGATGACCCCACAAGGGCAAAAATTTTGAAACCCTCTGGCAGAGTCGCAAATTCTTCCTAATGCTACGCCATGCTGCCCAAGTGTGACGGAAGATTGTCGAGTTACGCAAGTGCATGGGGAGGGCTCTCAAAGCCGTGTGTAACAGGGTGCAGGGATCCCAAGGTGCGCAAAGTTCCTTCTCTAGAGCATAGTCAGAATGGAAACTTGTGTGACGCAGCCAGTCTATAATGTGTCTAAGAAGACATGCATGGTTATATATTCTAACATCAGGCATATTCAATCCTCCTTTGATTTTAAGGGCCATCAGCTTCCTCAGGCCTATTCTTGGTCTCCTACCCTTCCAGATAGAACATGTCACCTCGCCTTGAAATCTGCTGACATCTACATGTTTGATCAGCAAGGGCAACGTCTGGAGAGGATAAAGAAGCCTGGAGAAGCTGATCATTTTAACTAAATGAATTCTGCCTAGTAGGGGCAGGGGTAGATTCTGCCACTTACGTAACTCAGAAGTCACCTTGTTTAGTAGAGGGGTGTAGTTTAGAACATATAAGGATTCAGCTCAGGGGCCTATCTTAATTCCTAAATATGTAATGTGATCATTGTCCACCTGTATCCCATCGATATCACTCCTCGAGTTTAATCTTGTCCCCCCCCTCCCCAGCTGTAAAAGGGCACATTTGTTTTTATTTAATTTGAAACCTGAGAGCTGACCAAATTCTGCTATTGTACTCAATACCGCCTGTAGATCAGAAATGGGGTTTTCCATGAATAAGAGTATGTCATCCGCAAAAAAAAATAGCTTTCAGTTCAGAGTTCCCTATTCTAATGCCCTCATAAATCCCACCCGAGTTCAGGAGACGAACCAGTGGCTCCACCGCCAAGTCGAATAGTAAAGGGGATAAGGGACAGCCCTGCCTGGTTCCCCTATGTAAACTGAAAGAGTCAGAAAGAAAGCTCTGCATGCCTATCCTGGCCATAGGAGTTGTGTACAGCTGAGAAAGGTACTCCCTGAAGGATCCCCTTACCCCAAATTTGTCCAACACCCTCCATAGCCACTCCCAGTGAATTTTATCGAAAGCTTTCTCAGCGTCCAGGGTGACTATGGAGGGTGTCGATCCATCTCCCTCCCTCCTACCCACCTCGTCTAAAACCGCCAAGACTCGACGTATGTTGGTGACCGCTGATCGATTTCTAATAAAACCAACCTGTTGTGGGCTGATCAGACTCGGGAGGATACGAGCTAGTCTGTTGGCCATAAGCTTCGATAAGATCTTAACATCTTGGTTAATGAGAGATATCGGTCTGTACGACGCTGGGTCTTCTGCTGGTTTACCCTCCTTAGGGAGCATGCGTATATGTGCCATGTTCATTTGAGCGGATAACCTTCCCCTTGCAAAAGGACATTACCCAATTTAGACAATACTGGTGATAATTGTACTTTTAGGGCTTTATAGAAGTCACCCGAGTAACCGTCAGGTCCCGGTGCCTTATTTCCAGGAAGTTGCGAAATCGTATTCAGAATTTCCATGCTGCGGTTTTATCTCTGTCCTGATCAGTCAAAAAGACTGAACTGAAGACATCCTGATGCATCCTGAACGGATTGTTCTACATTCAGAATGCATGGGGATAAAACTGATCAGTTCTTTTCTGGTACAGAGCCCCTAGGACGTAAGGGCTCTTTCACACTTGCGTTGTTCTTTTCCGGCATAGAGTTCCGTCGTCAGGGCTCTATGCCGGAAAAATCCTGATCAGGATTATCCCAATGCATTCTGAATGGAGAGAAATCCATTCAGGATGCATCAGGATGTCTTCAGTTCAGGACCGGAACGTTTTTTGGACGGAGAAAATACCGCAGCATGCTGCGCTTTTTGCTCCGGCCAAAAATCCTGAACACTTGCCGCAAGGCTGGATCCGGAATTAATGCCCATTGAAAGGCATTAATCCAGATCCGGCCTTAAGCTAAACGTCGTTTCGGCGCATTACCGGATCCGACATTCAGCTTTTTCTGAATGGTTACCATGGCTGCCAGGACGCTAAAGTCCTGTCTGCCATGGTAAAGTGTAGTGGGGAGTGGGGGAGCAGCACACCCACCGTCCGCGCGGCCCCCGGGGCGCCCCAGAGCGACGCCAGGGCGCCCCACGCGCATGGACCACGCGATCGCATGGATCACGCGATCCATGCGCATGGGGCGCCCCGACGCCACCCCGGAGCGCCCCGGGAGCCGCACGGGCAGCAAGCACACTGCTCCCCCGCTACCCACCACTACCATGGCAACCAGGACTTTAATAGCGTCCTGGCTGCCATAGTAACACTGAACGCATTTTGAAGACTGATCAGTCTTCAAATGCTTTCAGTTCACTTGCGGTGTTACGGATCCGGCGGGCACCTCCGGCAACGGAAGTGCACGCCGGATCCCAACAACGCAAGTGTGAAAGAGCCCTTACTCTATGCCGGAAAAGAAAAACGCTTGTATGAAAGTACCCTTACCTGCTCTTCACCACTCAGGTCCTGTGCATCTGCTCCCGTGGGTTTATCTTTTGGTCCCCAACTTATTTACCTTCTTTGGCTACATGCACACGACCGTATGTGTTTTGCGGTCCAGTATTTTTTTCTGCGGATCCATTGTAACAATGCCCAAAACGGACAAGAATAGAACATGTTCTATATTTTTTTGCCGGGCTACGGAATGGACATACTGATGCGGAAATTTTTTGCAGACCCATTGAAATTAATGGGTCAGCATCCTATCCTCAAAAAAAACGGAACGGACACGGAAACAAACAACGTTCGTGTGTATGAGGCCTTCCTGGCATGAGCATGGTCACATGTTCTGCTGCAACCAACCACTGTCTTCAGCGGTAATGTGTCTCTTGTAGACATATCATTGCTAAAGTCAGTTAATGCCCAGGCCCTTTGGCATTAGTTGTCAAGTTTAGCTTTAAGCCAGCCCAGTAGCCTCTTTCTCTGTCAGCTTACTGAAGTTGACATACATGTTTGAATTCCATCCTTCAACTACCACCAGCTGCAGCAGAAAGGACATTGCCCCTGAGAAAGTACACGTCCCCTGAGCTGCCAGCCTGAAATAAATCTAGCACAGTAAATGCAGCAATGAATTGGCAGATCTCTGCATCCATGTGAGGTACAGGGCTAGTTTGAGGTTTGTTAGAAAGAGACTGTCATGTACAATATGATATCACTCATGCAATAACTCCTTTAATGAGTGTGCTGGTCAAGAGATGTGGTGAGTTCTCCCTAGTGGCAGCTGCAGGGGGACTGTGTCAGGAAGCCGTTAAAGGGAACATGTTACCTCCCGATGCTGCTCTCGCTGAGGGCTGAGTAAAATGTTTCTTTTCATTCTGTATGTAGCAATTCCTTTCACTGTATCTAACCGAACCCATGATGCATGTCTCCTTTCTTTGCCACATCTCTAGCACCACCCCTGACAACACCCAGCTAGTTTACAGCCCCTCCCACCCAGCTAGTTATATACACACTCCACTATCACTGCCCCTTAACACACAGCTAGTTTATAGCCCCTCCCACCCAGCTAGTTATATACACACTCCCCTATCACTGCCCCTAACAACACCCAGCTAGTTTATAGCCCCTCCCACCCAGCTAGTTATATACACACTCCCCTATCACTGCCCCTAACACCCAGCTACTTTACAGCTCCTCCCACCCAGCTAGTTATATACACACTCCACTATTACTGCCCCTAACAACACCCAGCTACTTTATAGCCCCTCCCACCTAGCTAGTTATATACACACTCCACTATCACTGCCCCTAACATCACCCAGCTACTTTACAGCTCCTCCCACCCAGCTAGTTATATACACACTCCACTATTACTGCCCCTAACAACACCCAGCTACTTTATAGCCCCTCCCACCTAGCTAGTTATATACACACTCCACTATCACTGCCCCTAACAACACCCAGCTACTTTATAGCCCCTCCCACCCAGCTATTTACATAGAAACTCCCCGATCACTGCCCCCATACCACCCAACTTTTTGGATGCTCAAGGAGACACACTGCTTATTTTGTAAAAGGTCCAGTCACTGGCAGAGGCGGGACATAGCTGAAGCCAGGGGTTAACTGAGCAGTTTTCTCAGCAATTTCAAGATAGTAGTGGAAAGTGAAGTGCAGTCATGACCTGATGCCATTACAACTGCAGCAGCTGGGGATCGGTTCTATTATTTTTTCACAGCATGTGCAGACCCTGACCTGGAACGTTACTAGAATGTAACTAGTACTTTTGAATGCCTTCCTCCCCTTCCCTTCAGAGAAACTCCCCTGCAACCCTCCCTCCCATTGCTAGTCAAGACCACCAACAGTTGCCAAAAACCCTCCAGCCACTCAGTAGTTATGCCCTCTTAGTCCATTCTCACACTAATGCCGATCCTTAATCCCCTCACACATTAGTACTCCATCTAATACAGGTTGGCCCACGAAACAGTAGCCCGCCTCCACGAAACAGTAGCCCGCCTCCAGTGATAGTATGACAAGATGAACGAGCAAGTCACGTCTATGCATCTTTGGGCATATCGGATTATGATGGCTGATACTGCTTGCAGCTCCCAAAGTGTATTTGCTTGATGTGCCCAAAAGGAAAGTGTATTGTGTCGGTTTCACCACTTGCAGCTTAGAAAGGAATTGGCTTCTGGCACATAAAATGTGAGGTAAAAATAGCTTGGTGTGGGTATGTCACATCCCATTTAATTAGGTTAAAAAACATATGTTCTGATTGTTTACCCTATAATTCTCCATTCAAAAACAATGATATTCTAATTACAGATTTTTCAAAAATTCGATTTGGACGCTTCGCTGAATTTTCCCCAAAAAATGCAATTTGATCCGAATTTATTCATGACGAATCGCGTTAAAAATCAGCTATTTCGTGGCTGCAGAGAGCCTGTATATCGATGTACAACACTGTGCATTGCAGAAACATGCATAGGCAGTCCACCGTCGTAGTGAAACAGTTACTTGGAGTCTGTATGACAAGTAGTTGACAGGTGTCACTCTTAGATCACTTCACTTATTCGTTCAGTGCCAAAACTAACCAAATAACTCAAGTGTGAACTTATCCTTGTAGGTCAATGTTAGTGTCAGGTATAAAGTGGCGCAAGATTCTACTATAGAGTGAAAGAGCGCACTCCTTTTACACTGTCATCAGCTAATTCCACGTAGATTTCTACAGAACCTGTTATGTTTACATGCTGATACAAGTAGTGCCCCATGACAGAGTGGAGAGGGTGTCAGCAGTAAGTTTGTGTTGATGTCACTATTTATTTTTCCCTTCTTCTGATCTGTCACAAGAACAACCTCAAAAAACGGATCCTGTCTTTTGAGCATCCTCCTTCACATAGAAAGCATTTAGTCAGTAATCCATCAGTATTGCTATTGTGGCCAGAAGAAACTGGTCTTTTTTCACAAAGTTTTGGTGTGACACCCAGAACGATCTAGTCTGATGCATCACAAAGGTCAGTCTCTCAACATTTTGAGTGGAAAGGTGAGTTCTCCTTGGGGTAACTATGCCCCCCGCCGCACTAAACACCTGCTCTGATGCCACACTACTGGCTGGGCAGGAAAGCTTATCCAGGGCAAACTTGGCCAGTTGCGGCCACAAATGATTGGCTGCCCAGTAGTCCAGGGGATCTTGGATGTGGGGAGGCAGGGTACAGTCCAAGTATGCCACCACCTGCTGGTTCAGGTTCTGCTCCATGTCTTGCTGCGGCTGTTGGTGGGTGGTTTCTTCACTAGGTGGGTGAAGAAAAGTACTCATTAGAGATTCCAGACTTAAGTTAAGGTCCTGCTGATGGAGCTGGTGCTTCTCCTGTCCTCCCACACCCCTCCAGCAGCTATGGCAGTGGAACGTGAGCGCAGAGGGCATTCACTACACAAACAACTTAGCATGCATCTGGCCATTTGCACAAAGGGACTCTGAGGGACTCCTTGCCTCCATCTCCACTGCATACTGCCACAGTGTGTTGGGGTCTGGTCTACCCTCTATCTCCACCTGCTCCTCTCCTGTCTCTTATGCCAAAAAAACACCCATTTCTGTATACATTGCTTGTGGGTGAATGTCCTCCTCATCCACCAGTTCAGCCCCAACAAGGCTCAGGTGGTCAGGAGATGTAGGCACCACGTCTCCTGTCCCCAGGCCAGCCAGATTAATCAGCATCTGCTTCAGGACGTGAAGGAGTGGAATGACGTCATTCATCCCGTAGTCCTGGCGATTGACAAAATGTCCTTCTCAAAGGACCTGTGAAAACGGCAGGTTTCATGCAGGAGCTGTCACTGGCTAACGTCAAAGTTACACAGCTCCTGTCCGCCTGCATCATCAAGAAATTGTTTGCATCATGCTCTGCTCATATAGTCAGTCCAACATGTGGAGGGTGGAGTTCCAAAGGGTGGAAACGTCGCATATCAGGCAATGTTGGGGAACGCTATTCTGCCTTTGCAGCTTAAGGAGACGTTTTGCAGGGTAAGACTGGCTGGAGTGCATGCACAGTTTCCTGGTCATTTTCTGGATGTTTTGCAGTTGGATGGAACCACTTTACAACCAGATTAAAACATATGTCATGCAGGGAGCAGTGCCGACACAATGTTCTTCCCATTGTCGGTGACCATGGTTCCTATTTTCAGTTGGGAAGAGTGATTTGTGTCCGAAAACACACAATAGGGTACCTCTTTGGCGCACAGGAACGACCACAGTTTCAGGTTTTTGGGTAAAGATACTATTTATTGTTCAGTTGACAACGCATTTCGGAGTTTATAACTCCTTTTCAAGTCTAAAGTGAAACAGCAAAGAAATAAAAAGGGGGGAAAAAATGCCGAAGGTAAAGGAAATAGCAAAAAATCCACAGTAAAGGCCCCCACACAGTTGGTGGGACGATATATATATATATATATATATATATATATAGACAAATACATATATATATGCGCATAAAATTCTGTTATGTTGAATAAATCAATTGATTAAAATTTCAGCATATAAAAATATATAAATATATAAAGTTAGTTTTATCATTTAATAAGCCGTCCATTAGCTCTGCAGAGCTTCATTGTCATTTACCTCTGCATCCTTATCTATTCAGACATTGTGCCTTTCATTCAATTATGCCATTATCATCCATTTAATCATTTATCTTTTCCTTCCTCCTCCTGTAGCCACCCGGCCACCTTCTGCCTGTTGCCCCTTGCTGTTGGCGCCCCCAAGGTAAACCTTATACTTCCCTCCTGTTCCCCAATAAAAATAAAAGGATCAATTATAACCAACCAACATCACTATTCTAATAATACCGACATCTATCCATCAGACTCCATTTTATGCCGCCATATCACACCACATAAGCACCACGTCCCACTACATCAGTATATTACCAATGTACACTGTATATTATGGTCTAACACTATACATCCCTCACACCATCCTTGTGCGTATATACATGTGTGCACGTGTGTGTGTGTGTGTGTATACATATATATATATATATATATATATATGTGTGTGTATATATGTATGTATGTATGTATATATATATATACATATATACACTTTACTCAAACAGCGTCCAATTTGGACAGATTAGAGTACATCAAGCCCCTGACAATAGAAGTGGTTATAAACTTTTTTCGTGTTTATGTTTGGGTTAGCACTAGACCCAGCAACCATCCAGAATGTATAAAATACAACGTGTAATATACTTTTTATACATATATATATATCTTTTTATATATTTATATATTTTTATATGCTGAAATTTTAATCAATTGATTTATTCAACATAACTGAATTTTATGCGCATATATATATGTATTTGTCTATATATATATATATCGTCCCACCAACTGTGTGGGGGCCTTTACTGTGGATTTTTTGCTATTTCCTTTACCTTCTGCATTTTTTCCCCCCTTTTTATTTCTTTGCTGTTTCACTTTAGACTTGAAAAAGGAGTTATAAACTCCGAAACGCGTTGTCAACTGAACAATAAATAGTATCTTTACCCAAAAACCTGAAACTGTGGTCGTTCCTGTGCGCCGAAGAGGTACCCTATTGTGTGTTTTCGGACACAAATCACTCTTCTCAACCCTAACAATCCCTAGGAGTTTTTGGCAACTCCATCCAAAGGGACTGAACGGGTACCGGCAGCACGGACCTCCCTCACCCTCCCAACCTATTGTGTGTCTAAACCTGTTGTGCGCTTACACCTGCACAACACCCAAAGGTGAGCACATTTTATTCATCACGTTATCTGCGTACCATCGCGTACCACCCTATGAGCGCCTCTCCCTTTTCTCTTTTGCCATAATTGCTATTTTCAGTTGGGGAGGAGACAGACAGGATTCTTTTTCCTCTTGAAGGACACTGAGCAGTTCCTCCCCGGTGTGACTCTGTTCGCCCAGGCAAACCAGGTGTGAACAGTGTGACACCGTGGTATGCTGGAGGAGCACTCCGAATTGTGCCTGCAGTGGAGGCTGAGTACAAGGTTGAGGATGAGGAGGCAAAGGAGGACATTGGCGCAGCTTGAGAACGCGGAGGCAGCAGTGCCGTCACCTGGCCAAGTTACTGGTTTGGCTGGGCAGGAACCACATTTACCCAGTGAGCCATGAAGGAATATATGTCCTTGACCGTAGTTACAGCTCCACATGTCGGTGCTCCTATAAACTTTAGCAGACAACGACAGGCTCAAATTCTGTTCAACAAACGTGTGCAGGGCTGGTACAGTATCAGGCCACAATTTCACAACGGATTTACTTACGTATTAAAGAACGTGGACACCCTAAAATCTGTAGTATGAGGCTGCAATTTCACCCCAATTACACAATTAAGGATTAACAGATTTACTTATGAAAAAAAAGAAAACGAACACCACAAAATCTGTAGTATCAGACCGCGAATCCACCCTAAATACACAGTTAAGGATTAACTGATTAATTTATGTCTAAAAGAACGTGAACACTACAAAATATGTAGTATCAGACCGCAATTTCAGCCCAATTACACAATTAACCACTTCCCATCTGGGCCATTTGCCCCCTTCCTGACCAGGCCAAATTTTGCAAAACTGACATATCTCACTTTATGTGGTAATAACTTTGGAACGCCTTTATTTATCCAAGTCATTCAGAGATTGTTTTCTCGTGACACATTGTACTTCATGATAGTCATAAATTTGAGTCAAAATATTTCACCTTTATTTATGAAAAAATCCCAAATTTACCCAAAAATTTGAAAAATTCGCAATTTTCTAAATTTCAATTTCTCTGCTTTTAAAACAGAAAGTGATACCTCATAAAATATTTATTATTTAACATTCCCCATATGTCTATTTTATGTTGGCATCATTTTGGAAATGTCATTTTATTTTTTTAGGACGTTAGAAGGCTTAGAAGTTTAGAAGCAATTCTTCAAATTTATAAGAAAATTGCCAAAACCCACTTTATAAGGACCAGTTCAGGTCTGAAGTCACTTTGTGGGGCCTACATAGTGGATACCCCCATAAATGACCCCATTGTAGAAACTACACCCCTCAAGGTATTCAAAACCGATTTTACAAACTTTGTTAACCCTTTAGGCGTTCCACAAGAATTAAAGGAAAATGGAGATCAAATTTTTAAATTTCACTTTTTTGGCAGATTTTCCATTTTAATCAATTTTTTTCTTTAACACATCGATGGTTAACAGCCAAACAAAACTCAATATTTATTACCCAGATTCTGCGGTTTACAGAAACACCCCACATGTGGTCATAAACTGCTGTATGGGCACACGGCAGGGCGCAGAAGAAAAGGAACTCCACATGGTTTTTAGATGCCATGTCCCATTTGAAGCCCCCTGATGCACCCTTACAGTAGAAACTCCCAAGAAGTGACCCCATTTTGGAAACTAGGGGATAAGGTGCCAGTTTTATTAGTACTATTTTTGGGTACATATGATTTTTTGATCATTCATTATAACACTTTATGGGGCAAGGTGACCAAAAAATTGGTTGTTTTAGCACAGTTTCTATTTATTTATTTTTACAGCGTTCACCTGAGGGGTTCAGTCAAGTGACATTTTTATAGAGCAGATTGTTACGGACGTGGCGATACCTAATATGTATACTTTTTCTCATTTATTAAAGTTTTACACAATAATAGCATTTTTGAAACAAAAAAATTATGTTTTAATGTGTCCATGTTCTGAGAGCTATAGTTTTTTTATTTTTTGAGAGATTTTCTTATGTAGGGGCTAATTTTTTGCGGGATGAGGTGACGGTTTTATTGGTACTATTTTGTGGGACATACGCATTTTTGATCACTTGGTGTTGCACCTTTTGTGATGCAAGGTGACAAAAATTGCTTGTTTTGACACAGTTTTTTTTTTTTTCTACGGTGTTCACCCGAGAGGTTAGGTCATGTGATATTCTTATAGAGCTGGTTTTTACGGACGCGGCAATACCTAATATGTATACTTTTTTTTATTTGTTTCACTTTAACACAATAATAGCATTTTTGAAACCAAAAAAATGATGTTTTAGTGTCTTCCTGTTCTAAGAGCTATAGTTTTTTTATTTTTTGAGAGATTTTCTTATGTAGGGGCTCATTTTTTGCGGGATGAGGGGACGGTTTTATTGGTACTATTTTGTGGGACATACGTGTTTTTGATCACTTGGTGTTGCACCTTTTGTGATGCAAGGTGACAAAAATTGCTTGCTTTGACATTTTTTTTTTTACGGTGTTCACCCGAGGGGTTAGGTCATGTGATATTTTTATAGAGCTGGTTTTTACGGACGCGGCAATACCAAATATGTCTATTTTATTTTATTTTTTCTATTTTAAATTTTTTTTTTTATTCCTAACTTGGGAACTTTTTTTTTTTTTACATGTGAAACTTTATTTTATTTTATTTTTTCAACCCTTTATTTTTTTTATTTTTTTTTTACACTTTTCGTCCCCCATAAGGTCATACAAGACCTCTGGGGGACATTTGCTTCACTTTTTCTTTTTTTTTTCACAGTTGATTTCTCCTGTAACTGGGGCTGACATAGTAGCCCCAGTTACAGGACAAATGCACCCCTATAGAGGCTGTACAGCAGCAATCCAGCGCTGTACAGCCTCAGAGCAGGGCTGATCGAGGTCTCTGAGAGACCTCACACAGCTCCTGCACTCTCCGGTCACGGCGGTCACATGACCGCCGGGCCGGAACAGGAAGCGCATAGCGCTTCCTTCTCTGCAGACACAGCGCTCGGTGAGCGCTGTGTCTGCAGCGATCGTGAAGGCAGGGACACCTGGGAACTGTCCCTGCCTTGTCTTAGGGTTGCCCTGCTGTCACTGACAGCGGGCAACCCGATCAGCAGCTGCACGATTAGCGTGCAGCTGCTATTTCTGACAGGACGTTTTAAAACGTGCTGTCAGAAATAGACGTCCACCCATAGGACGTTTATAGTCTATGGGCGGATGTGAAGCGGTTAAGGATTAGCGAATTTACTTATGGAAAAAGGAACGCACACATCCTAAAATTTGTAGTATCAAGCCGCAAGTTCACCCCAATTCCACAATTAAGGATTAACTGATTTACTTATGTCGAAAAGAACGTAAACACCCCAAAATCTATTCATTTAATCTAATCATTTAAGGAGGACTGAATTATGTATAAAAGAATGTAAACACCCTATTAACCAAGCTTTACACTGTTCAATTGGTCCCTGCTTTCTTCCCTATAGTGTGGATAATGGCTCTCTATTATATCCCTACACTATCACTTAGCTGTCCCTGAACTGCTCAACAGCACTACTTTGTGAATAAATTGTTTCCTAATCACTGTCCCTAGTGCCTGTAGAAAAGAAGATGGCTTCGGCAGCATTCCGCAATATCAAAAATACTTTAATCGTACCTCCAGACACAGATGGCAACGAACGTTTCGACTGTGCAACAGTCTTTGTCAAGCCTAGTGACACAAAATCTGATAGGCATATATATACCCCCCTCATATAAAATACACACCCCGTTACATCATTAGTGCAGATCACTACACAATAAGATACACATGTTCATACTTTAACTCACAGCTAACGACATGTCCAACGAACTCGTGTAGTTCTCCTCGGCGTTCCCTTATCTGTAATGCGCAGTCGCGTCTCAACCCATCTAAAACCCGGAAGTATCATACGTCGCCATGGCACCCGGAGGCGCACGTGTCTCTAGCCAATGAGCTGCCAGGGGCCTCACTGACGTCACAGACTGCGCGTCAACCTCGTAACACTCACCCAAGAGCGCACATCCGTGCGTCGATGGCGTGGGTCACATGAGGTACGCAGCCAGTAACAACATCGCGCAGGTACCGGCGCCATGACAACGATGACGCCACGATCAACGCTGCTTACTGTGGAGTAAATATGTGCTATCCGTATCCAAAATGAACTGGTTTGTGCACCATATAGACAACACAGATAATAGCCTGATTACAGAGGGACATCAAACCGGACTGTACATATTCATGATCATAACAGGTATAGAGCAAAAACATATCATAGCAAGTACAGATAGCAATACAAACAGTGTATCCCATGTATACATCACATATGGATCATCATCATAGCACTTTGACATATAAATTTGGGGACCAATCCCCCGGGGATGCGCTACATATAGGTTAAAATCATAATGTCCCTATACTAAGAGGACAAAACAATGACACACATCAATCGATGGATGAGACATTGAACTCTAGATTCAAACCAAAGGGTTGAAGGGACCTAAGGGTATGGATCCATTTAAGTTCCTTTTTCCTCAGGATTCCCTTCCTGTCCCCACCCCTTCTCAAATATCCCACGCTATCAATAGCCCGAAATCTCAATTGATTGATAGAATGTTTGCAATCAATGAAGTATTTGGCAACCGGTTTGTCGAGTGCACCTGTTCTTATTGTACTTTTATGTTTATTAATTCTTTCCCTCAATTCCATCGTAGTCTCCCCCACATAGATCAAGCTACATGGGCACTGTATCATGTAAACCACATCTGTGGACTTACATGTATAGTGACCCCTGATTTTGAACCGTTTACCACTATAGGGATGTGTAAAACCGTCGCCTTTCATGATGCCACCGCAGTTGCAACAGGAAAGGCAAGGGAAATTACCATTCCTCATTGGTGCTAGTCTTTTCTGTCTTTCGATGTCCTTACCCCCTATATCCGCCTTCACCAATCTATCCGTAGGTTGGGGCTCCGTTTGTATGCCATCATTGGGGGAACTGAAAATTCAGTGACTGCAGGTAATCCTTTCTGCAGGATCTGCCATTCCTGACGCAGGATGGTGGCTATATTGCCGCTATCGCTCCCAAAGATGGATACAAATGGAATTCGGGGGGTCTCATGTTTCTGTGGTTTCTTTACCAAAGTGGAACAACGTTCCATAGATGTAATCCTATGCTTGGTACGGTTAATCAATTTGGTGGGATAACCTCTCTTACTGAACTTGTCGCACATCTCATCAACTCTAAATTCAAAGAGGGTGTCATCTGATACGATGCGACGTACTCTAAGTAATTGACTCCACGGAAGGGAGCTTACCATATTCTGAGGGTGACTACTGTCATACATTAACAAGGTGTTCTTGTCTGTAGGTTTCCTACAGACAAGAACACCTTGTTAATGTATGACAGTAGTCACCCTCAGAATATGGTAAGCTCCCTTCCGTGGAGTCAATTACTTAGAGTACGTCGCATCGTATCAGATGACACCCTCTTTGAATTTAGAGTTGATGAGATGTGCGACAAGTTCAGTAAGAGAGGTTATCCCACCAAATTGATTAACCGTACCAAGCATAGGATTACATCTATGGAACGTTGTTCCACTTTGGTATAGAAACCACAGAAACATGAGACCCCCCGAATTCCATTTGTATCCATCTTTGGGAGCGATAGCGGCAATATAGCCACCATCCTGCGTCAGGAATGGCAGATCCTGCAGAAAGGATTACCTGCAGTCACTGAATTTTCAGTTCCCCCAATGATGGCATACAAACGGAGCCCCAACCTACGGGATAGATTGGTGAAGGCGGATATAGGGGGTAAGGACATCGAAAGACAGAAAAGACTAGCACCAATGAGGAATGGTAATTTCCCTTGCCTTTCCTGTTGCAACTGCGGTGGCATCATGAAAGGCGACGGTTTTACACATCCCTATAGTGGTAAACGGTTCAAAATCAGGGGTCACTATACATGTAAGTCCACAGATGTGGTTTACATGATACAGTGCCCATGTAGCTTGATCTATGTGGGGGAGACTACGATGGAATTGAGGGAAAGAATTAATAAACATAAAAGTACAATAAGAACAGGTGCACTCGACAAACCGGTTGCCAAACACTTCATTGATTGCAAACATTCTATCAATCAATTGAGATTTCGGGCTATTGATAGCGTGGGATATTTGAGAAGGGGTGGGGACAGGAAGGGAATCCTGAGGAAAAAGGAACTTAAATGGATCCATACCCTTAGGTCCCTTCAACCCTTTGGTTTGAATCTAGAGTTCAATGTCTCATCCATCGATTGATGTGTGTCATTGTTTTGTCCTCTTAGTATAGGGACATTATGATTTTAACCTATATGTAGCGCATCCCCGGGGGATTGGTCCCCAAATTTATATGTCAAAGTGCTATGATGATGATCCATATGTGATGTATACATGGGATACACTGTTTGTATTGCTATCTGTACTTGCTATGATATGTTTTTGCTCTATACCTGTTATGATCATGAATATGTACAGTCCGGTTTGATGTCCCTCTGTAATCAGGCTATTATCTGTGTTGTCTATATGGTGCACAAACCAGTTCATTTTGGATACAGATAGCACAAATTTACTCCACAGTAAGCAGCGTTGATCGTGGCGTCATCGTTGTCATGGCGCCGGTACCTGCGCGATGTTGTTACTGGCTGCGTACCTCATGTGACCCACGCCATCGACGCACGGATGTGCGCTCTTGGGTGAGTGTTACGAGGTTGACGCGCAGTCTGTGACGTCAGTGAGGCCCTCGGGCAGCTCATTGGCTAGAGACACGTGCGCCTCCGGGTGCCATGGCGACGTATGATACTTCCGGGTTTTAGATGGGTTGAGACGCGACTGCGCATTACAGATAAGGGAACGCCGAGGAGAACTACACGAGTTCGTTGGACATGTCGTTAGCTGTGAGTTAAAGTATGAACATGTGTATCTTATTGTGTAGTGATCTGCACTAATGATGTAACGGGGTGTGTATTTTATATGAGGGGGGTATATATATGCCTATCAGATTTTGTGTCACTAGGCTTGACAAAGACTGTTGCACAGTCGAAACGTTCGTTGCCATCTGTGTCTGGAGGTACGATTAAAGTATTTTTGATATTGCGGAATGCTGCCGAAGCCATCTTCTTTTCTACACGTATACGATTTGGCCTGATGGATCAAGGGCCTACGGTTAGGCTGCTGCATTGATATAGACGCATTATCCTGAGACCGCATAGTGCTGCTTCTACACTACTATTTGTCCCTAGTGCCTGTCACGTCTCTCCCTGCACTAAGTTCACTGTAAAATGTCAGAGACTGGTCAGGAGGAGACTTTTTATAGGGCTGTGACATCACAGTGCTATCTATCTGATGATTGGCTGGCTGCACAGCATTATTGAGTGATCCCCCGTTCCCGGGCTTCTTACTTCCTCTTTCTAACATGTGCAGCAGCCATTTTAGAAAAAATATGATTTGTTACCACGAAGTGCGAGGAAATTCGACTTCGTGACAAATCAAATTTTTACTGAAATTCTGATAAAATTCCACTTTGTCAATTTTGATTCGCTCATCTCTAATTATAATCCTATGATAATTGGTATAAAATGCGAATGTCGTTTAGAACAAAAAAAATGCATGTCAACTCAATATATAAAAAAAAAACACAATGACATCCCTCATATTATTTAATGAAAGTACATCAAATCAGGCCGTATGGAGATCTCTATTTAAGATCAAAATCCTAGTAAAATTCATTAAAGGGGCCCACTGTAAACCTACATGCAAATGCTATCTGCTTGCACAGCGGCAGACACTAGCAAGATGCTAAAGAGGATTGATTATAGGGGATCCCTAAATAATTTTGAGAAGGCAGGTCCCTGGAGAAAGAGGATAATTTGTGGCCTACCTCTGTACCTACAAATCATCTCAGCCACCTGATGATAATGAACTGGTTAGTTTCTTAAATACGGTAATCTACGCATTTTTGATAGCCTTTATAGCCTGGTTGAGATGCTGTAGGCTGTAGCTCTGAATGTAGTGCAGTCAGTCTGTTGTGCCATGTGCCACTTATACAAGGGGTAGCAGACTGTAGGCTCTCCATGTTCAGGGGCCCACCAGTGGATTCCCCTGTAGGCCACTCATAGCCTGAAAATTCACATTATCTCACAATTATGTACCTTGTATTTGTGTACTTGTTTGTGTACCCTCTCTACTCCACTTACACAGAGTTTGTCAGTGTTACTGTCATGATACAGTATAACATGTTCATGAAATCCTAGTGTCCCTGCCCAACTGCTCATGATTAGCAGCTTTCTCTTTAGTTTTCTATCTAGGAAAAAACTGTCAATCACCACGGGTGAACAGTGAGCATATAAGCATATAAGCAGGACTCTTCTCTGCCAGAAAGTGCTGTCATCTCATTATTAGGGCTGATTCACATGATTATGCTTGGTCCGGGGAACGGTCTGTGTGTCGGCTGCATCTCCCAAACTGATCATAGCTACTTTGATCTGAACTGACTGCATCACAGTGTTTTATGATACAGTCAGTTCCTATCAGATGGCGGGTTTATTTTATTGTACTCACATGATGATGTGTATACAGTACATTGTCACTACTATACACTGCTCTTAGTGAGGACAGCAGAAAGAAGGTGACACACAGACTTTAACCACCTCAGCTCCCCTAGCTTAAACCCCCTTAATGACCAGACCACTTTTTACAATTCTGCACTACACTATTTTCACGGTTTATTGCTCGGTCATACAACTTACCACCCAAATAAATTTTACCTCCTTTTCTTCTCACTAATAGAGCTTTTATTTGGTGGTATTTCATTGCTGCTGACATTTTTACTTTTTTTGATATTAATCTAAATTTACAGAAATTTTCTATATTTTCTATATAAATTTTTCTCTAAATTTATTGTTCTACATGTCTTTGATAAAAAAAAAAAATGCGATAAGTGTATATTTATTGGTTTGGGTAAAAGTTATAGCGTTTACAAACTATGGTACAAAAATGTGAATTTCCGCATTTTGAAGCAGCTCTGACTTTCTGAGCACCTGTCATGTTTCCTGAGGTTCTACAATGCCCAGACAGTAAAAACACCCCACAAATGACCCCATTTCGGAAAGTAGACACCCTAAGGTATTCGCTGATGGGCATAGTGAGTTCATAAAAGTTTTAATTTTTTGTCACAAGTTAGCGGAAAATGATGATTATTATTATTTTTCTTACAAAGTCTCATATTCCACTAACTTGTGAGAAAAAATAAAAACTTCCATGAACTCACTATGCCCATCACGAAATACCTTGGGGTGTCTTCTTTCCAAAATGGGTTCACTTGTGGGGTATTTATACTGCCCTGGCATTTTAGGGGACCTAAAGCGTGAGAAGAAGTCTGGAATCCAAATGCCTAAAAAATGCCCTGTGAAATCCTAAAGGTGCTCTTTAGAATTTGGGCCCCTTTGGGCACCTAGGCTGCAAAAAAGTGTCACACATGTGGTATCGCCGTACTCAGAAGAAGTAGGGCAATGTGTTTTGGGGTGTATTTTTACATATACCCATGCAAAGTCTCATATTCCACTAACTTGTGACAAAAAATAAAATTTTACATGAACTCGCCATGCCCCTCACGAAATACCTTGGGGTGTCTTCTTTCCAAAATGGGGTCACTTAAAATGGGGTCATTTATACTGCCCTGGCATTTTAGGGGCCCTAAAGCGTGAGAAGAAGTCTGGAATATAAACGTCTAAAAAATTTTAGAGGGGTATGGTGAGTTCATGTGAGATTTTATTTTTTGTCACAAGTTAGTGGAATATGAGACTTTGTAAGAAAAAAATATATATATATTTTACGGTGTTTTTGCAGTGATCAAAATGCGGAAAGCACATTGCCGGTGTCCGTGTTTTGCGGATCCGCGGTGTCCGTGTTTTGCGGATCCGTGGATACGCAAAGCACATACGGACGTCTGAATGAAGCCTTACAGGGGGGTGATCAATGACAGGGGGGTGATCAGGGAGTCTATATGGGGTGATCAGGGGTTAATAAGGGGTTAATAAGTGACAGGGGGGGAGTGTAGTGTAGTGGTGTTTGGTGCTACTTTACAGAGCTGCCTGTGTCCTCTGGTGGTCGATCCAAGCAAAAGGGACCACCAGAGGACCAGGTAGCAGGTATATTAGATGCTGTTATCAAAACAGCGTCTAATATACCTTTTTGGGGCTAAAAAAAAATTGCATCTACAGCGTTCCAGCTAACGATCGCCGCTGGCAGGCTGCAGATCCACTCGTTTACCTCCGGTTCCTGTGAACGCACGCTCCTGTGTGCGCGCGTTCACAGGAAATCTCGCCTCTCACGAGATGACGCGCCGGCACGTCCAGGAGGAATAACAGGGCCGCCGCCAGGACGCAATCCTGCGTACGGCGGTCCTGGGGTGGTTAATGGACTCCTGTTATGCAGTGGGTGTGGAACCACTGCGTTATCCAACAGATTTTACTGGGGCAAACCCTAAGGGCTGTTTCACACGAGCGAGTCCATTGCGGGAATCACGCTCTGTGTGTGAGTGTGATCCTCCGCTCCAGACTTGCAAGAGCGCACGGCATTATCATGATTTATAATGCTATGTGCCTCTGCTTGACCTTATTTCTACAGAATCATACTGACAGCTTTATGTCACTATGACTCTGTGGAAAAAAGGCCATGCAGAGACACATAGCATTATAAATCATGATAATGCCGTGCGCGGAGCGTGATTCCAGCAATGGACTCGCTCATGTAAAACAGCCCTAAAGGTGTTATCCTGGTTGTCCCCTTGTACTACTGTATACAGGAATCTGGACTTCACAGCAGCAGAACCACCATGTCACTAACTCCTGGTGGAGCATCTGTGTGGTTAACAGCCGACTTACACAACTGTTAAATAATTAACAATTTAACCCTTTCAGGACCAAGCCATTTTTCACCTTTCTGCCCTGGCCATTTTTAGCAAATCTGACATGTGTCACTTTATGTGGTAATAACTTTAAAACGCTTTTACTTATCCAGGCCATTCTGAGATTATTTTCTCATCACATATTGTACTTCATGACAAATTTTTATTTCTCTACTGTTATAATAGATAGTATTTACTCCAAAAATAGTTATTACTTTACATTCCGCATATGTCTACTTTATGTTTGGATCATTTTGTGAAGGCCATTTTAATTTTTGGGGACGTTGGAAGTTTAGTAGCAAATCTTGAAATTTTTCTAAAGATTTCCGAAACCCACATTTTAAAGGACCAGTTCGGGTCTGAAGTCACTTTGTGAGGCTTACATAATAGAAACCACCCAAAAATGACCCTATTTTAGAAACTACACCAATCAATGTATTCAAAACTTATTTTACAAACTTTATTAACTATTTAGGTGTTCCACAAGAATTAATGGAAAATGGAGATGAAATTTTTGGTAGATTTTCCATTTTAATAAATTTTTTTCCACTAAAAAAGCAAGGGTTAGCAGCCAAACAAATTTCCATATTTATTGCCCTGATTCTGTAGTTTACAGAAACACCCCATATGTAGTCGTAAACTGCTGTCTGGGCACACTGCAGGGCGCAGAAGGAAAGGAATGCCATATTGTTTTTGGAAGGCAGATTTCACTGGGATAATTTTAAGCTGCAATGTCACATTTGAAGACCCCCGATGCACCCCTAGAGTGCAAACTCCAAAAAAAGACCCTATTTTGGAAACTACGGGATAAGGCGGCAGTTTTGTTGGTAATATTTTAGGATACATATGATTTTTGGTTGCTTTATATTACACTTTTTGTGAGGCAAGACAACAAAAAAATAGCTGTTTTGGCAACGTTTTTAATTTTTATTATTTATAATGTTCATCTGACAGGTTGGATCATGGGGTATTTTGATAGAGCAGGTTGTTACGGACGCAACAATACTGAATATGACTACTTTCAGTTTTACAGAATAAAGCATTTAAAAAAAAAAAAAAAAAATTTGTGTCTCCATATTCTGAAAGTCATTGTTTTTTTGGGGCGACTGTCTTTTGTAGGGGCTAATTTTTTTGGGAATTAGATGACGGTTTTATTGGTACTATTTTAGGGTGCATATGACTTTTTGATCGCTTGCTATTACACTTTTTGTAAAGTAAGGTGACAAAAAAAGGCTTTTTTTGCACCATTTTTATTTTTTATTATTTACGCTGTTCACCTAAGGGATTAGGTCATGTGATATTTTTATACAGCAGGTCCTTACGGATGTGGCGATACCTAATATGTATACTTTTTTCTATTTATTTATGTTTTCCACAATAAAAGCATTTTTGAATAATGGTTCAGTATCTCCATATTCTGAGAGCCCTATTTTATTTTTTGGGCAATTGTCTTAGGTAGGGTCTTATTTTTTGCGGAATGAGATGACAGTTTGATTGGTACTATTTTGGGGTGTGTATGACTTTTTGATCGCTTGGTATTACTTGGTGATGTAAGGTTACAAAAAAATTGCTTTTTTGACACGTTTTTATTTTTTTACGGTGTTCACCAGAGGGGTTAGGTCATGTGATATTTTTTTAGAGCCAGTCGTTACGGACGTGGCAATACCTAATATGTTTCCCTTATTTTATTTATGTAAGTTTTACACAATGATATCATTTAAAAAAAAAAAAAAAATTGTGTCTCCATAGTCTGAGAGCCAGAGTATTTTCAGTTTTTGGGGCGATTGTCTTAGATAGGGTACCATTTTTGCAGGATGAGATGACAGCTTGATTGGCACTATTTTGGGGTGCATATGACTTTTTGATCGCTTGCTATTACACTTTTAGTGATTTAACCCCTTAACCCCTTCCCGACCGCAATCTGTATATATACGTGATAGCTGCACATACCCCGTGCAGCTACCACGTGTATAGACGTCATGGCAGCTCTTTAATCCAAGCGCTGCAAAGCGCTTGGATTAAAGCTTCTGCCCCTGTCCTGCTGCTGTCACGGACAGCATACAGTTCAGTAATGCCGGCAAGGGACCAATCAGAGTGGCCCCTTGCCGACAATCGATCCGATTGGTTAGTCTGTGCAGACTAACCAATCGGATCGCTCCAGTGAAAAAATGCCGGTTTCAGGCTCTGATCTGTGTCCTCGTGCCCCCCCTCCCCGATCTGTGCCCCCCATGTGTGCCCCCCATGTGTGCCCCTCCAAGTCCCCCCTCGTGTCCGCCTGCCGCTGAAGCGCTTATCTCCTGCCTCCTGCGGTCCGCCCCCTCCCAGCTCCATACATTCCTCCTGCCCCCTCAATGCTGGCCGTGACACCCCCCCCCCTTTCCAGCGCTGCCCCCATGCTGTGCGGTCCCCCTGCTGTGTGTGATGGCGGCGGCTCCATTCCTGAGCCGCCGCCATCAGCAGAGAGTGTCGGCTCTATGCTGACACTCTGCTGTAACCCCATAGATGCCGCGGCAGCGCTGGAAAGGGGGAGGGGGCTCCCACTCTCCACCATCGGGGCTGCTGCACTGTGATTGCAGCGCCCGATGGTTGCCATGGCAACCGGACACTTTGCAAAAGTGTCCGCTGTTGCCACCTACAGGGCATCTGATTGTAATATACTTTGCAATGCAAGAGCATTGCAAAGTATAGTACAGCCATCAGCCCCACTGGATCTTCAAGATTTAAGAGGGACTTGATAAAAAAAAAAATTGAAAATAATAAAAGTAAAAATAAATAAATAAATAAAAATTTAAAAAAGAAATAGCTTTTTCCTATAAAAAAAATAATAAAAAAATACACATATTAGGTATCACCGCATCCGTAACGACCGTCTCTATAAATATATCACATGATAGACCACATCCGATAAACACAATAAAAAATTAAATAAAAAAGAAATGTGCAAAAGAAGCCATTTTTGTCACCTTACATCACAAAAAGTGCAACAGCAAGCGATCAAAAAGGCTTATGACCCCCAAAATAGTACCAATCAAACCGTTACCCCATCCCGCAAAAAATGATACCCTATTTAAGACAATCGCCCAAAAAAAAAAAATCGATGGCTCTCAGACACTAAAACATCATTATTTTGGTTTCAGAAATGCTATTATTGTGTAAAACTTAAATAAATAAGAAAAAGTATACATACGTCCGTAACTATTTGCTCTATAAAACTGTCACATGACCTAACCCCTCAGATAAACGCTGTAAAAATAAATAAATAAAAACTGTTCCAAAACACCCAATTTTTGGGTCACCTTGCCCCATAAAGTGTAATAATGAATAATCAAAAAATCCTATGTACCCAAAAATGGTACCAATAAAAACCTCAACTCTCTCTGCAAAAAACAAGCCCCTGTACAAGATGATCGGCAGAAAAATAAAAAACATATGGCGTTCAGAAAATGGACACACAAAAACATATTTTTTTTTTCAATATTGCTTTATTATGTAAAACTGAAACAAACAAAGAAAGTAGACATATTTGATATCATTGCGTCCGTAACAACCTGCTCTATAAAAATAGCACATGATCTACCCTGTCAAATGAATCTTGTAAAAAAAAAAAAACCTGTGCCAAAACAGCCATTTTTCAGTTACCTTGCCTCACAAAAAACTTAATATAGAGCATTTAAAAATCATATGTACCCCAAAATAGTACCAATAAAACTGGCACCTTATCCCCTAGTTTCCAAAATAGGGTCACTTTTTGGGAGTTTCTACTGTACCAGTTTGGCAACATCTACCTTCCAAAACCCATACGGCGTTCCTTTCCTTCTGCGCCTTGCTGTGCGCCCTTACATCAGTTTACGACCACATGTGGGGTGTTTCTGTAAACCGCAGAATCAGGGTAATAAATGTTGAGTTTTGTTTGGCTGTTAACCCTCAATGTGTTAAAGAAAAAAAAGTACTAAAATGGAAAATCTACCAAAAAAGTGAAATTTAGAAATTTCATCTCCATTTTCCTTTAATTCTTGTGGAACACCTAAAAGGTTAACAAAGTTTGTAAAATCAGTTTTGAGTAACTTGAGGGGTGTAGTTTCTACAATGGGGTCATTTATGGGGGGTTTCCATGAGGTAAGCCCCACAACGTGACTTCAGACCTGAACCTGGTCCTTAAAAAGTGGGTTTTGGAAATTTTCTTAAAAATTTGAAGAATTGCTTCTAAACTTCTAAGCCTTCTAACGTCCTAAAAAAATAAAATGACATTTCCAAAACGATGCCAACATAAAGTAGACATATGGGAAATGTTAAGTAGTAAATATTTTATTTGGTATGACTTTCTGTTTTAGAAGCAGAGAAATTGAAATTTGGAAAATTGTGAATTTTTTTTAATTTTTTTAATAAATTTGGGATTTTTTCATAAATAAAGGTGAAATATATTGACTCAAATTTATGACTATCATGAAGTACAAAATGTCACTAGAAAACAATCTCAGAATTGCTTGGATAAATAAAAGTGTTCCAAAGCAATTACCACATAAAGTGACGCATGTCAGATTTGTAAATTTTGACCTGGGCACTGGGGCATCATTGACCCTTGGTCATGAAAGGGTTAAGGACTTAGGGCGTATCGGTACGCCCTATTTCCCGAGTCCTTGAGGACTCAGGGCGTACCGGTACGTCCTAAGTTTAAATCGCGATTGCGGCGCCGCGGGGGTTAATCCGAACAGGATGTCCGCTGAAATCATTCAGCGGGCATCCTGTCACAACGCCCAGGGGTGTCATGTGACCCCTCCGTGTCGGAGATTGGCGCAAACCGCAGGTCAATTCAGACCTGCGGTTTGCGGCTTTTACCTGCGGTTGCGGCGGGTGTCGGCGGTGCCTTCGGGTCCCCAAGCGGCTGTGGGGGGGACCCGATGGCATGGAAGGCAGCGCGATGTCTAAGGAAGGCATCGCGCTGCCTTCCGGTGACGAGCCTGGGAGATCCAGCCCCCTGGATCTCACAGGCAGGAAGCTGTATGAGTAATACTCACAGTATTACTCATACAGCCAATGCATTCCAATACAGAAGTATTGGAATGCATTGTAAAGGAATATACCCCCCAAAGTTCAAGTCCCAAAGTGGGACAAAAAATAAAGTGAAAAAAAGTTTAAAAAATTAAGTTTTCCCCCCCAAAAAAGTTTCAAGTAAAAATAAACAAAAACGTAATTTTCCCCAAATAAAGTTAAAATAAATTGGTAAAAAATATGGGGGAAAAAAAAGTATACATATTATAGGTATCGCCGCGTCCGTATCGACCGGCTCTATAAAAATATCACATGACCTAACCCCTCAGATGAATACCGTAAAAAAATAAAAAATAAAAACTGTGCTAAATAAACAATTTTTTGGTCACCTTACATCACAAAAAGTACAACAGCAAGCGATCAAAAAGGCGTTTGCCCACCAAAATAGTACCAATCTAACCATCACCTCATCCCGCAAAAAATGAGCCCCTACCTGAGACAATCGCCCAAAAAAATAAAAAACTATGGCTCAGAATATGGAGACACTAAAACATCATTTTTTTTGTTTGAAAAAAGCTGTTATAGTGTAAAACTTACATAAATAAAAAAAAAGTATACATATTTGGTATCGCCGCGTTCGTATGGACCAGCTCTATAAAAATATCACTTCACCTAACCCCTCAGATGAACATCGTAAAAAATAAAGAATAAAAACTTTGCTAAATAAACAATTTTTTGTCACCTTACATCACAAAAAGTGTAATAGCAAGCGATCAAAAAGTCATATGCAACCCAAAATAGTGCCAATCAAACCGTCCTCTCATCCCGCAAAAAATGAGACCCTACCTAAGATAATCGCCCGAAAAAACTATGGCTCTCAGAATATGGAGACACTAAAACATGATTTTCTTTTTGTTTCAAAAATTATATTATCAAAATATTTGGATATCTTATTCGTAGAGGCATAGTCGTTCCATTTCATCATATTCATGTTATTATATCATTGATTGACATCGCTTATGTACTTATGCAATTTTAATGGTGATTGTATCAATTTGCACTGTTCAAAGCTTGTAATGCCTTTTCTATATTTCTCAATAAAACAAAAATTTACAACCAAAAATTATATTGTTGTGTAAAACTTACATAAATAAAAATAAGTATACATATTAGGTACCGCCGCATCCGTATCGACCGGCTCTATAAAAATATCACATGACCTAACCCCTCAGATGAACACCGTAAAAAATTTAAAATAGAAACTGTGCTAAATAAACCATTTTTTGTCACCTTACATCACAAAAAGTGTAATAGCAAGCGATCAAAAAGTCACACGCACCCCAAAATAGTGCCAATAAAACCGTCATCTCATCCCGCAAAAATCATATCCTACCCAAGGTAATCGCCCAAAAACTGAAAAAATTATGGCTCTCAGACTATGGAAACACTAAAACATGATTTTCTTTGCTTCAAAAATGAAATCATTGTGTAAAACTTACATAAATAAAAAAAAAGTATACATATTAGGTATCGCCACGTCCGTATCAACCGGCTCTATAAAAATATCCCATAACCTAACCCTTCAGATGAATGTTGTAAATAACAAAAAATAAAAACGGTGCCAAAACAGCTGTTTCTTGTTATCTTGCCTCACAAAAAGTGTAATATAGAGCAACCAAAAATCATATGTACCCTAAACTAGTACCAACAATACTGCCACCCTATTCCGTAGTTTCTAAAATGGGGATACTTTTTTGGAGTTTATACTCTAGGGGTGCATCAGGGGGGCTTCAATTCCGACATGGTGTCAAAAAAAACAGTCCAGCAAAATCTGCCTTCCAAAAACCGTATGGCATTCCTTTCCTTATGCACCCTGCCGTGTGCACGTACAGCTGTTTACGACCACATATGGGGTGTTTCTGTAAACTACAGAATCAGGGCCATAAATATTGAGTTTTGTTTGGCTGTTAACCCTTGCTTTGTTACTGGGAAAAATGGATTAAAATGGAAAATTTGCCCAAAAATTTAAATTCAGAAATTTCATCTCCATTTGCCAATAACTCTTGTGGAACACC
Source organism: Bufo bufo (assembly GCF_905171765.1). Lineage (NCBI taxonomy): Eukaryota > Metazoa > Chordata > Amphibia > Anura > Bufonidae > Bufo > Bufo bufo. Next base: position 259,264,703 of record NC_053393.1, read on the forward strand.
TAAAGGGTTAACGACGTTTGTAAAATCTGTTTTGAATTATTTGAGGGGTGTAGTTTCTTAGATGGGGTCACTTTTATGGAGTTTCTACTCTAGGGTTGCATCAGGGGGGCTTCAAATGGGACATGGTGTCAAAAAAACCAGTCCAGCAAAACCTGCCTTCCAAAAACCGTATGGCATTCCTTTCCTTCTGCTCCCTGCCGTGTGCCCGTACAGAGGTTTACGACCACATATGGGGTGTTTCTGTAAACTACAGAATCAGGGCCATAAATATTGAGTTTGGTTTGGCTGTTAACCCTTGCTTTGTAACCGGAAATAATGATTAAAATGGAAAATCTGCCAAAGAAGTGAAATTTTGAAATTGTATCTCTATTTTCCATTAATTCTTATGGAACACCTAAAGGGTTATCGACATTTGTAAAATCAGTTTTGAATACCTTGAGAGGTGTAGTTTCTTAGATGGGGTCACTTTTATGGAGTTTCTACTCTAGGGGTGCATCAGGGGGCTTCAAATGGGACATGGGTGTCAAAAAAACCATTCCAGCAAAACCTGCCTTCCAAAAACCGTATGGCATTCCTTTCCTTCTGCGCCCTGCCGTGTGCCCGTACAGCGGTTTACGACCACATATAGGGTGTTTCTGTAAACTACAGAATCAGGGCCATAAATATTGAGTTTGGTTTGGCTGTTAACCCTTGCTTTGTAACTGGAAAAAAATTATTAAAATGGAAAATCTGCCAAAAAAGTGAAATTTTGAAATTGTATCTCTATTTTCCATTAATTTTTGTGGAACACCTAAAGGGTTAACAAAGTTTGTAAAATCATATATCATTTTTGAAACAAAAAAAAAAACATGTTTTAGTGTCTCCATAGTCTGAGAGCCATAGTTTTTCAGTTTTTGGGCAATTGTCTTAGCTAGAGTACCATTTTTGCGGGATAAGGTGACGGTTAGATTGGTACTATTTCAGGGTGCATTTGATTTTTGATCGCTTGCTATTACACTTTTTGTGATGTAAGGTGACAAAAAATGGCTTTTTTGACACCGTTTTTATTTTTTTACGGTGTTCACCCGAGGGGTTAGGTCATGTGGTATTTTTATAGATCAGGTTGTTACGAATGCTGCGATACCCAATATGTATACTTTTTTATATTTTTCACATTTAGGCCGAGTTCACACGAACATGTGCGACGCGTGCCTGTGCTGCAGCCCGCAAATAGCGGGCCGCAATGCACGATCGCCGACCGTAGGTCAGCCGCATCGGATCGCGGACCCATTCACTTTAATGGGTCCGCGATCCACCCGTTCCGCTAAAAGATAGGACATGTTCTATCTTTTTGCGGAACGCAAGTACGGGACGTAACCCCACGGAAGCACTCCGTAGTGCTTCCGAGGGGTCCCGTCCCGTGCGGTCATTCCGCGATTCCGGATTTGCGGCCCCATTGAAGTGAATGGGTCCGCATCCGTTATTAGGAATGCACACGGAACTGTGGCCGTGTATTGCGGCCCGCGATATACGGCCACGGATCACACACGTTCGTGTGAACTTAGCCTTAACACAATAAAAGCATTTTTGAAACAAAAAAAATCATGTTTCAGTGTCTCCATAGTCTGAGAGGCATAGTTTTAAAAAATTTGAAGTGATTGTCTTAGGTAGGGGCTCATTTTTAGCGGGATGAGGTGACGGTTAGATTGGTACTATTTTGGGGGGCATATGCCTTTTTGATCGTTTGGTGTTGCACTTTAAGTGATGTAAGGTGACAAAAAATGGTTCCTTTAGCACAGTTTTTATTTTTTATTTTTTACGGTGTTCACCTGAGTGGTTAGATCATGTGATATTTTTATAGAGCTGGTCGATACGGACGCAGCGATACATAATATGTCTAATTTTCTTTCTATCTTCATTTTTTTCCATATTTTATTTTTTTACTTTATTTTGGGAAAAGGACACTTTATTTATTTTTTTTGCTTGAAACGTTAAAAAAAATTGAAAACTTTATTTTTTAAACTTTTTTCACTTTCTTTTTTTGTCCCACTCTGGGACTTCAACTTTTGGGGGTCTGATTGAGGGGTACAATGCATTACAATGAGAGCTCCATCGGGTCCCGTCACAGCAGCGCAGGGACCCGATGGACACCATGCACACATTTGAAGTCCGCATGTGCCGTGGTCAGCGCTGACCACGGTCGTGCAGGGGTTAATGTGCCTGCATCTGTGTTTTCACCGATGCCAGCACATACAGCAGGGGTCTGGCTATCAGTGACTGCCGGGCCCCTGCTGCGGATCGTGCGGTCGCAGCTCCTGCACCCGTCAGATCAGCGCGCCGTACATGTATGTCGCTGGGCGTTAAGGGGTTGAACAAGTGAAGTGTGGGGTTTGTGTGGAAGAGGTTAAATCTTTAAGGAAATAGGAATGCTTATGGGAATAATAAAAATAATCTTAATTTATATAGCACCAACATTCCGCAGTGCTTTACAATTCAGGGATTCATGTACAAACAGTCATAAATAACATAGCAACAGACAAGTCAATAATTAGAACAAGAAAAATGAGGGCCCTGCTCGCAAAGGCTTACAATCTATCTGGGGGAAAGGGGTGACCCAAAAGGTAAAAATCCTGGTTTTGTGCAATGACCTAGCCATTTTGGGAAAAACAGGGGAGTAGATATAAAGCTGCATGAGCCAGTCACCAGCTGATATCTGTAGTGCTTTTGGGGTCATGAGTGCAGTGGAGAGATTGGTGGAGGATCATATATGGAGAAGAGTTAGATCAGGGCATGAGATAGGCCAACCTAAAGAGATGTGTTTTTAGGGAGTGCCTAAAACAGCGTATATTGCGATTTAACCTAATTTCTTGGGATAGGGCATTCCAGAGAACTGGTGTAGCTCAGGAGAAGTATTGGAGATGGGAGTGCGAAGTTCGAATTATAGTGAAGGTCAGTCATAAGTTTGTGGAGCGTAGAGCACGGATAGGGTTGTAGACAGAGACGAAGGAAGAGATGTAGGGGGTGCAGCACTATGGTGAGCTTTGTGGGTGATACTGTATGGACAACCAGTGTACAGAGTGGAGGCATCGGTGTAGCATTTAGACAGATGGGTAACCCTGAATGCTGCATTAAAGGGGTTATTCTACCCCTAAAATGCCTCCCCATATGCCCGGGCCCCTCACAGAGATTGTGCTTACCTGGCTTCCGGGTACTCGCGTCCATTCTGACACCCGCATAGCCGCCGCTGCATCTCCACATTGTGCGGATGAAAACATCCGGCACCGGGTGGAAGTCAGTCAATAGTAGGCTGCGATGGGAACGAGCCTCCGTAGAATCGCAATTGACGCTAGGGAGGCTCGTTCCATCACGGCCTGCTATTGGCTGTCCCCCCCCCCCCTCCGACGCCAGATGTTTTCATCAGCACGATGCGGGAGATGCAGCGGCAGTCGTCAGAAGCGATGTGGGTGCCTGGGAGCCAAGTAAGTACAATTTCTCTGAGGGGCCTGCTGTATGGGGAGGAATTTTAGGGGTTGGATAACCCCTTTAACCACTTCCAGACCAGGCCATTTACCCCCTTCCTGACCAGGCCTAATTTAGCAAATCTGACATGTGTCACTTTATGTGGTAATAGAGAGATTGTTTTCTCATGACACATTGTACAGTACTTTATGCTAAAGGTAAATTTGAGTCAATATATTTTACTTTTATTTATAAAAAAATCCCAAAGTTAACGAAAATGTGAAAAAATTCACTGTTTTCTAAATTTTCGCTCTGCTTTTAAGACAGATAGTGATGCCTCATAAAATATTCATTAATTAGTTCACAATGTTTTGCCAGATGAACGGTCCTCTTTAACAACCCACCTGTGGTCGTAAACTGATGTAAGGGCACAAGGCAGGGCGCAGAAGAAAAGGAGCGCCATATGGTATTTGGAAGGCTGATTTTTCTGAACTGGTTTTTAGATGCAATGTCCCATTTGAAGCCCCCCTGATGCACCCCTACAGTAGAAACTCCCAAAAACGGACCCCATTTTGGAAACTAGGGGATAAGGTGCCTGTTTAATTGGTACTATTTTGGGGTACATATTATATTTAATTGATCTATATTAAGTTTTTTTTGTGAGGCAAGGTAACCAACAAAATGTCTGTTTTGTATTTTTTACAACATTCATCTGACAGGGTAGATCATGATCATTTTTATAGAGCAGGTTGTTATGGACACAATGATATCAAACATGTTTACTTTCTTTGTTTTTTTCAGTATTAAATAATAAAGCATTTTAGAAAAAAAAATTATGTTTTTGTGTCTCTCCATTTTCTGAACGCCTTTTTTTTTTTTGCCGATCGTCTTGTCCCTTTACAGGAAGAGTTGAAGTTTTTATTGGTACCATTTTTGGTTACACATGATTTTTTGATCATTCATTATTACTAGAGTTGAGCGAACACCTGGATGTTCGGGTTCGAGAAGTTCGGCCGAACTTCCCGGAAATGTTCGGGTTTGGGATCCGAACTCGACCCGAACTTCGCCCCGAACCCGAACCCCATTGAAGTCAATGGGGACCCGAACTTTTCGGCACTAAAAAGGCTGTAAAATAGCCCAGGAAAGGGCTAGAGGGCTGCAAAAGGCAGCAAAATGTAGGTAAATCCCCTGCAAACAAATGTGGATAGGGAAATGAATTAAAATAAAAATAAAATAAATTAAAATTAACCAATATCAATTGGAGAGAGGTCTCATGGCAGAGAATCAGGCTTCATGTCATAGCAGAGAATCAGGCTTCACGTCACACACCACTGGAACAGGCCATTGTCAGATATTTAGGCCCCGGCACCCAGACAGAGGAGAGAGGTCCCATAGCAGAGAATCAGGCTTCATGTCATATCAGAGAATCAAGCTTCAAGTCATAGCAGAGAATCAGGCTTCATGTCATAGCAGAGAATCAGGCTTCACGTCACCCACCACTGGAACAGGCCATTGTCAGATATTTAGGCCCCGGCACCCAGACAGAGGAGAGAGGTCCCATAGCAGAGAATCAGGCTTCATGGCATAGCAGAGAATCAGGCTTCACGTCACCCACCACTGTAACAGGCCACTGTCAGATATTTTTAGGCCCCGGCACCCAGACAGAGGAGAGAGGTCCCATAGCAGAGAATCAGGCTTCATGTCATAGCAGAGAATCAGGCTTCAAGTCATAGCAGAGAATCAGGCTTCATGTCATAGCAGAGAATCAGGCTTCACGTCACCCACCACTGGAACAGGCCATTGTCAGATATTTTTAGGCCCCGGCACCCAGACAGAGGAGAGAGGTCCCATAGCAGAGAATCAGGCTTCATGTCACCCACCACTGGAACAGGCCATTGTCAGATATTTTTAGGCCCCGGCACCCAGACAGAGGAGAGAGGTCCCATAGCAGAGAATCAGGCTTCATGGCATAGCAGAGAATCAGGCTTCACGTCACCCACCACTGGAACAGGCCACTGTCAGATATTTTTAGGACCCGGCACCCAGACAGAGGAGAGAGGTCCCATATCAGAGAATCAGGCTTCATGTCATAGCAGAGAATCAGGCTTCAAGTCATAGCAGAGAATCAGGCTTCATGTCATAGCAGAGAATCAGGCTTCGTCACCCAACACTGGAACAGGCCATTGTCAGATATTTAGGCCCCGGCACCCAGACAGAGGAGAGAGGTCCCATAGCAGAGAATCAGGCTTCATGGCATAGCAGAGAATCAGGCTTCACGTCACCCACCACTGGAACAGGCCACTGTCAGATATTTTTAGGCCCCGGCACCCAGACAGAGGAGAGAGGTCCCATAGCAGAGAATCAGGCTTCATGTCATAGCAGAGAATCAGGCTTCAAGTCATAGCAGAGAATCAGGCTTCATGTCATAGCAGAGAATCAGGCTTCACGTCACACAACACTGGAACAGGCCATTGTCAGATATTTAGGCCCCGGCACCCAGACAGAGGAGAGAGGTCCCATAGCAGAGAATCAGGCTTCATGTCATAGCAGAGAATCAGGCTTCATGTCACCCACCACTGGAATAGGCCATTGTCAGATATTTTTAGGCCCCGGCACCAAGACAGAGGAGAGAGGTCCCATAGCAGAGAATCAGGCTTCATGTCATAGCAGAGAATCAGGCTTCAAGTCATAGCAGAGAATCAGGCTTTATGTCATAGCAGAGAATCAGGCTTCACGTCACCCAACACTGGAACAGGCCATTGTCAGATATTTAGGCCCCGGCACCCAGACAGAAAAGAGAGGTCCCATAGCAGAGAATCAGGCTTCATGTCATAGCAGAGAATCAGGCTTCATGTCACCCAACACTGGAACAGGCCACTTGCAATAGAAAGACCAGCACTCCGTAATTCCAGTGATGAAAGAAGGTTTCTTTATTCGTCACCCATATGGGTGACGAATAAAGAAACCTTCTTTCATCACTGGAATTACGGAGTGCTGGTCTTTCTATTGCAAGTATCGAGGTACATATCTACCTTTTGACCGTGCACCTGGACCGCGACTGATGCGCAGTGCCGCCCATTCATTTTTCTAATTGGAACAGGCCACTGTCAGATATTTTTAGGCCCCGGCACCCAGACAGAGGAGAGGTTCATTCAACTTTGGGTTGCCCCGCAATATAATGGTAAAATGAAAATAAAAAAAGGATTGAATGAGGAAGTGCCCTGGAGTACAATAATATATGGTTAAGGGGAGGTAGTTATAAATGTCTAATCTGCACAAGGGATGGACAGGTCCTGTGGGATCCATGCTTGGTTCATTTTTATGAACGTCAGCTTGTCCACATTGGCTGTAGACAGGCGGCTGCGTTTGTCTGTAATGACGCCCCCCTGCCGTGCTGAATACACGTTCAGACAAAACGCTGGCCGCCGGGCAGGCCAGCACCTCCAAGGCATAAAAGGCTAGCTCTGGCCACGTGGACAATTTGGAGACCCAGAAGTTGAATGGGGCCGAACCATCAGTCAGTACGTGGAGGGTTGTGCACACGTACTGTTTCACCATGTTAGTGAAATGTTGCCTCCTGCTAACACGTTCCGTATCAGGTGGTGGTGCAGTTAGCTGTGGCGTGGTGACAAAACTTTTCCACATCTCTGCCATGCTAACCCTGCCCTCAGAGGAGCTGGCCGTGACACAGCTGCGTTGGCGACCTCTTGCTGCTCCTTTGCCTTCGCCTTGGGCTTCCACTTGTTCCCCTGTGACATTTGGGAATGCTCTCAGTAGCGCGTCTACCAACATGCGCTTGTACTCGCGCATCTTCCTATCACGCTCCAGTGCAGGTAGTAAGGTGGGCACATTGTCTTTGTACCGGGGATCCAGCAGGGTGGCAACCCAGTAGTCCGCACACGTTAAAATGTGGGCAACTCTGCTGTCGTTGCGCAGGCACTGCAGCATGTAGTCGCTCATGTGTGCCAGGCTGCCCAGAGGTAAGGACAAGCTGTCCTCTGTGGGAGGCGTATCGTCATCATCCTGCGTTTCCCCCCAGCCACGCACCAGTGATGGGCCCGAGCTGCGTTGGGTGCCACCCCGCTGTAAACATGCTTCATGCTCATCCTCCTCCACCTCCTCCTCGTCCTCCTCGTCCTCCAGTAGTGGGCCCTGTCTGGCCACATTTGTACCTGGCCTCTGCTGTTGCAAAAAACCTCCCTCTGAGTCACTTCTAAGAGACTGGCCTGAAAGTGCTAAAAATGACCCCTCTTCCTCCTCCTCCTGGGCCACCTCCTCTTCCATCATCGCCCTAAGTGTTTTCTCAAGGAGACATAGAAGTGGTATTGTAACGCTGATAACGGCGTCATCGCCACTGGCCATGTTGGTGGAGTACTCGAAACAGCGCAACAGGGCACACAGGTCTCGCATGGAGGCCCAGTCATTGGTGGTGAAGTGGTGCTGTTCCGCAGTGCGACTGACCCGTGTGTGCTGCAGCTGAAACTCCACTATGGCCTGCTGCTGCTCGCACAGTCTGTCCAGTATGTGCAAGGTGGAGTTCCACCTGGTGGGCACGTCGCATATGAGGCGGTGAGCGGGAAGGCCGAAGTTACGCTGTAGCGCAGACAGGCGAGCATCGGCAGGATGTGAACACCGGAAGCGCGCACAGACGGCCCGCACTTTATGCAGCAGCTCTGACATGTCGGGGTAGTTGTGAATGAACTTCTGCACCACCAAATTCAGCACATGCGCCAGGCAAGGGATGTGCGTCAAACCGGCTAGTCCCAGAGCTGCAACGAGATTTCGCCCATTATCGCACACCACCAGGCCGGGCTTGAGGCTCACCGGCAGCAACCACTCGTCGGTCTGTTGTTCTATACCCCGCCACAACTCCTGTGCGGTGTGGGGCCTGTCCCCCAAACATATGAGTTTCAGAATGGCCTGCTGACGTTTACCCCGGGCTGTGCTGAAGTTGGTGGTGAAGGTGTGTGGCTGACTGGATGAGCAGGTGGAAGAAGAGGAGGAGGAAGCCGAGGAGGAGGAGGAGGCAACAGGAGGCAAAGAATGTTGCCCTGCGATCCTTGGCGGCGGAAGGACGTGCGCCAAACAGCTCTTCGCCTGGGGCCCAGCCGCCACTACATTTACCCAGTGTGCAGTTAGGGAGATATAGCGTCCCTGGCCGTGCTTACTGGTCCACGTATCTGTGGTTAGGTGGACCTTGCCACAGATGGCGTTGCGCAGTGCACACTTGATTTTATCGAATACTTGGTTGTGCAGGGAAGGCACGCTCTCTTGGAGAAGTAGTGGCGGCTGGGAACAACATACTGTGGGACAGCAAGCGACATGAGCTGTTTGAAGCTGTCTGTGTCCACCAGCCTGAATGACAGCATTTCATAGGCCAGTAGTTTAGAAATGCTGGCATTCAGGGCCAGGGATCGAGGGTGGCTAGGTGGGAATTTACGCTTTCTCTCAAATGTTTGTGAGATGGAGAGCTGAACGCTGCCTTGTGACATGGTTGAGATGCTTGGTGACGGATGTGGTGGTGGTGTTGGTGGTACATCCTCTGTTTGCTGGGCGGCAGGTGCCAACGTTCTTCCAGAGGCGGAGGAAGAAGCCGAGGCGGCGGCAGCAGCAGAAGATGTAGCAGGGGGAGCCTGAGTGAGTTCCTTGTTTTTAAGGTGTTTACTCCACTGCAGTTCATGCTTTGCATGCAGGTGCCTGGTCATGCAGGTTGTGCTAAGGTTCAGAACGTTAATGCCTCGATTCAGGCTCTGATGGCACAGCGTGCAAACCACTCGGGTCTTGTCGTCAGCACATTGTTTGAGAACTGCCACGCCAGGGAACTCCTTGAAGCTGCCTTTGGGGTGCTCGGTCCCAGATGGCGGTGGCCAGTAGCAGACGGACTCTCTTGGCGGCGGGTGTTCTGCTTTTGCCCACTGCTCCCTCTTTTGCTACGCTGTTGGCTCGGTCTCACCACTGCCTCTTCCTCCGAATTCTGAAAGTCAGTGGCACGACCTTCATTCCATGTGGGGTCTAGGACCTCATCGTCCCCTGCATCATCTTCCACCCAGTCTTCCTCCCTGACCTCCTGTTCAGTCTGCACACTGCAGAAAGACGCAGCAGTTGGCACCTGTGTTTCGTCATCATCAGAGACGTGAGGTGGTATTCCCATGTCTTCATAAGGAAACATAAGTGGTTGTGCGTTAGTGCATTCTATCTCTTCCACCCCGGGGGAAGGCTAGGTGGATGCCCTTGGGAAACCCTGCCAGCAGAGTCTTCAAACAGCATAAGAGACTGCTGCATAACTTGAGGCTCAGACAGTTTCCCTGATATGCATGGGGGTGATGTGACAGACTGATGGGCTTGGTTTTCAGGCGCCATCTGTGCGCTTTCTGCAGAAGACTGGGTGGGAGATAATGTGAACGTGCTGGATCCACTGTCGGCCACCCAATTGACTAATGCCTGTACCTGCTCAGGCCTTACCATCCTTAGAATGGCATTGGGCCCCACCAAATATCGCTGTAAATTCTGGTGGCTACTGGGACCTGAGGTAGTTGGTTCACTAGGACGTGTGGCTGTGGCAGAACGGCCACGTCCTCTCCCAGCACCAGAGGGTCCACTAACACCACCACGACCATGTCCGCGTCTGCGTCCCTTAATAGATGTTTTCCTCATTGTTACCGTTCACCACAATAAGAAAAAAATTATTTGGCCCAATGTATTGAATTCAAATTCAGGCCTTTTTTTTACAGGCACCTAACACTATCTGGCTATCTATTTAGGTACCGTATTACACTAATACAGGCACAGCAGTAACGACAGATTTAGCTGAATATAAATTGTAGGCCTAGTATTTAGGCGCTGGATGACAGGTATACGTTTACGGACAGAATTAGACTTGGAAATGCACGGTAGCGTGTGAAGTTATTGAGGATGACCCTATCCGCACCTTCAATCTAATATACCCTTTTATGGATAGATTTAACCTTGGCCTGATAGAGCAGAAACCACTAATTTAGGGAATTGCTAAGTTGGGAATTGTATTCAACCCAGAACAAAAACTGTGCTTCGGCAGACAGCAGACAGTATTACAATTGGCTAGCCACAGCTGAAACACCAGATTTAGGGTACTGCTATTTTGGCAATTGTATTTTACCCCTCAATAAAATAGCAAGCACAGCCAAGCCCCTGATGTAGGATATAGCAACAAAAAAAAACAACACACTATTGATGGTTAAAAATGGATTTGGTGGCAGCTTGTGCTGGCGCACCACAAGACACAAAATGGCCGCCGATCACCCCAGAAAAAAGTGACTAAAAAACGCTCTGGGCAGCCTTAAAACAGTGAGCAATTGAATAGCAGAGGTTGTATGATACACAGCTGTATATCGATCACTTCAGTAAATAAATCCCTGCCTAATCTCGCCCTAACAGCAGCAGCTGCATCCTCTCCCTACACTGATCAGAGCGACGTGCGGCGCTACGTGACTCCAGCTTAAATAGAGGCTGGGTCACATGCTGCACTGGCCAATCACAGCCATGACAATAGTAGGCAAGGCTGTGATGGCCTCTTGGGGCAAGTAGTATGACGCTTGTTGATTGGCTGCTTTGCAGCCTTTCAAAAAGCGCCAAGAAAGCGGCGAACACCGAACCCGAACCCAGACTTTTACGAAAATGTTCGGGTTCGGGTCTGTGTTACGGACACCCCAAAATTCGGTACGAACCCGAACTATACAGTTCGGGTTCGCTCATCCCTAATTATTACACTTTGTGGGGCAAGGTGACCAAAAATTGGTTGTTTTAGCACAGTTTTTATTTATTTATTTTTACAGCGTTCACCTGAGGAGTTAGGTCATGTGACATTTTTATAGAGCAGATCGTAACGACGTGTAATATGTTTACTTTTTCTTATTTATTTAAGTTTTACACAATAATAGCATTTTTGAAACAAAAAAATGATGTTTTAGTGTCTCCGTAGTCTGAAAAGCATAGCTTTTTTATTTTTTGACCGATTGTCTTAGGTAGGATCTCATTTTTTTGTGGGATGAGATGATAGTTTGATTGGTACTATTTTGGGGGGGCATATGCCTTTTTGATCGCTTGATGTTGCACTTTATGTGATGTTAGGTGACAAAAAAATGGCTTTTTTTTTACATTTTTTTTTCTTTTTACGGTGTTCATCTGAGGGGTTAGGTCATGTGATGTTTTTATAGAGCTGTTTTTTACGGATGCAGTGATACCTAATATGTGTACTTTTTCATTTATTTCACTTTAACACAATAATAGCATTTTTGAAACAAAAAATGATATTTTAATGTCTCCATATTCTGAGAGCTATAGTTTTTGTTTTATTTTTTGAGCGATTTTCTTATTTAGGAGCTCATATTTTGCGGGATGAGGTGACGGTTTTATTGGCACCATTTTATGGGACATACGCCTTTTTGATCACTTGGTGTTGCACTTTTTGTGATGTAGGGTGACAAGAATGGCTTTTTTTGACACAGTTTTTTTTTAATGGTTATTATTGGACGGGGTCGATCATGTGATATATTTATAGAGTCGGTCGTCACGGATGCGGCAATACCAAATTTTTTACTTTTTTTAAATACTTAATTGAGGATTTTATTTTTTACATGTGAAACCTTTTTTTTATTTTTTTTATAAAACACTTTTATTTAATTTTAATTTTTTACACTTTGCGTCCCCAATAATGTCACACCCAAGATCTCTGGAGGACATTTAACCACTTTTTTTTTTTTCACTGTTGATTTCTCCTGTAACTGGGGCTGACATAGTAGCCCCAGTTACAGGGGAAATAAAACCCCCAGAGAGGCTGTACAGCAGTATACAGTGCTGTACAGCCTCATTGTAGGGCTGATCGAGGTCTATGGAAGACCCGACAGCTCCTGCACTCTCCCTGCCCCGACGGTCACATGACCACCGGGCCAGGAGGGATAGCGCATATCGCTTCCTGATTTGTATACACAGCGCTTGTTGAGCTCTGTGTATACAGCAATCTAGAAGGCAGGGACACCTGGGAACTGTCCCTGCCTTCTCTCTGGGGTGCCCTGCTGTCACTGACAGCGGGCTTACCGCTCGGCAGCTGCACGATTAGCGTGCAGCTGCCATCTCTGAATGGACTTTCCAGAGATATGTTTATAGTCAATGGGCAGTCGTGAAGTGGTTAAGGATAGATTAAAGAGGGGAAAGTCTGGTGAGAGGGAGGCAATTAATAATGAGTTACAGTAATTGAGACGGGAATGAATCAGAGCAACAATGAGGGAGTGCTTGTTTTATATAATTGCCCAGCCATATTTTATGGAAAAAAAAAGTTCATGCTTGTCATCCTGTCCATCCACATGACCTAGACATGCTATGCAACATTGTAGAACTTTTAAACTTTGATGACTATATTATCTTCTGTATGTTGTCCTGGTGATCTATCCTGAAGAAACACATAGGGACAGGGTATATGAAAGGGAGGATCAGGTTGATATTTATTAGGACAAGCTCCATTTTATTCAAGTATTGCAGTACAGGTTACAATGAGGTTATTATTATTTATTTAAAAGTGCCATTAAAGGGAACCCCCAATAATCAGCTGTTTGATCAAGCACTGACACTCGCAGTAGCGCCACTGCCTTCTCTCTGCAAATCAATGGGGCTGAGCTGCACCTAGGCCATGTGACCAATGAACGTGATATATAATTCAAATAGTCTAGTTACCTAGACTAATAAACTCCCGTTTCTGGTCAACTTAAAACATAACGTTTATTTATTTTCTATTAAAAGTAATATAACATAAAGCGGGAGAACAAAGGAAAACTTTAAAATCCTAGGTATAGCAGGATCCCTAGGCAGAGCAAGGGGTTAATTTCCACCCATATATTCTGCGTACCCTAACATATATCCATCAGCCTTTTGCCTAGTGTTCTCGCAATATATTTTTCCTTTATGGAGTTTTATGTTTAGGGGTCGCTTAGTCAATCGTTTTCAGTCATTGTTTTCATCTTTATATATCTTATGAAATGAAAATTGCGGCACTCAGATACTGGATTATTGCGTACAAAACTTTTTTATTTTTTTCATTTTGTCAAGCATTTAGCAGTGATTCATCCAAAACAGCCCAATTTTAGATCCTTGGTGCAAACAGTGGATTTGAGACCAGACGTTTCGGTCGTGACAGACCTTCATCAGTGGTCACATATTTTATCTGAAATAATACATGGTGCGAGACATAAGTTTGGCATCAAAAAAACTGAAAATACTTGTTCTTTTACATGAAAAAATGAAATTTTTTACATATATATATATACACAAATGTAGTTATCCAATATATTGTATAATATATAATTGACACTTAAGGGAACATGTTGCTGACGTCTCAGAGTGACGGAATGCATCAAGGCCGCACGATGCAGGTTATAGTTAGATGGATGTCCCATCATGATAAACAGCTACAATAAGGTAAATATAGGTCATGACAAAATGATGTAGCTACCTAATTATCTAATATATCCATCGTCATATCCAGCATAGTACAAAGCATAAATGTGGAGCGATGAGGTGATAACCTTCATGAAATGTGGCCCCTCCTATGGTATTGATGGTAAGTACGGTCTAGGTACATAGAGGGTCACAGTATATATTGTTAGTATTGACATCATAAATTATAATATGCAATGTGGCACGGAATGTATGGGTTGTATGGGGAGTGACATGGCAGGCTGTATATCGGAGCGAAGGTGGCGGATGCCGCTGTTAGTACTGTCTTGATCCTTTATAATCTGTAAGGCAAATATTTGTACAGCTCGTTACCTGTTCTTGTAGGGTCCGGACATCTGGGTTTGGATGCATGGCATTGCATCGAGCCCGTCCCTGTCCTAAATGTATGGTCTCCCTTGTAGTTCCGGTCACCTGACCGGAAGTGACGCGGACGCTGGAACGCATGTTTGCGTTCCACAGGGATGTCATGTGATCAGGGAGGAGGTACAGGTATTACAACGTCAGATACATACCGGAGTATGTTGTCTGACTAGTGCGAAAGCTCCTATGACTAATCAGGGAAGTAATTCAGGATGTGGACGTTGAATAAACGTGGTGTCAGATCTTTCTGATGTCCCAGGGGGCTATATTATATAGTTTGTGTTGTTATGGCAACTATTAAACAGATGAGTCAATTCCACATGCTATAATGCACATTCTATAATTATGAAGAGAGGCAGAAAAAGGGGGGATGGGGGAGGGGTATGGAAAAGAGGAGAACCTGGAGAGAAAAGGATTAGTCATGCAGGAATAGAGGGGAAAAATTAGGGGAAGAGATAATCTCACCCACATCAGTTGCAATATTATTTTCAGCGTGTCTGTGAAAGTGAAAAGACAAAAGCATATTAGAGCAATATTGACAAACACGGGTCATACATTAACAAAAAAGTCGCATTCACGGTTTAGTCCATTAGGTGCCAATGTCCCTAGTTTATGGATCCAGAACGCCTCTCGTTGCCTTAGGAGGAGTATCCGGTTGCCTCCTCTCCTCGATGGGTCTATCTGGTCCAGAATTTGGAAACGCAATTGCGAAATTTGATGTTTTTTATCCGTAAAGTGGTGTGGAATTGGCAAGTAAGTATGCCCAAGTCTTATTGTCGACTTGTGCTTACTTATGCGGTCCCGTGCGTGTTGCGTCGTTTCTCCTACATAAGCGAGTCCGCATGGGCATTTTATCAAATATACCACAAAAGTTGAGTCACAAGTGTAGAATCCACGAATCGGAATCCTTTGTCCAGTCCGTGGATGTGTGGCATATTCGCCTTTTATGACGCTGGAGCATTGGGCGCAATGGAGACATGGGTATGTTCCTAATCGTCTGCTCTGTAGAAAGGTTTGTCTGGGTAGCTTCGTGAAGCTGCCTATATCGGCTTTTATTAGTTTATCCCTGATGTTAGACGACCTTTTGTAGCATGTTAACGGTGTTTGATTAAATTCTTTTATAGAGGGATAAGCTTTGGTTAAGAGTGACCAGTGCTGTTTGAGGGCCTGTTGGATTTTCGGCATTAGAGGATGGTATGTAGTCACGCATGCAATTCTATTCTCGTTATTAATTTTATTACTTTTTTGTCGTGGTTCTTGGATCCCGGTGAAGTCCTGTAGGGTATCTTTGAGGATGCTATCTGGATAACCCCTCCTACGGAATTTTTCTGTCATGGCTTCAAATAGTGTGTTTTTTAAAACGTCATTACTCACGATGCGGTCAACGCGTGTCAATTGTGATCGGGGTAGGGATTGTTTTGTGGCTCTGGGGTGGCAACTGTTATAGTGAAGTAGGCTGTTCCGGTCAGTTGGTTTATTGTATAGATCTATAGATAATGTACCTGTGGAATCAATTTTGACCAGTGTGTCCAGGAAACTTATTTCCTCCGTGCTGGTGTGTGAGGTAAAGCCTAACTCTTCATAAGTTTGGTTTAGGTCGGTTACCATCTGGTGTATTGAGGAAATTGGTCCCCTCCAAATACAAAAGTGTCTTTTCACTTTCACAGACACGCTGAAAATAATATTGCAACTGATGTGGGTGAGATTATCTCTTCCCCTAATTTTTCCCCTCTATTCCTGCATGACTAATCCTTTTCTCTCCAGGTTCTCCTCTTTTCCATACCCCTCCCCATCCCCCCTTTTTCCGCCTCTCTTCATAATTATAGAATGTGCATTATAGCATGTGGAATTGACTCATCTGTTTAATAGTTGCCATAACAACACAAACTATATAATATAGCCCCCTGGGACATCAGAAAGATCTGACACCACGTTTATTCAACGTCCACATCCTGAATTACTTCCCTGATTAGTCATAGGAGCTTTCGCACTAGTCAGACAACATACTCCGGTATGTATCTGACGTTGTAATACATGTACCTCCTCCCTGATCACATGACATCCCTGTGGAACGCAAACATGCGTTCCAGCGTCCGCGTCACTTCCGGTCAGGTGACCGGAACTACAAGGGAGACCATACATTTAAGACAGGGACGGGCTCGATGCAATGCCATGCATCCAAACCCAGATGTCCGGACCCTACAAGAACAGGTAACGAGCTGTACAAATATTTGCCTTACAGATTATAAAGGATCAAGACAGTACTAACAGCGGCATCCGCCACCTTCGCTCCGATATACAGCCTGCCATGTCACTCCCCAGGGAATCATCTCCTACAGGATTTAACATCCACCACTTTGATTGATCTTGTCTAGCACATGTACGGTGGCACGCATGTATGGATGGGGGCGTGCACACACATGCACAATACCTTAGACTACGTGTAATAATATGTATACCTAATATTGCATTGCCTCAATACCTCACAAACCATGTTGTGGGTGCACGCTACAACCCATACATTCCGTGCCACATTGCATATTATAATTTATGATGTCAATACTAACAATATATACTGTGACCCTCTATGTACCTAGACAGTACTTACCATCAATACCATAGGAGGGGCCACATTTCATGAAGGTTATCACCTCATCGCTCCACATTTATGCTTTGTACTATGCTGGATATGACGATGGATATATTAGATAATTTGGTAGCTACATCATTTTGTCATGACCTATATTTACCTTATTGTAGCTGTTTATCATGATGGGACATCCATCTAACTATAACCTGCATCGTGCGGCCTTGATGCATTCCGTCACTCTGAGACGTCAGCAACATGTTCCCTTAAGTGTCAATTATATATTATACAATATATTGGATAACTACATTTGTGTATATATATACACTCACCTAAAGAATTATTAGGAACACCATACTAACACTGTGTTGGACCCTCTTTTGCCTTCAGAACTGCCTTAATTCTACGTGGCATTGATTCAACAAGGTTCTGATAGCATTCTTTAGAAATGTTGGCCCATATTGATAGGATAGCATCTTGCAGTTGATGGAGATTTGAGGGATGCACATCCAGGGCACGAAGCTCCCGTTCCACCACATCCCAAAGATGCTCTATTGGGTTGAGATCTGGTGACTGTGGGGGCCATTTTAGTACAATGAACTCATTGTCATGTTCAAGAAACCAATTTGAAATGATTCGAGCTTTGTGACATGGTGCATTATCCTGCTGGAAGTAGCCATCAGAGGATGGATAAATGTTCTCATTCTGTTTACGCCAAATTCGGACTCTACCATTTGAATGTCTCAACAGAAATCGAGACTCATCAGACCAGGCAACATTTTTCCAGTCTTCAACAGTCCAATTTTGGTGAGCTCGTGCAAATTGTAGCCTCTTTTTCCTATTTGTAGTGGAGATGAGTGGTACCCGGTGGGGTCTTCTGCTGTTGTAGCCCATCCGCCTCAAGGTTGTGCGTGTTGTGGCTTCACAAATGCTTTGCTGCATACCTCGGTTGTAACGAGTGGTTATTTCAGTCAACGTTGCTCTTCTATCAGCTTGAATCAGTCGGCCCATTCTCCTCTGACCTCTAGCATCCACAAGGCATTTTTGCCCACAGGACTGCCGCATACTGGATGTTTTTCCCTTTTCACACCATTCTTTGTAAACCCTAGAAATGGTTGTGCGTGAAAATCCCAGTAACTGAGCAGATTGTGAAATACTCAGACCGGCCCGTCTGGCACCAACAACCATGCCACGCTCAAAATTGTTTAAATCACCTTTCTTTCCCATTCTGACATTCAGTTTGGAGTTCAGGAGATTATCTTGACCGGGACCACACCCCTAAATGCATTGAAGCAACTGCCATGTGATTGGTTGACTAGATAATTGCATTAATGAGAAATAGAACAGGTGTTCCTAATAATTCTTTAGGTGAGTGTATATATATATATATATGTAAAAAATTTCATTTTTTTATGTAAAAGAACAAGTATTTTCAGTTTTTTTGATGCCAAACTTATGTCTCGCACCATATATTATTTCAGATAAAATATGTGACCACTGATGAAGGTCTGTCACGACCGAAACGTCTGGTCTCAAATCCACTGTTTGCACCAAGGATCTAAAATTGGGCTGTTTTGGATGAATCACTGCTAAATGCTTGACAAAATGAAAAAATAAAAAAGTTTTGTACGCAATAATCCAGTATCTGAGTGCCGCAATTTTCATTTCATGTTTACTGACTGCTCGCAGTCCTTGATTGGCACCAGAGACAATTGATTGAGTGCAGTTCTTCACTCTTGCTCCGTCATCCAGATATGACCAACGTATTTTCGTACGACACGACCACAGCAGAAAGTATATTATCCGGGGTACATTTACCCAACGACTTCTTACAGATACCGAGTTACGAAATTAAACTTCGGGAATATGAACGCGACCGCAGACGTCTCACTGGCTGGGAACTTCACTGCAGCACGTTGACAGAATATTACAAGAGCAATCGCATACCACGTGGTTTGAGGTCACACCTGAGACCAACACTATTCGCTGAAAAGAAAAGCTTTTGTGAACGTTTTGAAAACATACTCAATAAATGCTCATTCGATCTTATTCTCCTAACAATTGAAGAGCTACAGACTTCAATCAGCGACCTGTCCAAGAGAATAGAAACCGCCGAAACTCAACTCGTTTCCACTACCCCAGAGGAGGAATTGACAAAGGCTAAAGAAAAGATTGAGACTCAACTACAAGACTACAAGAAAAACACTGAATACAATAAACGCCAAAAATTTCTTCGCGACGCTGAGGATTATAGAGCAGACACGGTTTACCGGTGGAAAAACAACAACCAACAACAATCAAGCTACAGAGGATATCGTAACACCTATCACTCCGGCTCATCCAACTCGGATAGCGACAGATCAGGAAATTACGGATATCAACCCCGTTTTTTAGGCCAGTACCAACGGAGAGGCAGAGGACGACGCGGAAGACAAGGAGGGGCGGCAGAAAACTACGGATACCGCATACAGACACGTTCTCAGGTAAGGAGGACAACTTAGTGATCAATATTTCCTCTACTACCCTCTTACCTGCAGAGACTACTGTACTACAAAAGGGACTATCCTTTTGCCCAACACCCAAACTCAACACTTTTACCTTAGAACAAGAACTACAGAGGTTCTACCGGACATTGAGATTAAAAACTCATTTTCAGGAACTCCCAACACAGGAACCACATATACCCACGATGCCAGGAATATTATCCATAGAGCATCTGGGCTTAAGGAATAAGAGCTCCTTTATGCCACCAAAAAACAAACACCCCGTTGAGACATACATCTCCTTGTCCCAAAACCTGATTAAAGAGATACTCACGACAAACATGCAGGGCCATTACAAACATACCAATAACTTATCCTCTGAAGAAATACTAGCACTTGATTTATTACATAAGAACAAAAATATCATCATCAAACCGGCAGACAAGGGAGGGGCGCTAGTGGTAATGGACAAAACTGACTACCTAAAAGAGGTTAGGCGACAACAGTCCGACGTAAACACTTATGAAGAACTTCCCAGAGACCCCACAATACAGATAAAAAATCTAATTACCAATACCATCAACAGATATTCTGAAATAGGTATTATTGACCCTAAGACAGCCACATTTCTCACCAAGCAGGATCCCATTGTCCCCGTATTTTATATACTGCCAAAGATCCATAAAAGTCTAATCAACCCCCCAGGTCGTCCCATAGTAGCATCTACTGAGTCCATCCTTTCCCCACTTGCCATCTATATGGAAAAAATACTGACGCCACTTATCAAAACTTCCAAATCCTTTATACTTGACACCACCGACTTCCTTAGAAAACTTAAAGGGATAACCATCACACCGGGAAGTACTCTTGTGACCCTAGATGTAAACAGCTTATATACATCAATAACACACACCAAGGGGCTCCAAGCTACAGCAAGGCTGCTACACAACCAGTCCACTCTGGACAGCACACAACAGGAATTTTGCCTCAAAACCCTGGAGATAATACTCACTAAAAACTTCTTTCTATTTGGGGACACATTCTTTGGCCAGAAACGGGGTACCGCGATGGGGTCCAATGTGGCCCCGCCCTATGCTAACGCATACATGATAGCATTTGAAGAAGATCATGTCTATACGAACCCCTTATTCCAACAATATGCCGATATTTGGTATCGTTTCATAGACGACATCTTTTGTATTTGGAGGGGACCAATTTCCTCAATACACCAGATGGTAACGGACCTGAACCAAACTTATGAAGAGTTAGGCTTTACCTCACACACCAGCACGGAGGAAATAAGTTTCCTGGACACACTGGTCAAAATTGATTCCACAGGTACATTATCTATAGATCTATACAATAAATCAACTGACCGGAACAGCCTACTTCACTATAACAGTTGCCACCCCAGAGCCACAAAACAATCCCTACCCCGATCACAATTGACACGCGTTGACCGCATCGTGAGTAATGACATTTTAAAAAACACACAATTTGAAGCCATGACAGAAAAATTCCGTAGGAGGGGTTATCCAGATAGCATCCTCAAAGATACCCTACAGGACTTCACCGGGATCCAAGAACCACGACAAAAAAGTAATAAAATTAATAACGAGAATAGAATTGCATGCGTGACTACATACCATCCTCTAATGCCGAAAATCCAACAGGCCCTCAAACAGCACTGGTCACTCTTAACCAAAGCTTATCCCTCTATAAAAGAATTTAATCAAACACCGTTAACATGCTACAAAAGGTCGTCTAACATCAGGGATAAACTAATAAAAGCCGATATAGGCAGCTTCACGAAGCTACCCAGACAAACCTTTCTACAGAGCAGACGATTAGGAACATACCCATGTCTCCATTGCGCCCAATGCTCCAGCGTCATAAAAGGCGAATATGCCACACATCCACGGACTGGACAAAGGATTCCGATTCGTGGATTCTACACTTGTGACTCAACTTTTGTGGTATATTTGATAAAATGCCCATGCGGACTCGCTTATGTAGGAGAAACGACGCAACACGCACGGGACCGCATAAGTAAGCACAAGTCGACAATAAGACTTGGGCATACTTACTTGCCAATTCCACACCACTTTACGGATAAAAAACATCAAATTTCGCAATTGCGTTTCCAAATTCTGGACCAGATAGACCCATCGAGGAGAGGAGGCAACCGGATACTCCTCCTAAGGCAACGAGAGGCGTTCTGGATCCATAAACTAGGGACATTGGCACCTAATGGACTAAACCGTGAATGCGACTTTTTTATTAATGTATGACCCGTGTTTGTCAATATTGCTCTAATATGCTTTTGTCTTTTCACTTTCACAGACACGCTGAAAATAATATTGCAACTGATGTGGGTGAGATTATCTCTTCCCCTAATTTTTCCCCTCTATTCCTGCATGACTAATCCTTTTCTCTCCAGGTTCTCCTCTTTTCCATACCCCTCCCCCATCCCCCCTTTTTCCGCCTCTCTTCATAATTATAGAATGTGCATTATAGCATGTGGAATTGACTCATCTGTTTAATAGTTGCCATAACAACACAAACTATATAATATAGCCCCCTGGGACATCAGAAAGATCTGACACCACGTTTATTCAACGTCCACATCCTGAATTACTTCCCTGATTAGTCATAGGAGCTTTCGCACTAGTCAGACAACATACTCCGGTATGTATCTGACGTTGTAATACATGTACCTCCTCCCTGATCACATGACATCCCTGTGGAACGCAAACATGCGTTCCAGCGTCCGCGTCACTTCCGGTCAGGTGACCGGAACTACAAGGGAGACCATACATTTAGGACAGGGACGGGCTCGATGCAATGCCATGCATCCAAACCCAGATGTCCGGACCCTACAAGAACAGGTAACGAGCTGTACAAATATTTGCCTTACAGATTATAAAGGATCAAGACAGTACTAACAGCGGCATCCGCCACCTTCGCTCCGATATACAGCCTGCCATGTCACTCCCCAGGGAATCATCTCCTACAGGATTTAACATCCACCACTTTGATTGATCTTGTCTAACACATGTACGGTGGCACGCATGTATGGATGGGGGCGTGCACACACATGCACAATACCTTAGACTACGTGTAATAATATGTATACCTAATATTGCATTGCCTCAATACCTCACAAACCATGTTGTGGGTGCACGCTACAACCCATACATTCCGTGCCACATTGCATATTATAATTTATGATGTCAATACTAACAATATATACTGTGACCCTCTATGTACCTAGACCGTACTTACCATCAATACCATAGGAGGGGCCACATTTCATGAAGGTTATCACCTCATCGCTCCACATTTATGCTTTGTACTATGCTGGATATGACGATGGATATATTAGATAATTTGGTAGCTACATCATTTTGTCATGACCTATATTTACCTTATTGTAGCTGTTTATCATGATGGGACATCCATCTAACTATAACCTGCATCGTGCGGCCTTGATGCATTCCGTCACTCTGAGACGTCAGCAACATGTTCCCTTAAGTGTCAATTATATATTATACAATATATTGGATAACTACATTTGTGTATATATATATATATATGTAAAAAAATTCATTTTTTTATGTAAAAGAACAAGTATTTTCAGTTTTTTTGATGCCAAACTTATGTCTCGCACCATGTATTATTTCAGATAAAATATGTGACCACTGATGAAGGTCTGTCACGACCGAAACGTCTGGTCTCAAATCCACTGTTTGCACCAAGGATCTAAAATTGGGCTGTTTTGGATGAATCACTGCTAAATGCTTGACAAAATGAAAAAATAAAAAAGTTTTGTACGCAATAATCCAGTATCTGAGTGCCGCAATTTTCATTTCATGTTTACTGACTGCTCGCAGTCCTTGATTGGCACCAGAGACAATTGATTGAGTGCGGTTCTTCACTCTACTACTTGCTTTATATATCTTAAGCACGTCTCTCCACCATTTATGGTCGCGGTTCAGAGGGGTCTGCAGATACACCTCTCCGCGACGGGATCCCTGCCTAACCTAATCTAAAATTTAAAGGCTAGAGCTCCCCCAACATGTTTCGCCACTGAACGTGGCTTCATCAGGGGAAAGGAGCTACTATCAACAAGAATGCTTTGCAACAGTGTTCTTTTACCCTCTATGGGTGGGTCATTGAATATATTGCAGCCAATCGCTGCTCAAGCATCTTGATTGATGGTTTAGTGGCCCAATCTATGCATTAGTTGCTATGTTTGCGTCATATCATCGCGTCCAGTGCGCGGTACTACGGACTGCGCATGCGCCGGAACTTTTCAATTGATAGTTGAGGGAACGATGTTACTGAGCATGCGCATACACTTAGAAATTTAACCTAGTTTTCTTTGTGCGGTCGCATCTTACGTCCATACCTACGTATTGCGCATGCGCATGAACTTATAGTTCGGTGGTCAGGAGATAACGTTAAGGCGCATGCGCCCATACTTAGATGTTTCAAGACAGTAGTCCAGTGCGCGGTACTATGGACTGCGCATGCGCCGGAACTTTTCAATTGATAGTTGAGGGAACGATGTTACTGAGCATGCGCATACACTTAGAAATTTTACCTAGTTTTCTTTGTACGGTCGCATCTTACGTCCATAGCTACGTATTGCGCATGCGCATGAACTTATAGTTCAGTGGTCTTGAACGTGATGTCACATGGCCTAAGGAAAGCTGAGAGAAGGCTGCAACTCTACTGCGAGCGCTGCTGCCATCTCAAACAGCTAATCAGCAGGGGTCCTGGGTGTCGGATTCCCAACGATCATAAACTGATGACCTATCCAGAGGATCATACATCAGTGTAAGATTCCCGTGAATTATTATTTTTTATTCCATGGCACTTTAAATCTAAGAGGGGGCTATACATATATAATATAAAACAACACAAGTACAATCTGCATAAAACTATTAACAGACTGGTACAGAGGGGGAGAGGACCATGCCCATGAGATCTTACAATCTACAAAGGAAGGACACAGTAGGTGAGGGTAAAAGCTGCTTATCCCCTTAAGCGAGGAAAATTGGCTTCTACCTCACAGTTTGTTTGTTTTTTGCCTTCCTCTGGATCAACTTGCAGGATAACAGGCCGAACTGAATGGACAAATGTATTTTTTTTAGTCCTTATAAACTATGTTACTATGTTACTATATCTGGCTGTGTGGTGGCAGCATGCATATTTTAGCTGGTAGGCTTTCCAGCAGAGGTGGGCTTTCAGGTTGGTTTTGAAGGTTTGGATTTTGGGAGAGAGTCTGATGTTCCGGAGTAGAGAGTTCCAGAGTATGGGGCATGCACGTGAGAAATCTTGTAAACAATTTTCTGAGGAACTGACAAGAGGAGAACAAAGAAGGAGGTCTTGTGAGAATGTGGGGATGTATCAGGAAAGCAGGTCAGATGTAAAAAGGGGACAGGTTGTAGATGGCCTTATATGTAGTTGTTAGTATTTTGAACTGAATTCACTGGGCATGGGGGAGCCAGTGAAGGGATTGGCAGAGGGGAGAGGTGGATTAAATGTGTTGCGGAGTAGAGGATAGATTGAAGGGGAGTGATGGTGCTAGATTGAAGGCGACAAAGGAGCATATTGCAGTAGTCCAGGCAGAAGATAATAAGGTCATGCACTCGCATTTTAGTTGACTCAGAGGTGAGGAAAGAGTGAATACAATAGATGGTCTTTAGTTGAAAGCGGCAGGTTGCAAGAGTTTGTATGTGTGGTTTGATGGACAGAGCAGATTCAAATGTTATCCATGGGCAGCTGACCTGCTAAACCAGAGAAAGCATGGTGCTTTTACATGCTTGTATGTAATGGCTATGTCTAGAAGAAGGGGGGGAACATGGGCTGAGTGACATGGAGAAAGATGATGAATTCTATTCCTCCCCATTCCTGCTGCAATAGGACAATCTACTCCCAACCAACTAAATATTGAATTACTGTTGAATATGTTTTATAAAGCACACTATTAACCCCTTAGGGACCCATGACGTATCGGTACGGCATGGTTCCCGAGTCCTTAAGGACCCATGACGTACCGGTACTTCATGGGTTTAAACCGTTATTGCGGTTAATCGGAACATCGGAACAGCGGGCATCCTGTCACAACGCCGGGGGGGGGGTGTATCGCTGCAAACCCCATCGGTTTTTGAGGCTTTTTACCTGGTGCGGCGGCTGTGGTCGGCGGTGCCATCGGGTCCCCATGCGGCTGTAGGGGGGACCCGATGGCATGGAAGGCAGCGCGATGTCTAAGGAAGGCATTGCGCTGCCTTTCCGGTAACGAGCCTGTGAGATCCAGCCCCCTGGATCTCACAGGCCCCGGAAGCTGTATGAGTAATACACACAGTATTACTCATACAGCCAATGCATTCCAATACAGAAGTATTGGAATGCATTGTAAAGGAATATACCCCCCAATGTTCAAGTCCCAAAGTGGGACAAAAAATAAAGTGAAAAAAAAGTTGAAAAAATAAAGTTTTCCCCCCAAAAAATTAAAGTTTCAAGTAAAAATAAACAAAAACGTCATTTTCCCCAAATAAAGTTAAAAAAAAATGGTAAAAAATAGGGGGGGGGGAAAGTATACAAATTAGGTATCGCCGCGTCCGTATCGACCGGCTCTATAAACATATCACATGACCTAACCTCTCAGATGAACACCGTAAAAAATAAAAAATAAAAACTGCTAAATAAAGCATTTTTTGTCACCTTACATCACAAAAAGTGTAATAGCAAGCAATCAAAAAGTCATATGCACCCCAAAATAGTGTCAATAAAACCATCATCTCATCCCGCAAAAAATTAGACCCTACCTAAGATAATCGCCCAAAAACTGAAAAAACTATGGCTCTCAGAATATGGAGACACTAAAACATGATTATAATTTTTTTGTTTCAAAAATTATATTATTGTGTAAAACTTACATAAATAAAAAAAAGTATACATATTAGATATTGCCGCGTCCGTATCGACCGCCTCTATAAAAATATCACATGACCTAACCCCTCAGATGAACACCGTAAAAAATTTAAAATAAAAACTGTGCTAAATAAACAATTTTTGTCACCTTACATCACAAAAAGTGTAATATTGACATTGCAATCTTTTTCCTTTTTTGTAGACAGTAGACATGTATTTTATCAGTCATATATACAATACAGTATATATATTATGAAGCATATATCTACAAAGGATATGACATGAATCTACATACAAATTCAAGTATCAAGGACATTTCCAATGTGAAACTAAATGTCTTCCATAAACAAATAAACCCAAACCCCCACCCCCCTCCCAAACCTTACAAGAGCAGGACACATTTATAACATCCTTCTTTTATTATTACTCCTGGGGTGTCGGCCCCACTATACTCAATAGTCAACCGTCTCCTAGTACCAAGTTCCAACCATCTATATGTTCACAGAACATTACCCTCCAGCATCCATTCTTCCATACAGCCGCATTTCAGTTCCACGCAAACCAATTTCCAACAGGCTTCTATACATGCACTACACAGCTACTACCATTTGTGGCCTCCCCCCTTCCTCTCCCCTTCTGAGATTCACTTCAATATCATGACTATCCTCCAACTTCACTTCACTGCCCTTTTCATATAAAACTCCTTGTAAGCGCCAACCAGGAGCTGCAGCACCCAGAATTATCAATCCATCTGCCCCAGATCGCTTCAAATTTGGACAAACATTTCCTTTTTTGATATACTCCCCTTTCTAAGCGAATCACTACATTTAGTCTAGCAACATATTCTGATATGTCAGGGGGTATGGACTGGATCCACTTTGCTGCTAATGTTTTCCTAGCTTGATATAACATCCTCTCTATTCCAGTAATTGTAACCGATTGTAGATTATTTTCTGGTATCAAGCCTAGTACACACACTTTGGGTTCCAATTTAAGATTAGCACTATACACCTTGTTCACTAGATGCAGTACCGCCTTCCAGTAGGATGTCAGTGATGAGCACGACCACAACATGTGCAATAGATCAGCCTCAGCACTTCCACACTTCGGACAGGCAAGGCTATCTCTGTATCCTATTTTATATAAAAACACTGGGGTCTTGTATACCCTGTGTATTAAGTACAGGTGGGATAGCCGTGCTGCCTCACTAAGGGACAAAGTAGGGGTAAGTTCCACTACCTCCACCCACTGCTCATCCGTAAGTTCACCTAGATCTTTTTCCCACTGGCGTCTACTTGTTAGTGGATATCCCTTAAGAAAGTCCTCCAATAGGGCTTGATATACCATGGAGATTGCTCCCTTTACTGATCCAGCAGCAACTACTATATTTAATGTCTGGTTTGATATAAATGTCACCGGTGCTATCTTAGATTGAGCTTCTAAAGCATGTCTAAGTTGCAGATATCGATAAAACTGTGAAGCGGGCAGCCCAAATTCTGAGCACAATTGTTGATATTGCTTTAAGATTCCATTTGAATAGATATGGCCTAGATTCCATACCCCTTTAGTATTCCATTGAGAGAATCCAGTTAGGTCAGCCAATTCCTGGAGTGTGGGATTATGCCATATAGGAGAGATGCTCATTAACCCTGTGATCCCTAAAATACTCCTTGCCTTATTCCATACCTTCCTCATAAGTACCAGGGTCGGGATATTTCCCACATTTCCTTTTATTTCTCCTTCAATAGCTGCCAGCGGGGAGACCTATTTGAAGCCCATCTTATCAACCGACCACTCTTCCCTCCCATATCATCCATTGTCCCCCACCCTTTAAAATGTTGCAATTGGGCTGATAGGAAGTATAACATGGGATTGGGTAAAGCCAGGCCCCCAGCTTCCTTATTTCTTTGTAGAATTTCGTACCTTATTCTACCTCTATTATTTTTCCATATAAAGAACCGGAACAGTTGTTGTATTTTGTGGAAATGATGCACTGGGATCCATATGGGGGAATTATGTAAAATATAAAGCAACTGGGGCATAAATATCATTTTTAACAAATTACCTCTACCGATCATAGAGAGAGGCAATTTATGCCAGACAGCAACCTTATCTCTAAATTTCCTTAACAGGGGTAATAGGTTATTTGGAATATAGTCTGCAGGATTCATTGATACAGTTATTCCGAGGTATTTAAAAGAACGCACCACCTTGAGTTCAGAGAAAGTAGCATGAGTGGTATGTATTTGAGAAGATATTGGGAGAATTACTGATTTATCCCAGTTAATAAGAAGTCCAGATTGGTCACCAAACTGCGATATTATAGAGATTATAGAGTCTATGGAGTCTACTA
The DNA here is from genome assembly GCF_905171765.1 of Bufo bufo. NCBI lineage: Eukaryota > Metazoa > Chordata > Amphibia > Anura > Bufonidae > Bufo > Bufo bufo. The sequence goes on from NC_053393.1 coordinate 259,293,351, forward strand.
GATTACCTACATAGATTAGCATATCATCTGCGTATAGGGATACACGTTCCTCACCAGAACCCCTCACTAGCCCTCTCATCAATGGAGTAGATCGCAAAATGCATGCCAATGGTTCAATTGCTATTGCAAATAGTAAGGGAGACAACGGACAGCCTTGTCTCGTCCCCCTTTCCAGTGCAACTGTGGGTGATAATTGACCAGTCACTCTAATTCTGGCTCTGGGCTCGCAATATAGAAGCTTGACCCATCTTAAAAAACCTGTTCCAAAGCCCATCCTAGTCATAACCGCTCACAGATATTCCCACTCAACACTGTCAAAAGCTTTGGCAGCATCAAGTGAGACCACCGCAGCAGTACTATCTTGACTTTCCCTTTCTTCCAATTGTAGGTTTAAAAATAAGCGCCTAAGATTCAACGCCCGTGGATTTTCCAGGCATGAACCCAGACTGATCATCATGAATAATAGATTGAATGACCCTACTCAGTCGATTAGCCAGAACTTTGGCCAGAATTTTCACATCTACAGTCAGGAGTGAGATGGGCCTATATGAGTCCACAAGTGAGGGATCTTTGCCTGGCTTAGGTATCACTACAACTATAGCTTCTCTCATAGAACAGGGTAATCTACCTTCGTGGTATGCATCTTTAAAGACCGTTAAAAGATGTGGAAGTAATAGCTCCCCATGCTTTTTATAGAATTCCCCAGGGAGACCATCCCCACCAGGTGCTTTTTCATTGGGCATGGAATTCAACGCCATCTCCAGTTCTTCCAGGGTTATGTCCTCTTCAAGAAGTGAGCTATTTTCCATAGACAAGACAGGAATATTAATTTTCTCAAGATAACCATCTCTATCGGATCTAGTAGTGACCAATCTGGACTTGTACACCTCCCTAAAGGGAGCATAAAATTCTCCCAGGATATTTTCGTCCCCTGTTACTACTTGTCCATCAGTTCCTCTAAGTGAGGCTATACAGGACGGACCATTCTGTGCTCTAGTCACTGTAGCTAACAGGTGTCCCGCACTTTCCCCTTCAGCAAAGTATTTCTGGGTCATAAATAAACGTTTATCATCTGCTTTAGTTTGTATATGTTCCCTCAAAAGCTTCTGGGCTTCCTTCCACTGTGTTTCATTAAGCAATGTGGGTTGTTCTATATATCTAGCCTCTAACTGCGTAACTCTATCAGATAGCTCCCTGTCCAGAAGACGACTCTTGGATTTCCTAACACTAATGCGCTTAATGTACAGCCCTCTGACATACGCTTTCAGGGTATCCCACACCACCGCTCCTGATGTCGAGCCTATATTAATAGACAAAAAATCCGTAATAGCTTTAGAGATATCAGTTCCTGTATCCACTATTGATAACCAAAATGGGTTTAAACGCCAGATAGGTCTAGGAGCACATACATGTCCTCCCATTTCCAAGGTGATCAATAATGGGGAATGATCCGATAAACTACGAGGCAAATATGAAATCTCCTTTGTTAGGGCTACCAATGATAAGGACCCAATTGCCAAATCTATTCTGGACAAGGAGCTATGCGATGCTGAATAACATGAATATTGTCGCCGATCAGGGTACATGGTCCTCCATATGTCACATAGATCCACCTCCAACATCAATCTCGCCATATGTTCCCGACCCATTATGAAATTTATCTAAAAGGCCATTAAGATAGGTATTGAAGTCACCTACAATTAATATAGGAACTAGCGGAGATTTAGAGGTAAAGGCAATAATCAGCTTCATAATTTCAGCAGAATATGGAGGGGGAACATATACCGCCACTAAAATAATCCTAAACTGAAAGATATGACAGTCTATGCATATAAATCTTCCATCATCATCAATATATGACTCCTGGGCGCTGAACGGAATAGTTCTATGCACTAAAATGCTAACACCTCTGGCATGTGTGGAGTATGTAGAGTGGAATTCACACCCCACCCATGCTTTATGTGTAAATGTATCTTATCAGCAGTCAAGTGGGTCTCAGACAAACATACAATAGCTGGCTGTATATCCCTTATAGCATGGAATATAGCTGACCGTTTAGATGCCAAAGACATTCCTCTCACATTCCATGCAAGAATATTAACGGAAGACATCATGGTACCTCATAAGCAGATATAAAATCTGGAGCCGACACCCCCAAGAGAATCTCCCATTAGCAACAACATTGAGAATAGAGCCTGCCCTTACAACTCCCCCTCCCACCCGTCCCCAAACTGTCCTAAACATTCTGCTATTCATGAACCCAATAAACAGGGGTACACCATAAGCATTTAAAGTGAACCTAACCGTCATGGGTTAACAATAAAGGCACAGGTGATAAATCAAGCACCTCAATTTTATATGCGCTACAACCTGGATGCGCAAATGTGTTGGCTCACCCAACCTCCCTCCCAACCACATATTAACCCATACAGTGTGAAACCGAACCAGTGAAAAGCCAGCATATAAAACCTCCCTTCTTATAAGAACATTAAATAATCCCACAATACTATATCTGGCATTACGGTGTGTCAATTAAGAGACACTAGAAAAACAAGAGAAGTTCCATTATAGATGTCACTGTCTCATCAGGTATTGTTGCCACGCCGATCATTTTCATGAGTGTCCAGCCATTGACTTGCTTCAGACGGATCTTCAAACATGTGCGTGGATCCATTCGCTACCACCCTAAGCTTTGCCGGATACAACATGGAGTAAGGCCACTGCAGTGATCTCAATCTTTTCTTTACTTCTAAAAATTTCGCTCTCCTTTTCTGTATTTCGGCAGAAAAGTCCGGGAACATTAGAATTCGGCTGTCGCCAATTTGAATATCAGGGTTATCCCTGGCTGCTTTGAGTATGGCGTCCCGGTCCCTGTAATGTAGGACCTTGATCAGGAAAGGTCTTGGAGGCGCCCCCGGAGGCGGTGGGCGAAACGGCACCCGATGTGCTCGTTCTATTGCAAAGAGTGGGGATAACTTTTCTTTCCCAATAGTGTCCACCAGCCACTTTTCCATAAATGAGACAGGGTCTGAGCCCTCAGTGCGCTCCGGTATTCCAATAAATCGCACATTATTCCGTCTTAGACGGTTTTCCAGGTCGTCCAACTTGGATATAAGTAGGGATACGTTATGTATAACACGTTGTAGGTCCCTTTTAACAGGCGGTAGCTGATCCTCCATGTCGCTAACGCGACCCTCCAATTCCCCCACTCTTTCTTTAAATTGCCGCATATCCTGCCTTATCAATAAAACTTCCTCCTTTAGGCCTCCCATATTGGTGTTCAGGGACGTGAGGGCTGTGCTGCATTGTGCCACCATCTTATATACGTCTGCAATAGTAAGTTCGGAAATGGGGGCCGTTTCTGGCGGCAACTCAGGACCCACCTTCAGCTTTGTTATCGATGCATATGAGGCCTGCTCCAGGGGCTCCGCTCCCCCAGCCTCACTGGACATCTGATTATCAGGCTCCGACTCAGTCACTGCGGCTGCTGGGATGCGAGCATACTTCCCCAACTTCACCGCCACATCAGAGAGCTTAGTGTTTTGCCCGGCGCCATTTTGTTTGGTCGGCGTGTCCGTGCCGCCCTCTTTATTCTCCTTCTCCCTCTGCTTTTGGCGAGTCATACCAAGACCGGAGTAAACCCCAGCGTTCAGGGAGGCTTCAGATTAAGATCGGTCCTCTCTGAGGTCAGGTAGGAAGCGGGTGAGCAGTTAATTACAGGATACTGTCCAGGAGCTCAGCGCCATGCGTCTCTCTACATCGGCGGTTAGGCCACGCCCCCACAAAAAGTGTAATAGCAAGCGATCAAAAAGTCACACGCACTCCAAAATAGTGCCAATAAAACCGTCATCTCATCCCGCAAAAATCATACCCTACCCAAGGTAATCGCCCAAAAACTGAAAAAATTATGGCTCTCAGACTATGGAAACACTAAAACATGATTTTTTTTGCTTCAAAAATGAAATCATTGTGTAAAACTTACATAAATAAAAAAAAAGTATACATATTAGGTATCGCCGCATCCGTGACAACCTGGTCTATAATATCACATGATCTAACCTGTCAGATGAATGTTGTAAATAACAAAAAATAAAAACGGTGCCAAAACAGCTATTTCTTGTTATCTTGCCTCACAAAAAATGTAATATAGAGCAACCAAAAATCATATGTACCCTAAACTAGTACCAACAATACTGCCACCCTATCCCGTAGTTTCTAAAATGGGGCCACTTTTTTGGAGTTTCTATTCTAGGGGTGCATCAGGGGGGCTTCAAATGGGACATGGTGTCAAAAAACTAGTCCAGCTAAATCTGCCTTCTAAAAACCGTATGGCATTCCTTTCCTTCTGCGCCCTGCTGTGTGCCCATACAGCTGTTTACGACCACATATGGGGTGTTTCTGTAAACTACAGAATCAGGGCCATAAATATTGAGCTTTGTTTGGCTGTTAACCCTTGCTTTGTTACTGGGAAAAATTGATTAAAATGGAAAATTTGCCCAAAAATTTAAATTCTGAAATTTCATCTCCATTTGCCAATAACTCTTGTGGAACACCTAAAGGGTTAACGACGTTTGTAAAATCTGTTTTGAATACCTTGAGGGGTGTAGTTTCTTAGATGGGGTCACTTTTATGGAGTTTCTACTCTAGAGTTGCATCAGGAGGGCTTCAAATGGGACATGGTGTCAAAAAAAAACAGTCCAGCAAAACCTGCCTTCCAAAAACCGTATGGCATTCCTTTCCTTCTGCTCCCTGCCGTGTGCCCGTACAGCTGTTTACGACCACATATGGGGTGTTTCTGTAAACTACAGAATCAGGGCCATAAATATTGAGTTTTGTTTGGCTGTTAACCCTTGCTTTGTTACTGGGAAAAATGGATTAAAATGGAAAATTTGCCAAAAAATTGAAATTCTGAAATTTGATCTCCATTTGCCAATAACTCTTGTGGAACACCTAAAGGGTTAACGACATTTTTAAAATTAGTTTTGAATACCTTGAGGGGTTTAGTTTCTTAGATGGAGTCATTTTTATGGAGTTTCTACTCTAGGGGTGCATCAGGGGGCTTCAAATGGGACATGGGTGTAAAAAAACAGTCCAGCAAAACCTGCCTTCCAAAAACCGTATGGCATTCCTTTCCTTCTGCGCCCTGCCGTGTGCCCGTACAGCGGTTTACGACCACATATGGGGTGTTTCTGTAAACTACAGAATCAGGGCCATAAATATTGAGTTTGGTTTGGCTGTTAATCCTTGCTTTGTAACTGGAAAAAAAATATTAAAATGGAAAATCTGCCAAAAAGTGAAATTTTGAAATTGTATCTCTATTTTCCATTAATTCTTGTGGAACACATAAAGGGTTAACAAAGTTTGTAAAATCAGTTTTGAATACCTTGAGGGGTGTAGTTTCTAGAATGGGGTCATTTTTGGGTGGTTTCTATTATGTAAGCCTCGCAAAGTGACTTCAGACCTGAACTGGTCCCTAAAAATTGGGTTTTTGAAAATTTGCTTCTAAACTTCTAAGCCTTGTAACATCCCCAAAAAATAAAATATTATTCCCAAAATGATCCAAATATGAAGTAGACAAATGGGGAATGTAAAGTAATAACTATTTTTTGAGGTATTACTATGTATTATAGAAGTAGAGAAATTGAAACTTGTAAATTTGCAATTTTTTACAAATTTTTTGAAAATTTTTTTTTTTTTTTCTAAATAAAAATGAATTTTTTTTACTTCATTTTACCAGTGTCATGAAGTACAATATGTGACGATAAAACAATCTCCGAATGGCCTGGATAAGTCAAAGCGTTTTAAAGTTATCAGCACTTAAAGTGACACTGGTCAGATTTGCAAAAAATGGCCAAGTCCTTAAGGTGAAATAGGGCTGAGTCCTTAAGGGGTTAAAAGTTTTGACACTAGCCAATTCATTCTGTGATAGTAGTTATTACAGATGTCACACCATAAAGGAGTTAGCGCAATCCCTGTTCAGTGATAGTGTACCCATAAAGTTGCATGAGCTAGTCAACCGCCAGTCGCCTGTATATGCACAGATATAAAGTGAATTGGGGTGCAGAGAGTGGGGAATAATGTTAAATGGGTTGATAGGTCATCAAAATCAGATCCGCGCGGGTCCGACTCCTGGCACTCCCACTGATCAGCTGTTTGATAAGACCACAACACTTTTAAGAGCACTGGGTTTTCTTCATTGTTTATCGGTGCAGTACAACTGCTCTATCCCATTCAAGTGAATGCGTTGGCACAGCTGCAATGTTGATGGCATGCTGGTAAACTATAAAGTAAATGCAGCGCTCGCAAGAGTGCCACAGTCTCTTCAAATAGCTGATCTGAAAAGGTGTCAGAAGTCTGAGAATAGGTCATAAAAATTGGAAAACTTGACAGCCCCTTTAAATGACACAATCAGATTATGAAGATTTATGTAGGGAGTAGGTAAAAGGAAAATAGATTAGTTTCTGTACTTCTAAAATGCGGAGGGAAATCAGGTTTTTGGACGGCAACAATGTTACTTACCTGTCCTGGATCCAAAGCTGCATGCTGCGCAGCTCAACTCCTTGGTTGGGACCCTCTTATTCCCCTGTGTGCACATGCAGCAATGATGTCACACGGGTGGCTTATTTAAACCCGTTTCTGGTAGCGAGACACAGCTTGATTATTCGGGAAGTTTGGCATCACTGCTGAGTCTGTTCAATTGTTTTTGCTCAGCCACTACATCCACTTTGCTGGATTGGTCCTGCCACTACATTAAATCTGCTGCATCAAAACAGGGAGGTAAATAGAAATGGGTGAGCCTCAAAACCGAATGCTGCTTGTTAGTGAACCGGCCGGTGAATGATACAGCATGAAGTGGACAGTTCCCAGCTTCACCATTGCATTCAACTGTCTCTGCATCCTCAGGACGCAGACACATGAAAGCAGGACATACCTTACCTGTAATGGCTCAATATAGCTCACCTGAAATGGTTAATCCTACACGGAAGAGGACAGTATACGGCTGCAGATGGATCTGCATAGATTGGAGGCTTGGGCAGAGAAGTGGCAGATGAGGTATGCACATGGGAAGGAATAATGCAAGTCACCCGTACATACTAAATGGTAAAACACTGGGTAACACTGACATGGAAAAGGACCTAGGAATTTTAGTGAACAGCAAACTAAGCTGTAAAAACCAGTGTCAGGCAGCTGCTGCCAATGCCAAGGCCAAGAGGATAATGGGTTGCATCAAAAGGGGCATAGATGCACGTGATGAGAATATAGTCCTGCCACTTTACAAATCACTAATCAGACCACACAGTTCTGGGCTCCTGTGAACAAGGCCGACATAGCAGAGCTGGAGAGGGTTCAGAGGAGGGCAACTAAAGTAATAACTGGAATGGGTGGACTACAGTACCCAGAAAGATAATAAAAATTAGGGCTATTCACTTTAGAAAAAAAGATGACTGAGGGGAGATCTAATAACTATGTATAAATATATCAGGGGTCAGTACAGAGATTTATCCCATCATCTATTTATCCCCAGGACTGTGACTGTGACGAGGGGACATCCTCTGCGTTTGGAGGAAAGAAGGTTTGTACACAAACATAGAAAAGGGTTCTTTACGGTAAGAGCAGTGAGACTATGGAACTCTCTGCCTGAGGAGGTGGTGATGGTGAGTACAATAAAGGAATTCAAGAGGGGCCTGGATGTATTTCTGGAGTGTAATAATATTACAGGCTATAGCTACTAGAGATGGGTCTTTGATCCAGGGAGTTATTCTGATTGCCTGATTGGCTTCTACCTCACAGTTTGTTTTTTTTGCCTTCCTCTGGATCAACTTGCAGGATAACAGGCTGAACTGGATGGACAGATGTCTTTTTTCAGCCTGATAAACTACTAGCTGAAGGACCCAGGTTTGTTTGGGTATATTCAATCTATTTCATTTAATGTTTGTGTGTGTCGTTTTAAAAGATATCAACACTATCCACTATAACAGTGATCTCAACAGCCCCCCCACCCCTTAACACTGACCCCCCCAAAGTGCCCCGTCCCTTAAAATTGGACCTCCACAGCAGCCGACCCTCTTAACTTTGACCTTTGCAGCAGCCTTCCCCTTTAACAATGAGTTTCACAGCACACCACTCCCTTGACAGTGACCTCTACAGGGGCCCACCCCTTTAACAGTGGCCTTTACAGCAATGTTCCCCTTAACACTGACCTCCATAGTGGACCATCCCCTTAACTGTGACCTCCACAGCAGCCTGCCTCCAGGTTTATGCTGGACAGTCCAGCTTACAGACTGCCTGGATGAACACAAGGATGTCCTTTTGAACAGCTCACTCTCAGACAGCAGTGTGAGTGTGAGCTGCAGGAAGAAAGTCACCGTCCCTCCCACCCCTGCAGCTGACAGAAGTTGATTTTAAACCTCATTTTTTCAATTCCTGTCGGCTGAGGAGTGGGAGGAGGCGTGGTCTAACCAGATCAGGGCGTGGCTTAGTGGGACCTAGAATTTGATTTTTAACTTCATTTTTTCAATCTCTGTTGGCTGAGGAGTGGGAGGGGGCGGGGGCATGACCTAACTGGATCAGGGGTATGGCCTAGCAGGACCTGGGGGTGGGGTTTTAAGTTCATCTTTTGAGGGTGGACACATTGTGGCAGGGGGCTTGTCTGGGCAAGATTGACGCCCCTCTAGGCACCTTACTGGCTCATTTGCATACCAAATAAACTGGATTTTCAGAGGATAAAAACATCTATTGCTGGAACAAAGGCACATCTTGAAATAAGGTACTAAGTGCTATTTCGCCATGGCTTTACTTCAATAGCGATTATCCTGGTGACAGATTTCCTTTAACCCCTTAAGGACACAGCCCTATTTCACCTTAGGACCAGGCCATTTTTTGCAAATCTGACCAGTGTCACTTTAAGTGCTGATAACTTTAAAACGCTTTGACTTATCCAGGCCATTCTGAGATTGTTTTTTCGTCACATATTGTACTTCATGACACTGGTAAAATGAAGTCCAAAAAAATTCAAAGTTTCAGTTTCTCTACTTCTGTAATACATAGTAATACCCCCAAAAATTGTGATGACTTTACATTCCCCATATGTCTACTTCATGTTTGAATTATTTTGGGAATGATATTTTATTTTTTGGGGATGTTATAAGGCTTAGAAGTTTAGAAGCAAATCTTGAAATTTTTCTGAAATTTACAAAAACCCGATTTTTAGGGACCACTACAGGTCTGAAGTCACTTTGCAAGGCTTACATAATAGAAACCACCCAAAAATGACCCCATTCTATAAACTACACCCCTCAATGTATTCAAAACTGATTTTACAAACTTCGTTAACCCTTTAGGTGTTGCACAAGAGTTATTGGCAAATAGGGATGAAATTTGAGAATTTCATTTTTTTGCCTAATTTTCCATTTTAACCCATTTTTTCCACTAACAAAGCAAGGGTTAACAGCCAAACAAGACTGTATCTTTATTGCCCTGACTCTGCTGTTTTACAAACTTTGTTAACCCTTTAGGTGTTGCACAAGATTTAATGGAAAATAGAGATACAATTTAAAAATTTCACTTTTTTGGCAGATTTTCCATTTTAATATTTTTTTTCCAGTTACAAAGCAAGGGTTAACAGCCAAACAAAACCCATTATTTATGGCCCTGATTCTGTAGTTTACAGAAACACCCCATATAAGGCCGTAAACTGCTGTTCGGCCACACAGCGGGGCGTAGAGTGAAAGGTGCGCCGTTTGGTTTTTGGAGGGCTGATTTTGCTGGACAGTTTTTTTTGACACCATGTCCCATTTGAAGCCCCCCTGATGCACCCCTAGAGTGCGGGGATCAGAAACTGCAAAAAGCGCAGCAAACCGCAGGTCTGAATTGACCTGCGGTTTGTTGCGATCGTCGACATGGGGGGGTCACGGGACCCCCCCGGGCATTTAGCCGAGGTGCCTGCTCAATGATTTGAGCAGGCACCTTGTTCCGATCACAGCCGGCCGGGTGGCAGTGATCAGAAATACACAGGGCGTACATGTACGCCCTGTGTCCTTAAGTACCAGGGCACAAGGGCGTACCTGTACGCCCTATGTCCTTAAGAGGTTAAAGCTCAGCTCCAGCTGTAAAGAAAAATTCCTGGGTTGTTATGGAAACCTGGAGTAAAACTGTGTATGTGGAAGTTAACGGCCTGTGAGCTTCTATTGGCTGATAAGCAGGGGCGTAGCTAGAAATGCATGGGCCCCATAGCAAAAAAAAATTATGGGCCCCCCCCCCCCCATATCTATCGGGCCTCCCACCACCCCTTCCAGAGCTCCCACGCAAACACCCATCCTAGATCTCCCACCGCCATGAGCATAGAAAAGTCAGAGGAAAAACAAATAAGTATATGAACCTTTTAATTCATCCGTCCTGCCGCAAGTGTAAAAGTACATTTATGTCTGTGTCTGTCATATAAGATTGTGCCCCCCAAAAGAAGCAAGGGGCGCCCTCCTTATCACTGCTGGCATCTCTTTTTAACTTCAGATGATCAGACTCTCACTAATTACAGCACACGCCCTGCGCCCTGGCCTGTAGTGTCCACCATCAGACAGGGGAGGGAAGAAAAGAAACCCCAGAACTAGAGTGTCAGTGTGCCCCCCAATGTGTTGGGGGCCACAGGGTTTCTTCCCTCCCCTGTCTGATGGTGGACACTACAGGCCAGGGCGCAGGGCGTGTGCTGTAATTAGTGAGAGTCTGATGATCTGAATTCTGCCTGCAGACCTGCAATGGCTTCTCTTGGGCCCCACTCTGAGTCGGCAGGCAGCTCTTTTTAACTTAAGAATTTAGATTATCTCAGAAATCATAAATTCTCAATAATCTCACTTCCTTAAAGGGAACCTGTCACCATGATTTTGTGCATAGAGCTGGGGACATGGGCTGCTAGATGGCCGCTAGCACATCTGCAATACCCAGTCCCCACAGCTCTCTGTGCTTTTAATGTGTTAAAAAACAGTTTTGATCAATATGCAAATGAACCTGATATGAGTCCTGTGTCCGGAGATGAGTCCAATTTTCTGAGCCCAGCACCGCCCCGCGTCCTCCGAATCTCCTCCTTGCTGGCTGACGTCACAGAGCTGGAGCGCCGAAATCTCGCGATGCGCGAGCTAGCGCATGTGCAGTGTTGGCATCATGTTCATTCCCTGTGCTCGCATCGCGAGATTTCGGCGCTCCAGCTCTGTGACGTCAGCCAGCAAGGAGGAGATTCGGAGGACGCGGGGCGGTGCTGGGCTCCTTTCCGCTGGACTCATCTCCGGACACAGGACTCATATCAGGTTCATTTGCATATTGATCAAAACTGTTTTTTAACACATTAAAAGCACAGAGAGCTGTGGGGACTGGGTATTGCAGATGTGCTAGCGGCCATCTAGCAACCCATGTCCTCAGCTCTATGCACAAAATCATGGTGACAGGTTCCCTTTAAATTCAAATGAATCACATATTCACATGCATGATGCATCACTTACTTTTAGAGTCACTGACTGTAGTCGCACAGACTGGAGTGGCACGACCAACGGCACACACACGGCAGGACTGTCACTGGACTGGAGAGACCAGGCACTGACTCCACTGAGGACTGGAATGGAGGAGTGACTGACTGTGAGCCGGTTCCTCTCTGGCCCTCAGACTGGTTTTGGGCAGTCACTCAGTCAGCAGTATATCAGATTTAGATAGCGCCTCTGACTGGCGCCAGTGCAGCCGGCGGGACCACTCACTCCATAGTCCTAGTCCCACTCCCTCCACAGCAGGTACCCCCCCCCCCCCCCCACCCCCCCCCCCCCCCCGGGCTCGCCCCGCCCCGCCCCCTCCACTGCCTGAGTCCGCCTCCTGAGTCCTCCCACCCAGTCCCTCTAGTTAGTAGGAGGCGGAGCCGGGGAAATGCATTCCTTTCCTGCACTGTAGTCTGCGGCGCTGGTGCCAGCCTGGCTCGTGGTTCCGCCTCCGCTACGCCCCCGTTCACCCCTCCACCGCGTCCGCCTACCTCATGTTCTCCAGGACTCCAGACACTCCTTAAGTTGTGCGGCAGCCGGCAGTGCTACAGCCTACTTCCCCCAGGGCCCCAGCCAGGCCCAAGCCGTGGACCGCCCACGCCCCGCCCACTACACTGGGCGGGCGGTCGGGCCTGGCTGCCTGTGAGTGTGAGTGTATTAATAAAAAAATAAATAAATAAATAAAATTATGCGGTCCGAACGGGCCCCCAGTGGCGTAGGGCCCCATAGCCACTGCTATGGTTGCTATGGCGATCCCTACGCCACTGCTGATAAGGGTCATGTGACCAAGCTTCTATTGGCTAATGCATTTTTTGGGGAATATCTCAGGAACGGTGCATCCTAGAGAGCTGCTCTAAAACCTTCCCGGACACCTTATGTAGCTGTGTGCCAAATTTCGTGATTGTAAATGTGACGGTGCGGATTCCTTTAGCGAATATACACTGCGTGCAGAATTATTAGGCAAATTAGTATTTTGACCACATCATCCTCTTTATGCATGTTGTCTTACTCCAAGCTGTATAGGCTCGAAAGCCTACTACCAATTAAGCATATTAGGTGATGTGCATCTCTGTAATGAGAAGGGGTGTGGTCTAATGACATTAACACCCTATATTAGGTGTGCATAATTATTAGGCAACTTCCTTTCCTTTGGCAAAATGGGTCAAAAGAAGGACTTGACAGGCTCAGAAAAGTCAAAAATAGTGAGATATCTTGCAGAGGGATGCAGCACTCTTAAAATTGCAAAGCTTCTGAAGCGTGATCATCGAACAATCAAGCGTTTCATTCAAAATAGTCAACAGGGTCGCAAGAAGCGTGTGGAAAAACTAAGGCGCAAAATAACTGCCCATGAACTGAGAAAAGTCAAGCGTGCAGCTGCCAAGATGCCACTTGCCACCAGTTTGGCCATATTTCAGAGCTGCAACATCACTGGAGTGCCCAAAAGCACAAGGTGTGCAATACTCAGAGACATGGCCAAGGTAAGAAAGGCTGAAAGACGACCACCACTGAACAAGACACACAAGCTGAAACGTCAAGACTGGGCCAAGAAATATCTCAAGACTGATTTTTCTAAGGTTTTATGGACTGATGAAATGAGAGTGAGTCTTGATGGGCCAGATGGATGGGCCCGTGGCTGGATTGGTAAAGGGCAGAGAGCTCCAGTCCGACTCAGACGCCAGCAAGGTGGAGGTAGAGTACTGGTTTGGGCTGGTATCATCAAAGATGAGCTTGTGGGGCCTTTTCGGGTTGAGGATGGAGTCAAGCTCAACTCCTAGTCCTACTGCCAGTTTCTGGAAGACACCTTCTTCAAGCAGTGGTACAGGAAGAAGTCTGCATCCTTCAAGAAAAACATGATTTTCATGCAGGACAATGCTCCATCACACGCGTCCAAGTACTCCACAGCGTGGCTGGCAAGAAAGGGTATAAAAGAAGAAAATCTAATGACATGGCCTCCTTGTTCACCTGATCTGAACCCCATTGAGAACCTGTGGTCCATCATCAAATGTGAGATTTACAAGGAGGGAAAACAGTACACCTCTCTGAATAGTGTCTGGGAGGCTGTGGTTGCTGCTGCACACAATGTTGATGGTGAACAGATCAAAACACTGACAGAATCCATGGATGGCAGGTGTCCTTGCAAAGAAAGGTGGCTATATTGGTCACTGATTTGTTTTTGTTTTGTTTTTGAATGTCAGAAATGTATATTTGTGAATGTTGAGATGTTATATTGGTTTCACTGGTAAAAATAAATAATTGAAATGGGTATATATTTGTTTTTTGTTAAGTTGCCTAATAATTATGCACAGTAATAGTCACCTGCACACACAGATATCCCCCTAAAATAGCTAAAACTAAAAACAAACTAAAAACTACTTCCAAAAATATTCAGCTTTGATATTAATGAGTTTTTTGGGTTCATTGAGAACATGGTTGTTGTTCAATAATAAAATTAATCCTCAAAAATACAACTTGCCTAATAATTCTGCACTCCCTGTACATACATACACACACACACTCAGCTTTATATATTAGATGTTACTATGAAGAAATATCACCTGCATTCACGAAGACTGGATTAAACGTTTAACCATGTGCGTCTGGTAGAATGGTGGACACATCGAACAGGTCATGTGAACTAATTTAGGAAACTTTTACCTCACTTGGAAGCATACGCCTAACCTAACCTTAAATGGAGTCCATAAATATGATGTGAACAGTTGAATTTAAATGGAGTCCATAAATATATGTACTCACCTGAATATTAACACATCTGCTTTATTATTAGGCTTGCAGGTGCATCCAGATGTCGAGATTATAGACGACGGCCATTTTATGCCTGCTCGTACTTTGTCTGACCTACATATACATACTTGCATGTGTTCTGACCCTTAAATCCACATAATTAGGAAGTAACTCCTTCATACAATCTTTCAATCCATTTAATCCAAAATAACCAATACATACATAAAGAGCTAAAATTGTGCATCAAACAGGGCACTGACCGTGGGCCAGCCGGATCGCTACCCCATTCACTTGAATGGGTTTCGCAAGCACTCCGTTCTACAAAAAGATAGAACAAGTTCTATCTTTCTGTGGAACGGAAGAACGGAACAGAACCCCACAGAAGCACTCTGTAGTGCTTCCGTTCTGTGGTTTCGTTCCGCACTGCATCTCTGGATTTGTAGACCCATTCAAGTGAATGGGTCCGCATCCGTGATGCGAAATGCACACGGCCAGTGCCCTGTGTATTGCGGACCCGCTGTATGTGGGCCACAATATGGCCACACGTTTGTGTAAAAGAGGCCTTAACCAGACCACAAAAACACATATGTGTAGCGTCACTGTTATGCTGTGTGCACATATGCTCATTACTGTAAGTCTTAGAGATCCCACTTTTGTTCTCAAAGAGCATACAATCTTATTTGCATTGCTCTAATTGTCTTGCCTATATAATATAGGCCACAAGTACAAATTATTGCATACACTTGTCAGGGATATAAAGCAAATGCTTCATATAAAAGATAGGATCAAAGGAAAAATTTCAAAGGGAATTGATCCTAGAGGTGGACATATAAAACACCTCAAAAAGAGTTTGCTGTTAATTTAATTATATTGTGCAATCAGTAAAACATGGTACAAGCATCTATGCAAAAATATAAATAATTTATTATACAATATACAATCAAAGCTTAATGAATATAAAACTCTATAATATGCAATAACACGCAGTGATATGCAGTACCCTAAATTTGCCACTAGATGGTTCTAACACGACTTCCAGCGTTCCATAACACCTCTCAAGCATAAAATGTAATACAAATGTCCCGACGACAATTATGAGATATACACAATAAACTTAATAGTGATTAAGTAGATACGAACCCTTGCCCTGCTCAAAATATGACTAATCTCGGATCTCGGGTAGTATCGCTACACAAATTATAAATTATCAGGCCTGATATTACTATGGAATGTGATGATTCCAATCAGAGAGTTTCTCCGATATCAATATTGGATCTTTTATTTAGTAATATGTATCTTTACTGAATAGTGATATTGATGTAGCACTTTTAACATTATACATCTGCACTAAAGCGGGGAGTTACTAAATATCAAGCCAAATAATTCAATCAATACTACACATAATAAAGTTATACGTTACCCGAGAATGCAGATGATATGCAGAGTCTAAGGGAAGTCAGCTCTAAAGTACGTTCTGGTCATTGGGATTTTTCTCCTGGGGTCTCTCCTTTCTTTCTTTTCTGTGTGTCCCTCTGTTTCCCCCCTTCATGTGTGTGTGTGTGGTTTATGATCACCAACTTATCAGTTAGACACACCTTTCTAACTTGGAGTTTTCCAATCATTGTCAGTTAGGCGTGTACATATGATAGTGACTGTGATGTCACTATTTCGCCCCGGGAGTAGCATATATGGCTCAATGCGACTGCGGGTTAAAATACGTAGGCAAAACCAATAGGATTTTCAAGAAAATAATTCTTGAACATATTGGCGACATTCGGAATAGACGGGACAAACCCATTTCTAGACATGTATGGGCAAGTCATGCTGGGAACTCCAAAGTTATTCACTTCTCTATGATAGAAGTGCTCAGACCATCCATCAGGGGTTGTGATATGGATAAACTTTTAAAACAGAAAGAGTCAAGATGGATATTTGCGCTTAACACCGTTGCACCATCTGGACTAAATGAGTGTATTGAATTTGCATGCTTTTTATAAATAAACTACAGGCCTCCCTTATTTTATTAGGTGGGGATCAATTTATCTTTTTATCGTGAGTATCATAATGCACTGTTGTGAGGGTCCTAATCCTCCCTACATGTCCCCATGTAATTTACCATATCACCCCTATTATAGATGATGTATATATTATCAGTTTGTGGCTATTTCATTTACAGATTTATCAATATTGTTCATTCACCCTACAAACATCTCCTATACCTGAGAAATAAAGTTAAGTATTATTTCCCCCTCTTCCTTTGCCGCAGTGACATACTACCTAGCTCCGTACTGATTCATTAACCACGGTTACTTTACAGGTCACGTGGCCTAACAGTAGGTCAGGTGATCAACAAGTGACATCACATGTAACCCAAAATGGTGTTTGGGGATATCCATTAAATCTATCTATATTGGTAAATATTAAATATATTCTAAGACCTAGATAATCAAGTCCCCATATCACCTTTGTCGCATAGCTTAGCCCCGCTTTAACACTACTGCTCGCTCCGCTGGCCGTCGTAATCACATGACCGGGCGCAGAGTCACGTGATAATCCGGTGACGTTAGACATGACCTGGAAGTAAGATATAAAGAGCGACAGCGTGGGGAGCTTTTTGCTGCTTTACATCTGCGGACATCTTAACCACCTCCTCTATTCCCTGTGGGATTCACAAGCATCAGACACGAGCCTTCCCCCCTCTAATTATGGGCACGCAAGTTTTAAATGTTTAACTAGGATACATTTTGCACCAGGCGTTTCATGGACAAAGTACGCTGGCATGGTCGGGGTTAAAGGTTAACCATCATTATCCAATTATCATTATATGAACTAATAGGTCCAACAGTATCGTGTCTGTATAGATTCAATTATTGGAGTGTATCTATAGGTGTAATATCATTATAAGTAGAGGAGAATTGTAGTATAGCATTGAATGTTGGGCATATTTTTTGTCATCAGAAGATAGAGCACAAACAGATTTCTTGATTTAGCTATCAGCTATCTAGCTGTCAGTTATCATCTTAATAACGGTTACGGTGCTCCTGTTATCTGGCATAATTTTTTATTTTTTTTGCTCAAGTGACAATCCTTAAGATGACAGGTAACTTTGGTGTTTGAGTGTCCCCTGAGAAGCCTGAAATCAACTAGGCGAAACGCGTAGGGACGGTTTAGGACATTTTTTATGATTTATTTTTCAATTTGTTTTCTTTACATCACTATTTTTCCTTTATTGTATGTTATTGGGTGGTTCTTGTCACCCCGCCTGGGGCACTAAATCTATTTTTCATTTTTGGTAGCTTATATTAGTCCAGGTCTATATTTAGGACTATCATTCCACACTGCTGTAATACATCCCCGTGTCAGGGCTATCCTAGGGCCATTAGGAGGCACAAGTCACGGGATCGCCCATATCGGGTGGCTATTCCGTTTGTAGGCAGGGCGGCAGAGATAGGGACATCAATAGGGACATTGCCCTATACCCTATGCTCATGGTATGTCCACTATACCTTCCTACAACTATGTTTTACCGGAATAGTTTTTTACTAATTTTTTTATTTATTTTCTCTTCATTGTATATTATGGGTGAATTGGTTTTATCATTCAAGAGTTAAAGGTTATGTTTTAGAATAGTGGTCTTTCTGTGAGCCCTAGAAGTATTTACCACTTTTGACTATAATTCCCCCAGAAAGGGTTATGTCCCTCCTGTGATTTCTTCATTCTCACTGATTGACCAGTAACATAAAAATGTAGAGAGGACGCTCTATGCAGATCTTTTAATTTATTTGATGCCTCTGAAGAGTCTCCGTCTCACATAGCTGATTGGGGTCCACTCTTGCAGCAATTGATACATCTCCTGTGAGTTAGGATCCCTGGTTCCTGAGGCATTTTGCTGTGACGTATTGTCATGGGCACATTCTTTCTTAGTAGCTGGTCATCATGGAGTTAAACATACTGAAGAACTACTTTCAGGTTTTTAATGGTAGCCCAAGTGGAGACAAGATGTAAAGGACTTTGTGACTGCATATGCTCAATGTGCTTTAGACCTCCTGACCTTCTCCTATTGGTCGTCTACATGTCAAGAACCTTGGTCAAAGCTATAGTATCTCACAATTATGTTTGTATTGATGAATCAGTTATGCAAGATGACGTGCTTTTTTCTAAGGATGAGCAAATTAATTCTACCGTTTTAGGATTTGTCCCGAATTTGCCAAAAAGTTCAGATTTTAATGAACCCGAATTTTTTCATGATTTGAGAGAGAGCCTAGCATAACCGTGCGTTTCTTAGCATTATATATTTGTTGTCTGGGAGTATACTTTTTCATTACAGAGTGCCTATTATGTGCAGTATATGTGTGAAGTATTGCAGGCCAGGCAATGCCCGTCTGGGTTTCTGGCAAAGATATTCAAATTAGCTTTCCTAAGAGTATCTGATGCTAGCAGAAGTAAGATGTGCTAATTCTCATATATTTTTCCCAGTAATCCAGAGGAACATTAACGTGGTTACAATGCTCCTTATGCATTCTCGGCACCCTATATTGGAAGACATAGTACCTCTACCAAGGCCTCTCAGACAGCCAAGCAAAGTTTCTTTGCTCACCTCTGTTTAAGGATAGTTAGCCAGAAAGATATCCGTTATTATTGAGATACTCTGGTTTGCTTCTTTTTTCTAGAAAAGCATTATGTGGGGACACAAGCACAGGAATAGGTTTTTATTTTATTATAAAAAAAGCATTTTGAACATTTTGAGGCTACCACCAGCGGAAAGTCGTAGTATGAAAAAGCACTTATTAAACAGTTTAAGGCTACCCATGAAAATTAGTAAAAAAAAAAAAAATAAAGTAAAATTAATTTATAAAATTCAAAGGCTCATTTAAATAAAAAAAAAAGCCTCACCAAATAAACATCAGTCTTGAAGAGGCACCCACCCCACCCAATATTGCAGTGAATATCTCACCAAGTTTTTCACTTCTCTCAAAGAGACACGCAAGCTAATTTTTTTTTCAAAAATGTCAAAAGAACCAGAATGTGTGAAGAGAAAATTTACTTGCTTAACCACCTCCTAGTGTGGTGCTTGGTGCTACTTATTACTGAGCTACCTGTGTCCTCTGGTGGTCGATCCAAACAAAAGGGACCACCAGAGGACCAGGTAGCAGGTATATTAGACGCTGTTATCAAAACAGCGTCTAATATACCTGTTAGGGGTTAAAAAAATCGCATCTCCAGCCTGCCAGCGAACGATCGCCGCTGGCAGGCTGGAGATCAACTCGCTTACCTTCCGATCCTGTGAACGCGCGCGCCTGTGTGCGCGCGTTCACAGGAAATCTCGCGTCTCGCGAGATGACGCACGGATGCGTCCGGAAGGTGGTTGATTCATTCCTCCTGGACGCATCCGTGCGTCATCTCGCGAGACGCGAGATTTCCTGTGAACGCGCGCACACAGGCGCGCGCGTTCACAGGATCGGAAGGTAAGCGAGTAGATCTCCAGCCTGCCAGCGGCGATCGTTCGCTGGCAGGCTGGAGATGCGATTTTTTTAACCTTTAACAGGTATATTAGACGCTGTTTTGATAACAGCGTCTAATATACCTGCTACCTGGTCCTCTGGTGGTCCCTTTTGTTTGGATCGACCACCAGAGGACACAGGTAGCTCAGTAATAAGTAGCACCAAGCACCACACTACACTACACCCCCCCCTGTCACTTATTAACCCCCTATTAACCCCTGATCACCCCATATAGACTCCCTGATCCCCCCCCTTTCATTGATCACCCCCCTGTAAGGCTCCATTCAGACGTCCGTATGATTTTTACGGATCCACTAATACATAGATCGGATCCGCAAAACGCATACGGACATCTGAATGCAGCCTTACAGGGGGGTGATTAATGACGGGGGTGATCACCCCATATAGACTCCCTGATCACCCCCCCTGTCATTGATCACCCCCCTGTAAAGCTGCATTCAGATGTCCGTATGATTTTTACAGATCCACTGATACATTGATCGGATCCGCAAAACGCATACGGACATCTGAATGCAGCCTTACAGGGGGGTGATCAATGATGGGGGTGATCACCCCATATAGACTCCCTGATCACCCCCCTGTCATTGATCTCCCCCCTGTAAGGCTGCATTCAGATGTCCGTATGATTTTCACGGATCCACTGATACATGGATCGGATCCGCAAAACGCATACGGACATCTGAATGCAGCCTTACAGGGGGGTGATCAATGACGGGGGTGATCACCCCATATAGACTCCCTGATCACCCCCCTGTCATTGATCACCCCCCCCGTCATTGATCACCCCCCTGTCATTGATCACCCCCCTGTAGGGCTGCATTCAGATGTCCGTATGATTTTTACGGATCCACTGATACATGGATCGGATCCGCAAAACACATACGGACATCTGAATGGAGCCTTATAGGGGGGTGATCAATGACAGGGGGGTGATCACCCCATATAGACTCCCTGATCACCCCCCTGTCATTGATCACCCCCCTGTCATTGATCACCCCCCTGTAAGGCTGCATTCAGATGTCCGTATGATTTTTACGGATCCACTGATACATGGATCGGATCCGCAAAACACATACGGATGTCTGAATGGAGCCTTACAGGGGGGTGATCAATGACAGGGGGTGATCACCCCATATAGACTCCCTGATCACCCCCCTGTCATTGATCACCCCCCTGTCATTGATCACCTTCCTGTCATTGATCACCCCCCTGTAAGGCTGCATTCAGATGTCCGTATGATTTTTACGGATCCACTGATACATGGATCGGATCCGCAAAACACATACGGACATCTGAATGGAGCCTTATAGGGGGGTGATCAATGACAGGGGAGTGATCACCCCATATAGACTCCCTGATCACCCCCCTGTCATTGATCACCCCCCTGTAAGGCTGCATTCAGATGTCCATATGATTTTTACGGATCCACTGATACATGGATCGGATCCGCAAAACACATACGGACGTCTGAATGGAGCCTTACAGGGGGGTGATCAATGACAGGGGGTGATCACCCCATATAGACTCCCTGATCACCCCCCTGTCATTGATCACCCCCCTGTCATTGATCACCTTCCTGTCATTGATCACCCCCCTGTAAGGCTGCATTCAGATGTCCGTATGATTTTTACGGATCCACTGATACATGGATCGGATCCGCAAAACACATACGGACATCTGAAAGGAGCCTTATAGGGGGGTGATCAATGACAGGGGGGTGATCACCCCATATAGACTCCCTGATCACCCCCCTGTCATTGATCACCCCCCTGTCATTGATCACCCCCCGTCATTGATCACCCCCCTGTAAGGCTGCATTCAGATGTCCGTATGATTTTTACGGATCCACTGATACATGGATCGGATCCGCAAAACACATACGGACATCTGAATGGAGCCTTATAAGGGGGTGATCAATTACAGGGGGGTGATCACCCCATATAGACTCCCTGATCACCCCCCTGTCATTGATCACCCCCCTGTAAGGCTTCATTCAGACATTTTTTTGGCCCAAGTTAGCGGAAATTATTATTTTTTTTCTTACAAAGTCTCATAGTCCACTAACTTGTGTCAAAAAATAAAATCTCACATGAACTCACCATACCCCTCACGGAATCTAAATGCGTAAAATTTTTTAGACATTTATATTCCAGACTTCTTCTCACGCTTTAGGGCCCCTAGAATGCCAGGGCAGTATAAATACCGCACATGTGAAAGAAGACACCCCAAGGTATTCTGTGAGGGGCATATTGAGTCCATGAAAGATTGAAATTTTTGTCCCAAGTTAGCGGAAAGGGAGACTTTGTGAGGAAAAAAAAAATATCAATTTCCGCTAACTTGTGCCAAAAAAAATAAATTCTATGAACTCGCCATGCCCCTCATTGAATACCTTGGGGTGTCTTCTTTCCAAAATGGGGTCACATGTGGGGTATTTATACTGCCCTGGCATTCTAGGGGCCCTAAGAAGAAGTCTGGGATCCAAATGTCTAAAAATGCCCTCATAAAAGGAATGTGGGCCCCTTTGCGCATCTAGGCTGCAAAAAAGTGTCACACATGTTGTATCTCCGTACTCAGGAGAAGTTGGGCAATGTGTTTTGGGGTGTCATTTTACATATACCCATGCTGGGTGAGATAAATATCTTGGTCAAATGCCAACTTTGTATAAAAAAATTGGAAAAGTTGTCGTTTGCCGAGATATTTCTCTCACCCAGCATGAGTATATGTAAAATGACACCCCAAAACACATTGCCCAACTTCTCCTGAGTACGGAGATACCACATGTGTGACACTTTTTTGCAGCCTAGGTGGGCAAAGGGGCCCACATTCCAAAGAGCACCTTTCGGATTTCACCGGCCATTTTTTACAGATTTTGATTTCAAACTACTTACCACACATTTGGGCCCTTAGAATGCCAGGGCAGTATAACTACCCCACAAGTGACCCCATTTTGGAAAGAAGACACCCCAAGGTATTCGCTGATGGGCATAGTGAGTTCATAGAACTTTTTATTTTTTGTCACAAGTTAGTGGAATATGAGACTTTGT
The DNA here is from genome assembly GCF_905171765.1 of Bufo bufo. NCBI lineage: Eukaryota > Metazoa > Chordata > Amphibia > Anura > Bufonidae > Bufo > Bufo bufo. The sequence goes on from NC_053393.1 coordinate 259,316,172, forward strand.
AAGAAAAAAATAAAATAAAAAAAAAAAGCATTTTCCGCTAACTTGTGACAAAAAATAAAAAGTTCTATGAACTCACTATGCCCATCAGCGAATACCTTAGGGTGTCTACTTTCTGAAATGGGGTCATTTGTGGGGTGTTTGTACTGTCTGGGCATTGTAGAACCTCAGGAAACATGACAGGTGCTCAGAAAGTCAGAGCTGCTTCAAAAAGCGGAAATTCACATTTTTGTACCATAGTTTGTAAACGCTATAACTTTTACCCAAACCATTTTTTTTTTACCCAAACATTTTTTTTTATCAAAGACATGTAGAACAATAAATTTAGAGCAAAATTTATATATGGATGTTGGTTTTTTTGCAAAATTTTACAACTGAAAGTGAAAAATTTCATTTTTTTGCAAAAAAATCGTTAAATTTCGATTAATAACAAAAAAAGTTAAAATGTCAGCAGAAATGAAATACCACCAAATGAAAGCTCTATTAGTGAGAAGAAAAGGAGGTAAAATTCATTTGGGTGGTAAGTTGCATGACCGAGCAATAAACGGTTAAAGTAGTGTAGGTCAGAAGTGTAAAAAGTGGCCTGGTCATTAAGGGTGTTTAAGCTAAGGAGGCTGAGGTGGTTAACTGATTGGCCTTGGGGCGTACTCTTTTTGCTGCTATTTATCATTAGGGAGACCAAAAAATTATTCACGATGAGTATTATATGCTAGACAACATTGATTGGTCTCGCTTTCTGGGAAGAATAAATGCATATTTGCACATTCTAATTCTACCTACATTAGGCAGGATTTCCTTTCCCTTTGTTTTTGTCAGGAAAGCTAATTTCCTTATCTTTGGGTTTCTGGAAAATATATTGAACTCAGCTTTTCTAAAAAGAACGCTAATCTTATCTCATTCCAGCAGTAGTGTCACCTGGCATACAATACCCATAATGCATATTTTATGGTCTCCCTAATCTAAGATGCCCAAGTATGTTACAATTCATTTCAGACATCTCCAGTTAAAAAGCAAGGATTTAAAAAAAAAAAAGCTGTGTTTCACAACTACAACATATCCTACCAGTAATTGCTCAGCCTTCCAAAAATATTTAATCAAGTGTGTGGGTACTATCTCTAGTTTTCTCTTGCTCTATCTGTCTCATCATGGACCTTTGCCTTAAGGGGGAAATAATCACTAAGGCCTGCTCACTCCAATAATTTCAGGGGTACAAGTCAACCTTTACCAGGATTTATTCTGGTATATTTTCAGCAGAAAGGACACACCCATAGAGTTGCCAGCTGCCTAACTACACTAGCAGAGCGATACATGTGGAGAACTCTAGATGTTAAGGCTAAACTCAGATGGTAAGAGGTAACATATTTAGCCTTACAAGAGATAACAAGAGATATGGTCCATGACAGATAGTCTTTCTACAGGGGTCTTTAATTTTTCTAAACACTGGTTCCCTGACACTGATATGGCAATGTCCCTAATAAGTTGTGGAGTGGTTATTCCTGTCCATTAGAGGTGTCTAAACCTGAATGGGTGATACCTTATTTTACTAAATGTTCTCTATGGGTCTAATATTACCCTTTATTATTAAAAAATAATATTTTCATGGCTTGCATCCTGCCCACACACTGAATGATCTACTTTCTCAGGAATATTCAGATGCTTAGAACCTTGTTGTCTTCAAACATTAATCCTATCACTTGGTTGGGTCATGCACCAATTCTAGCAGTGTTTAATTTTCTTTCTTTTTCCTGTGTATGACTCAATGGCAGAATAAGCCTGTGCTCTCATACACAATGAACTTCAGTAGTCTCTGCCATTATTTTGTCTGATGGGGCCATGCTCCATTGGCCCCATCAGACTCGATTTTGTGGGAAATCCAGAAAGTCTACACTGGTAGCTGTACATCTGTTGCCTCAGACTGAAGAAGGAAGCCAGAGCACGGTATTTTACCTTGCTTGTGAGCAGGTGGAAAAGGCCCTCACTCACCAGCCAACAAAAATGCCTGTTGATTTGAGAAACCAATTAAATAGTTTTCTAAGTTATCTAAGTTCAAAAACTGATTTATTACTCCAGGCAGCCCTTGCATGAGTATAGAAATAAAGGTCACATGTTGTTAAAGAATTGTGTGACCATACTGCTATCTTGCCCCAATGCTCCAAAGATTCCACAGGCACACCCGACCATAATTCCTCTTCAGCTGATCATCTTTTCATGACTACTATTCTCTTAGTACTCTCTTCCTTCTGCCCTTCCACTGGATGAGGGTGCAAGAAATGGACTATTAGATAACTGTGTTTCTGAGTGTTCCCTCCCTACCTTATCATTGGAGGATTTAGAGATGTTGGTAAACAGCTTCCAGCGGGTAAGTCATCAGGCCCAGGCTAGGTGACTTATTTATATTACAAACCGGATTCCAAAAAAGTTGGGACACTAAACAAATTGTGAATAAAAACTGAATGCAATGATGTGGAGATGGCAAATGTCAATATTTTATTTGTAATAGAACGTAGATGACAGATCAAACGTTTAATCCGAGTAAATGTATAATTTTAAAGGAAAAATACGTTGATTCCAAATTTCACGGTGTCAACAAATCCCCAAAAAGTTGGGACAAGTAGCAATAAGAGGCTGGAAAAAGTAAATTTGAGCATAACGAAGAGCTGGAAGACCAATTAACACTAATTAGGTCAATTGGCAACATGATTGGGTATAAAAAGAGCTTCTCAGAGTGGCAGTGTCTCTCAGAAGCCAAGATGGGTAGAGGATCACCAATTCCCACAATGTTGCGCAGAAAGATAGTGGAGCAATATCAGAAAGGTGTTACCCAGCAAAAAATTGCAAAGACTTTGCATCTATCATCATCAACTGTGCATAACATCATCCGAAGATTCAGAGAATCTGGAACAATCTCTGTGCGTAAGGGTCAAGGCCGTAAAACCATACTGGATGCCCGTGATCTCCGGGCCCTTAAACGACACTGCACCACAAACAGGAATGCTACTGTAAAGGAAATCACAGAATGGGCTCAGGAATACTTCCAGAAACCATTGTCAGTGAACACAATCCACCGTGCCATCCGCCGTTGCCAGCTGAAACTCTACAGTGCAAAGAAGAAGCCATTTCTAAGCAAGATCCACAAGCTCAGGCATTTTCACTGGGCCAGGGATCATTTAAAATGGAGTGTGGCAAAATGGAAGACTGTTCTGTGGTCAGACAAGTCACGATTCGAAGTTCTTTTTGGAAATCTGGGACGCCATGTCATCCGGACCAAAGAGGACAAGAACAACCCAAGTTGTTATCAACTTGTTCAGAAGCCTGCATCTCTGAGGGTATGGGGTTGCATGAGTGCGTGTGGCATGGGCAGCTTGCATGTCTGGAAAGGCACCATCAAGGCAGAAAAATATATTCAGGTATTAGAACAACATATGCTCCCATCCAGACGTCATCTCTTTCAGGGAAGACCCTGCATTTTTCAACAAGATAATGCCAGACCACATTCTGCATCAATCACAACATCATGGCTGCATAGGAGAAGGATCCGGGTACTGAAATGGCCAGTCTGCAGTCCAGATCTTTCACCTATAGAGAACATTTGGCGCATCATAAAGAGGAAGGTGCAACAAAGAAGGCCCAAGACGATTGAACAGTTAGAGGCCTGTATTAGACAAGAATGGGAGAGCATTCCTATTTCTAAACTTGAGAAACTGGTCTCCTCGGTCCCCAGACGTCTGTTGAGTGTTGTAAGAAGAAGGGGAGATGCCACACAGTGGTGAAAATGGCCTTGTCCCAACTTTTTGGGGATTTGTTGACACCATGAATTTCTTATTCAACATATTTTTCCCTTAAAATGGTACATTTTCTCAGTTTAAACTTTTGTTGCGTGATTTATGTTCTATTCTGAATAAAATATTAGAAGTTGGCACCTCCACATCATTGCATTCAGTTTTTATTCACGATTTGTATAGTGTCCCAACTTTTTTGGAATCCGGTTTGTACAATACATATGGCGATACACTTTTTTTCCACACATGGCTAAATAATTTAACTCTTTTATGGCAGGTGAAACAATTCTGGGTTTTATGCTATAATCTTTTAGTGCAGTAATCCCCAAGCCAGGGAAGGATCCCTTTCAGTGCTCCAGCTAGCCTATTGATTTTTAAAATAGCTTATTGATAAGGTCCACGTGGGATTTGTCTGCTTCCGTTAGGCAGGAGACAATACACGAAAGGTAGTGGATCTGGTTAAGGCCTAGCTCATGTTTCAGTGATTTGGTTAGTGATTTCCATCAGTGATTGTGTGACAAAACCAAGGGCAGGATAAAAAACACAGAATAGGTGCTAATCTTTTTATTTTATCTCTCTGTAGGCTGTACTTCTGGTTTTGGCTTATAATCACTGATGGGAATCCCTGATCAAATTGCTCAAGTGTGAATTTGGCCTGAAGTTTCTAATAGTGGCAGAGTAGAAGCCCTTCTTTTAGATGCAAAGAAGGCCTTTGGCCACTTTGGCATTTTATGTTTCGAACATCGGTTTTGCTTGTCTTTGCCTTAAGCAAGCATTGAGGGGGTATCATTCTTCCCCCAGAGAGTCGGTGTGGCGACTAATTCCCATTCCCCTTATCTCACTGAAATAGCACTCGCAAATACTCCACTTTCTCACCTCTTCTATGTGTTCTGAATATTGAGCCTTTGGGACTCATAAAAGGGCAAACCCTAATATAAAAGGCATACTGGTACGGGATAAATCCCTTAAGATAACATTATTTGAAGATGATGTATTACTGACTTTATCAAACCGCTTAACCTTTATTCAATTCATGTCTGCAGTGGTCAACTATCAGGTTACAAAACAAATTCCTTTGAAATGGAAGCCATCCCTTTACAGGAACACTAAACCCTGAAAAAATATAAATTACACAAATACATCTTGCAGACATAGCACTTCCTTTTCCCTCTAGTCTTCTCCATTTTCGGCTACAGAAGAGCTAAGTGAGGGTGCCTAACGTAATCACGCATACACTCAACAAGAAATTCAGGAGAGCGCAGGACTTAAGCTTTCCACACACAGGCAGAAATGCTGACAGACTATGCTACTTTAGGTGTCCATGTGGGGCTCCATATATAATTTAGGAGTCCCTGCTTTTGGTCCCCACATCCACTTTCTCTCCCACTGACCTGAGACCTATCATTTACCTCCCAGTGTTTTTTAACCTATTTATTCCACTCCAGCCAATTTCATTTCACCCCATTTCCCACCCCAATCCGTACCATTTTGGTTCCTCATCAGTTCCTTCCCCCAAGTTCCTGCACCCTCCGCTATGCAACGTTCATTGTGAGTGATTTCTCCCGCTTCATTTCACTGACACTGCTTGAGCTATCCCACCACTGGAGAGCTGATCAGCCTTCCATTTCCACTGGTCTACCGACACCTGAGTTATTCTTAGAGACCTGAAGCTTTCTCAAACACAATCCCCAAGCCTTTTCCAGCAGTCCTGGATGGTTTGTGGAGGCTGAAGTGTGCCAGCTTTGCCTAGGCAACCAGGATACTTCCCTCCTATTGTGCTCAATACGGGGAGCACTTCACACTCCTCAGAAATTCACTTCTGTCACACAAGCCTTCTACAACAGCGCTGGGGGGCTTGCTGGAGTTGCCAAGTCAAATAGGACACTCAGTATTGTGAGTGCCCTCATCATCCCACAGCATTGTGATAAAATGTATAGTAACTTACAGCCTTCTAATAAATCCTGTGCATGATATGTGAATGCAGTCAGTATGGAGTGCTGCTGTGGAGCCAGTGGACTGCCTGATGGGCCTCTGTTGACAGGCAGGACAAGGTAGCTTGGGTTCTTATTGATTTGCCATTATTGCTTTATGATGGCATTCATACAGTACTGCTGCATAGGGCTCATATGAATGATCCCTATTAGTAATCTGTACAGGCAGATAGGAATATGTTATGTAAAGCACTGCAGATTATGTCCTGCCAGTCCTCAGTCCATCACCTCATGGGTCGCAGGGGACCAATAGCTTTTTATGTCCTTTGCCATGCATTGGTAATTCTGGGGGTGGGATGCTAAACAGGTACATCCATCTGCAGCAGTCCTTCTGCTGTATGCTTCTTGTAGAGAGTTTGGCTGGGCTGTTCTGCTGGATGGTCCTGATTCGTGAACAGATCTTTTGCGTGCCCCCTTTAGTGTAGGGTTGCCACCTTTCCCAACAAAAAATACCAGGAAGTTAAGCCACACCCCAAAGGGGTGTGAAGTCGCTGTCATACTGTGGCTCCCCAGGAATATTAAAGCCCACATTAGCACCCCCAGTAATAGTAATGCACCCAGTAATAGTAATGCCCCCTCAGTAATAGTAATGCCCCCATTAGTGTGACCCGGTAAGAGTAATGGCCCTATTAGTGCGCCCCAGAATGAATAATGCTCTCTATTAGTGCCCCCCAGTAAGAATAATGCCCCCAGTAAGAATAATGCCCCCATTAGTGCCACCCATTAAGAATAATGCCCCCATTAGTGACCCCCAGTTAGAGTAATGTGGCCCTCATCCCCCAGGAACCGCAACACTGACTGTGGAGTGTTGTGTGAGAGTCTGGCAGCTTTCCTAGGCTCGGTAACGGAGACAGGGGGAGAGGGGAGGTGATAGGAAAGGAGCGCAGCAGAAGAGCTGGGGACGGGAGAAGCGCAGGCCCATGGCTCGTCTCATTGTTATCCGGCCTGATCTGGGAGTGAGAACAGCTCAGTCCCGGCGCGGCCGCCATGCTGTGGGGCAAGGGTTTGCTGCTCTCCTTCAGCAGGGTCTTCGTGCTCGTGCTCCTGACCACTCGCAGCCCCCAGCTCTCCGGCTTCCAATCCATACTGACCGGCGGCCTCGTCCTCTCCAGGTTCGAGCCGGTCCCGGAGTGCCAGCCGCTCACAGCTCGCCGCCGCTCACTCACTGCCAGCTGTCAGGACCGTGAGCAAGCAAGTCAGACACTCTGCACTTGAGTTTGAAATGAATCCTGTGTCCAGGTCTGAGAAAGGCTTGTACCCGGACACAGGATTACAAAACCAGGTCAATCCTGTACGGGTGGCAACCCTACCTTAGTGACCAGCCTGTTTTGGGCCTTACTGACCAAGTGTTTTTCTTCCTTTTTTCATCGTCGCGTTCCAAGACCTATAACTTTTTTATTTTTCCGTCTATATAGCTTTATGAGGGCTTGTTTTTTGCAGGACAATTGTAGTTTTTAATGGCACAATTTTGGGCTACACATAACTTTATGATTAACTTTTATTAATTCTTTCTGGGAGGGAGATGGGAAAAACTGCAATACTGCCACTGTGTTTTTACGTTATAAATTTTACGGCGTTCATTTTTCGGTATAAATAACATAATATCTTTATTCTCTGGGTCAGTACGATTACAGTGATACCAAATACATATCGTTTTTTTTACATTTTACTACTATTTTGCAATAAAACCCCTTTTTTTTAAAAAAGAAACAAAATGTTTTTGCATTGCCGCTTCCCAAGACCCATAACTTTTTTATTTTTCTTTCTATGGAGTTGTGTGAGGGCTTGATTTTTGCGGGACGACTTGTATTTTTCATTGGTATCATTCTAGAGTAAATGGCGCTTTTTGATCGCTTGTTATTATGTTTTTTTCAGTGGCAACTAAGAATAAATTAGCAATTCTTTTTTTTTTATTTATCACCGTAGGGGATAACTTACATGATATTTATGTGTATAAACATATGGGGGAGATTTTCTTTTGCAATTTTTTTAATTGAAAAGCGTATTTTCAATGGAAAAAAAATGCGTATTTTTTATGGGATATTTTTTATTGAATAAATGTTTTTTATTTTCTTTACTTTTTTTTTTACCATGTTATAATCCCACAAGGGGACTATAAAATACATATTTTTGATCGATTTTAAAATGCAATGCACTATCCCTATAGAGGCGCAGCCTGCTGAAAATTAATCAATTACTCAGGGCCTACATCAGACCCAAGGCAGCCTTCACACACATCGGCACCTGGCGATCGCATTTGCGGGGTGCTGATGGGAGACAGAGGGAGTCCGCTCCCTCCGTCAGCACTTTACATGCGGCAGGCGCCATTGCCCGCCACTTGTAAGGTGTTAAACAGGCTGTTAGAGCAGGGCCACGGCGCTGATGTGAGAGCCGGGCCCCCGCTCCCCGGGGGACCCATGCAGCGCTTAGACTGGACCGCCGTAAAAAAGTGGCGGCCCAGCCTAAGGCCCTTTAGTGACTGCCGTAAAAAGGTGTATGGGTGGTCACTAAGGGGTTAATGGTGTTGCACCATAGGACCTTGTAACAGCACAATGTTGCTTGCAGCTTTGGATGTGCCTGGAGTATAAGACATGATGTAACAGCAGAATGGTGTCTGCAGCTCTGGATGTAGCTGGAGCATAAGAAATAATGTAACAGAATAATGGTGCCTGGAGCTCTGGAAGTAACTGGAGTGTAAGACATGATGTAACAGCAGAATGGTGCCTCCAGCTGTGGATGTCACTGGAGTATAAGACATGATTCAGAGGCTGCAGCTTTTGATGCGACTGAAGAAATTACGTAACAGCAGGATTTTTGCGGCACCTGAGGGGTTAATAGCGGCGTATAGCAGCGCGCAGTCATAGAGGCTGGGTGCCGGATATAGCCGGCACCCGCAGCTCAGCCTGCGTTTGTATTAAGCACAAACTATATTCATTGGTGGTGCAGTGCACCGAACCCCCCCCCCAACCTCAGTATTATAAAGTAGAATATTTGGTGGTGCAGTGTGCCCCCAACCCCCCCCCCCCCCCAAGTATTATAATCATTGGTGGCAGTGGCAGTTCCAATCAGAGCCCCAGCAGTGTAAGCCTGGGGCTCCGATCGGTTACCATGGCAGCCAGGACGCTACTGAAGCCCTGGCTGCCATAGTCGGCTCACTGCTGTTATGTGCACAAAGCACAGAGCAGCAGGGAGAGTGTAAAGTCATATTCACCTTGATAGAGATCTATCAGGGTGAATAGGACAAGGGATGAAAGATCCCAGGTTCTAGCCCCTAAGTGGGGAAATAGTTATTAAATAAAAAGTTTAAAAAAAAAAAAGGTTAAAAAAACCCACTAAAATATTAAGTTTAAATCACCCCCTTGCCCAACTTTACATATAAAATATATAAACAATAAAAAAAATTATATATCGCCACGCCCGAAAAAGTGCGAACTATTAAAATATAAAAAAATATCTCCTATGCGGTAAACGCCATAACAGAAAAAAAAACAAAAAACGTGCAATTTGCAATTTTTTTGTCACCTTGTCCCGACAAAAATTAGGTTAGACTGTTCTATTATGGTCCAGACATTCCATAAAATCTGGAATGCACACGGCTTTTTTGGTGGTTTATTTTTTTCACGTAGTATCGAGTATCGCAATACTTTTTTATTGTATCAAAATCGAGTCAAAATTTTGGTATTGTGACAACCCTAGGAAAGACATGTGTGTTTTTTTTTTATTATACCGTAATTATATGTATTTTAAATTTGGCGACTAAAAATTTAAATTTGGAGACTAAATTTTTCAGGTTAGGAGACAATGGCTCCTTGATATTTTTTTTAGTCTAGAGCCCTGCTATCTAGATAAAAGTTATCCAGTTACCCAACTGATTCTAGATAAGTGGATATTGTTACATATTTCACTTTTCGCTGTTTAAAATGTCAATTTTACCTAGATACCTGCATCTTTTTTAAACTCTGCCAATACCGTCTACATTTTTTTAGTTTGTTTGGAATTCCACATGTCATAGAATGCCTAAATTGGTCTACACAGCTAGCACCTCACAGGGAGGCTTAGCCCTCCCAATTTATATCATTGTGCTGTTCATTTAAAGTACGACTTTTAGCACCTTGGACCACATTGAACTGTAATAGATGGAGTGAAGTGGATAAGCTATGGTTAGCTCTGATCCACCTAACTCCTTGATTTGAGGTGTCCTGTTGAGGTCCAGTCTTATATTTGGTACATATACACTGCTCAAAAAAATAAAGGGAACACAAAAATAACACATCCTAGATCTGAATTAATTAAATATTCTTCTGAAATACTTAGTTTTTTACATAATTGAATGTGCTGACAACAAAATCACACAAAAATAAAAAATGGAAATCAAATTTTTCAACCCATGGAGGTCTGAATTTGGAGTCACACTCAAAAGTAAAGTGGAAAAACACACTACAGGCTGATCCAACTTTGATGTAATGTCCTTAAAACAAGTCAAAATGAGGCTCAGTAGTGTGTGTGGCCTCCAAATGCCTGTATGACCTCCCTACAACGCCTGTGCATGCTCCTGATGAGGTGGCGGACGGTCTCCTGAGGGATCTCCTCCCAGACCTGGACTAAAGCATCTGCCAACTCCTGGACAGTCTGTGGTGCAACGTGACGTTGATGCATAGAGCGAGACATGATGTCCCAGATGTGCTCAGTTGGATTCAGGTCTGGGGAACGGGCTGGCCAGTTCATAGCATCAATGCCTTCGTCTTGCAGGAACTGCTGACACACTCCAGCCACATGAGGTCTAGCATTGTCTTGCATTAGGAGGAACCCAGGGCCAACCGCACCAGCATATGGTCTCACAAGGGGTCTGAGGATCTCATCTCGGTACCTAATGGCAGTCAGGCTACCTCTGGCGAGCACATGGAGGGCTGTGCGGCCCTCCAAAGAAATGCCACCCCACACCATTACTGAGCCAATGCCAAACCGGTCATGTTGAAGGATGTTGCAGGCAGCAGAACGTTCTCCGTGGCGTCTCCAGACTCTGTCACGTCTGTCACATGTGCTCAGTGTGAACCTGCTTTCATCTGTGAAGAGCACAGGGCGCCAGTGGCGAATTTGCCAATCTTGGTGTTCTCTGGCAAATGCCAAACGTCCTGCACGGTGTTGGGCTGTAAGCACAACCCCCACCTGTGGACGTCGGGCCCTCATATCACCCTCATGGAGTCTGTTTCTGACCTTTTGAGCAGACACATGAACATTTATGGCCTGCTGGAGGTCATTTTGCAGGGCTCTGGCAGTGCTCCTCCTGTTCCTCCTTGCACAAAGGCGGAGGTAGCGGTCCTGCTGCTGGGTTGTTGCCCTCCTACGGCCTCCTCCACGTCTCCTGATGTACTGGCCTGTCTCCTGGTAGCGCCTCCATGCTCTGGACACTACGCTGACAGACACAGCAAACCTTCTTGCCACAGCTCGCATTGATGTGCCATCCTGGATAAGCTGCACTACCTGAGCCACTTGTGTGGGTTGTAGACTCCGTCTCATGCTACCACTAGAGTGAAAGCACCGCCAGCATTCAAAAGTGGCCAAAACATCACCCAGGAAGCATAGGAACTGAGAAGTGGTCTGTGATCACCACCTGCAGAACCACTTCTTTATTGGGGGTGTCTTGCTAATTGCCTATAATTTCCACCTGTTGTCTATCCCATTTGCACAACAGCATGTGAAATTGATTGTCACTCAGTATTGCTTCCTAAGTGGACAGTTTGATTTCACAGAAGTGTGATTGACTTGGAGTTACATTGTGTTGTTTAAGTGTTCCCTTTATTTTTTTGAGCAGTGTATAATTTGTGCTACTAATTTGCCAATGCTCAGCCCTCTCTTATACCCTTCTTGTTCATTCCTAGCCTTCCCAATACCATGACTTCAGTGATGTCTCAACCCTGGTTTACATTAGGCTTTTTTTCACTTATGAGACCTGGTGGACTTCAATATGGGATAGATTATGTAACTTTCAGAACTGGTCCCTAAGTATTCTTTTGTCTTCTGCGTATGGTTACTAATGGTTACTATCAAACAATTACTGTAGGACAGTTATACAGTGCCTTGCAAAAGTATTCACCCCCTTTGACTTTTTTTATGTTTTGGTGCCTCACAACCTGAAATTAACATGGATTGTTTGAGGATTTGTGTCATTTAATTTACAGAACATGCCTACAACTTTGAAGATGTTTTTTTTTAAATTGTAAATCAAACAACAAATAGGACAAAATAACAGAAAAAGTCAATGTGCATAACTATTCACCCCCCTAAAGTCAATACTTTGTAGAGACACCTTTTGCGGCAATCACAGCTCCAAGTTGCTTTGGATAAGTCTCTATGAGCTTGCCACATCTTACCACTGGGATTTTTGCCCATTCCTCCTTGCAAAACTGCTCCAGCTCCTTCAAGTTGCATGGTTTGCGCTTGTGAACAGCAATCTATAAGTCTGACCACAGATTTTCTATTGGATTGAGATCTGGGCTTTGACTAGGCCTTTCTAACACATTTACATGTTTCCCCTTAAACCACTCAAGTGTTGCTTTAGCATTGTGTTTGGGGTCATTGTCTTGCTGGAAGGTGAACCTCCGTCCTAGCCTCAAATCACGCACAGAGTGGTACAGGTTTTGCTCAGGAATATCCCTGCATTTAGCACCATCCATCTTTCCCTCAACTCTGACCAGTTTCCCAGTCCCGGCTGCTGAAAAACATCCCCACAGCATGATGCTGCCACCACTATGTTTCACTGTGGGGATTGTGTTCTTTGGGTGATGTGATGTGTTGGGTTTGCGCCAGACATAGCGTTTTCTTTGATGGCTGAAAAGTTCAATTTTAGTCTCATCAGACCAGAGCACCTTCCTCCATACATTTTGGGAGTCTCCCACATGCCTTTTTGCAAATTCACAGTGTGCCTTTTTGTTTTTTCCTGAAAGTAATGGCTTTCTTCTGGCCACTCTGCCATAAAGCCCAACTCTATAGAGCGTACAGCTTACTGTTGTCCTATGTACAGATACTCCAGTCTCTGCTGAGGAACTCTGCAGCTCCTCCAGGGTTTCCTTAGCTCTCTGTGGTGCCTCTCTGATTAATGCCCTCCATGCCCAGTCGCCCGGTGCTCCTGGGGATCATCAAAGATTTTGATATTTTTTTTATAACCTAACCCTGACTTGTACTTCTCAACAACATTGTCCCTTACTTGTTTGGAAAGTTCCTTGGTCTTCATGGCAGTGTTTGGTTAGTGATGCCTCTTGCTTAGGTGTTGCAGCTCTGGGGCCTTTAACAAAAGGTGTGTATTGTATATGTAATGACAGATCATGTGACACTTAGATTGCACACAGGTGGACATTATTTCACTAATTATGTGACTTCTTAAGGTAATTGGTTGCACCAGAGCTTTTTATGGGCTTCCTAACAAAGGGGGTGAATACATACGCACATGCCAATTTTCTGTTTTCTATTTCTAAACAATAGTTTTATTTATATATTTTTCTCATTTCACTTCACCAACTTAGACTATTGTGTTCTGATCCATCACATAAAATTCAGATTAACAAAACATTGAACTTAAAGAGGACCTTTCATGGGTCCAAACATTATAAACTGGGGATCCAACTGCACTTTCTATTTTTCCTGGGCTCCGCTCCATTCGCCCGCTGTGGCCCCCGTTGTATTTTTCCGCCTGGTATGCTAATCTTAGCATCGGAGCAGTGAGGAGGAGACTTAGTCTTTCTCCGTGGGCGTCTCCTTCTCACCTGGCTGTAGCGCTGTCCAATCGCAGAGGAGAGCGTCACAGCCAGGGAGAAAAAAAACCTCACTTTCTCCCTAGCTGTGACGCTCTCCGATGCAATTGGACAGCGCTACAGCCAGGGGAGAAGGAGACGCCCACGGAGAAAGACTAAGTCTCCTCCTCATTGCTCCAATGCTACAATTAGCATACCAGGCGGGAGAATACAATGCAGGGCCACAGCAGGCGAATTTATAATGTTTGGCCTCTTTAAGGCTGTAATGTAACAAAGCACGAAAAAAAGTCAAGGGGGTGAATATTTTGCAAGGCACTGTAGCTCACTGACTCTGTCTGGCCTTACTCCGTTTGAGCATCTTTGTCTGCAAGGCCATTCGCACAAGGGTCTCACTTCATCTACATTCTATTGAATGGTTTTGATTACCCCTTAGGTTATAAACATTCTTATATGCAACACTGGAAGAGTTTGCTAGGCAGAGACATATCTTCTGATCTGTGTAGTATGATCTGGTCCAAGGCATCTATAAACCCTAGCACATGCTATACAAAGAAAAGCAGGTTAAATTATTTATGACTTAGTATTATAACACTGAGCATCTTCATAAACGTAATCCTAATATTCCTGATGTATATTGGTGATGTCTTTCTCCAGGGGTTCAAGCTATCATGTGTTTTGGGAAAGTCCATTAATAATATTATATTGGAGGGCTATAGTCAAGGATTTCTTTGTTGGGTTGAGTTGGACTGCTTGGAATTGTTACTGAATGTGCTTCCCAAAAAAATCTCAGCAGGATTGGTGCCAGAGCGACTGCTGCAAAATGCTTAACTGCCCTATTTTGGGGACATACTGCTTCTCCGTCCAGGCCTGTCCTTTATATTCATATAAGGCCTCTTTCACACGAGCGTCACGGATTAGGTCCGGATGCGTTCAGTGATAATCGCTCGATTTTGCTTGCGTGTGGCGTCAGTTTTGTATGCGAGTGCGTTGCATTATTGTGTTTTTCCCACGCGGATGACATGCGGATTGCATGCATTTTTTAACGCGCGTGAAAAAAAAAAATCCATTCTCTAGATTCACCTGTTACTGCAAACACATATAAATACCCCCAGCATGCATTGGTGTTTTGGACAGCTCCATTTGTTTGGGGATTTTTGTCGTTTGGTTGCTGTGTGTGTTTGGTTATTGGATTTCCCTTTGCAGTAGGGTTGTCCCGATACCGATACTAGTATCGGTATCGGGACCGATTCCGAGTTTTCTCGGCGGTACTCAGCAGCCGATACCCCGCCCCGATACATAAATAGAATACTATGGGCGTAACTATGGGCGGGGCCCGGTGCAGTCACTGTACTCTTACACCGGGCCCCGCCGCTCACCAAAGTATTTATAAACGTGAATCCTTATCCTGTTATTAAGTTGAACTAACGCTGCCCTCTCCCATGTTCCCATGTCCCCCCTGTATCCCCACAGCACTTACTTAAGCTTCCAAAGCAGGCAGAGCAGACGGCAGCAGTAACGTCACTCACTGACGTAGAGCGCCTGCTCCGCCCACTTTATGAGTGAAGCAGGCGGAGCAGACGCGCGACGTCAGTGAGTGACGTTACTGGTGCCGTCCGCTCTGCCTGCTATGGAAGCTTAAGTAAGTGCTGTGGGGATACAGGGGAACATGGGAACATGGGAGAGGGCAGCGTTAGTTCAACTTAATAACAGGATAAGGATTCACGTTTATAAATACTTCGGTGAGCGGCGGGGCCCGGTGTATTGGGGGACACTGTTATGAGGGGGATCTGTGGATGACATATAGCAGTGTCATCCACAGATCCTCCCCATAACAGTTCCATCCACAGATCCCCTATAACAGCACCATCCACAGATCCCCCACCAAATAACAATGCCATCCTCAGATCCCCCCACCCCATAACAATGCCATCCACAGATATCCCACCCCATAGCAGTACCATCCACAGATCCCCATAACAGTGCCATCCACAGATCCCCCATAACAGTGCCATCCACAGATCCCCCATAACAGTGCCATCCACAGATCCCCATAACAGTGCCATCCACAGATCCCCATAACAGTGCCATCCACAGATATCCCACCCCATAGCAGTACCATCCACAGATCCCCATAACAGTGCCATCCACAGATCCCCCATAACAGTGCCATCCACAGATCCCCCATAACAGTGCCATCCACAGATCCCCATAACAGTGCCATCCACAGATCCCCATAACAGTGCCATCCACAGATCCCCCATAACAGCACCATCCACAGATCCCCATAACAGCGCCATTCACAGATCCCCCATAACAGTGCCATCCACAGATCCCCCATAACAGTGCCATCCACAGATCCCCCATAACAGTGCCATCCACAGATCCCCCATAACAGTGCCATCCACAGATCCCCATAACAGTGCCATCCACAGATCCCCCATAACAGTGCCATCCACAGGTCCCCCATAACAGTGCCATCCACAGGTCCCCCATAACAGTGCCATCCACAGGTCCCCCATAACAGTGCCATCCACAGATCCCCCACATGACAGTGCGTCATCCACAGATCCACAGATCCCCCAAAACGGTCACATGACATTTAAAAAAAGTATCAGTATTCGGTATCGGTGACTACTTGAAAAAAAGTATCAGTACTTGTACTCGGTCCTAAAAAAGTGGTATCGGGACAACCCTACTTTGCAGGATGTCCACTTTCACTGTGTCATCCACTGACCATGTGTTTTTGCACTGGCTGGTCTTCCTCTGTTTTGGAGAGCAGCCAGAAATGATAGAGGTGGAACCACGGAGTAAGCGGATGTGGATGCATCCTATTATTTCGCAGCGGGCCAGCAAAGGGCAATTTGTTGGTTTGTACTCTGACCTCCGTGCACACCCTGTGAAGTTCTTTTTAAAAAATTTTTTTTTATGAAATACTTATTTATTACAATTATTAATACAAGTTATTATTTTCATTTTTCTTTTACACAGTAAACAATAGAAACAGTGTATATTACCCTCACCCTCCCTGTTGCTTTGTCCGATCCTGAGGGCGGACAGAGGAGAAATCAAAGGAAACAAAAAGAAAAAAAAAGGAAAAGAAGTCTCGCTGCTCGCCTACTCATCTCCCTCCAGCCCTCCAATCCCTCCCCCCCGCATCCCCCCCCCCCCGCCACAATCTGCTAGTTCAGCCATCTCTGCCACCTTGTAAACAAATATTTTTTCTTGGGTGATACTAAGTGAATTTCCTCTCTGACAAGTGGACAAGTGAGACTCTAGTCAGGTTCTCCCATTCCCTAACTGTAGGTATGGCGCTATCTCCCCAATGTGCTACAATACATTTCCTCGCATAAAATAGTAATTTGGATGCTACTTCTCGATCTCTATGGTTGTCTATTTTATCAGTCATACCCAGAATACAGGTCTCAAGGCAAAGGGGAACTTTAAACAGATGATATTCCTCTATTTTTTCATACACTATTCCCCAAAATTTCTGAGTCTTTGTGTATGTCCAGAGTATATGAACATCATCTGCCCCTTCTTCCCCACATTTTTTACAACTAAATTGTTTGGATTTATAGTATTTCATTAAGATCTTGGGGGAATAATACAGGTGATATAACATATTAAATTGGGTGATTCTATGGGCAAAACTGTTAGACACTCTATTTTTTATTTTTTGACTGTATAACCTCTTCCCAAAATTCTTCACATTGCGTATTTAAGACATCTTGCCATCTATGATTTAAAGTAGAGGTAGCTTTATTTTTTGTCTTCCGGTGTAACAGACATCCATATATTTTAAAAATCAATTTCCTCCCTGCTGCTAAGTTCGCAATATTAGCTAAAATTGGTGGAAAAGGGACAACTTGCGTTCCTTTCCCTATCTCTGCTCGTAGGGGTTGTTTCATTTGCAAGTAAAAAAAACTCAGATCTGTATTATCTTTTACATATTCATATTTAAGTTCTTGATAAGTAATTATTTCTCCCTCTCTCCATATATGGCCCAGTTTAAAAATTCCATATTTCCACCAGACTTTTTGTTCAATTAATTTTAATTCCGTTAACTGAATGTTATACCATAGCAAAGTGTCTCAGTATATTCCCTTATATAGCCAAAGTTCTTTTACCTTATTCCATGATTTAGTCCACATGTCCAATAGGGGTATTCTCTTAACTTGTTTTTGAAACAGAATACCTGCTTCTATTAACTGAAAAATATTACAATTTTCCAGTCCTTTCTTTACCCCAGTTACCATAGTCTTGTATCTGTGTGAGTGGCTCCATGTTATCATGTTTCTAATCTGTCCAGAAATAAAATACAGCTCTAGATCTGGAACTGACAAACCGCCCTCTTTCTCATAAATACAGTACAGACCAAAAGTTTGGACACACCTTCTCATTCAAAGAGTTTTCTTTATTTTCATGACTATGAAGGCATCAAAACTATGAATTAACACATGTGGAATTATATACATAACAAACAAGTGTGAAACAACTGAAAATATGTCATATTCTGAGTTCTTCAAAGTAGCCACCTTTTGCTTTGATTACTGCTTTGCACATTCTTGGCATTCTCTTGATGAGCTTCAAGAGGTAGTCCCCTGAAATGGTTTTCCAACAGTCTTGAAGGAGTTCCCAGAGATGCTTAGCACTTGTTGGCCCTTTTGCCTTCAATCTGCAGTCCAGCTCACCCCAAACCATCTCAATTGGGTTCAGGTCCAGTGACTGTTGAGGCCAGGTAATCTGGCGCAGCACCCCATCACTCTCCTTTATGGTCAAATAGCCCTTACTTTCATAGTTTTCCCAATTTTTCGACTAAATGACTGACCTTCATTTCTTAAAGTAATGATGGCCACTCGTTTTTCTTTACTTAGGTGCTTTTTTCTTGCCATAATACAAATTCTAACAGTCTATTCAGTAGGACTATCAGCTGTGTATCCACCTGACTTCTCCTCAACGCCACTGATGGTCCCAACCCCATTTATAAGGCAAGAAATCCCACTTATTAAACCTGACAGGGCACACCTGTGAAGTGAAAACCATTTCAGGGGACTACCTCTTGAAGCTCATCAAGAGAATGCCAAGAGTGTGCAAAGCAGTAATCAAAGCAAAAGGTGGCTACTTTGAAGAACCTAGGATATGACATATTTTCAGTTGTTTCACACTTGTTTGTTGAGTATATAATTCCACATGTGTTAATTCATAGTTTTGATGCCTTCAGTGTGAATCTACAATTTTCATAGTCATGAAAATAAAGAAAACTCTTTGAATGAGAAGGTGTGTCCAAACTTTTGGTCTGTACTGTATGCAATATCTGTGCTCTTATTCTCGTTTTTTTGCCTCACCATACCAGGTCTGTTATTAGAGTGGCTATTATTTTAAAAAATCTTTTAGGGATTATTATTGGTGCATTCCATAACGTATAATTTAAGGAAGGTAAAATACACATTTTCACCAGTGAGATACGACCTGCCATCGATATGTGAATTTTTTTCCAGACCTCTATTTTCTTCCACGTCTCTTGTATTTTGGAAAGCACATTCAACTGTAAATAGTCCCTGGGATTAGATGTTATCTGAATACCCAAATATTTAACTGAGTCTTGCTTCTCTTTAATTTCAAGTGGCCCCAGTACAAACCCGTTCAGAGGATCAATCGGGATACACGCCGATTTGGACCAATTTATATTTAGTCCCGTATATTTACTATATTCTTCAAATACCTGGAAGATCTTTATCAGTGAACCATGAGATCCCACAAACAGCATAATATCATCTGCGTACAATGAAATTTTTTCCTCAATGCCCCAAACCTAAATCCTACAATCTCTTTATCTTGTCTAATCATATCCGCTAGGGGTTCCATGGCTATGGCGAATAATAAGGGGGACAGGGGACAACCCTGTCTAACCCCCCTAGCAATGTGTATTTTCTCTGAACACCCGCCATTCAATATTAGCCTTGCAGAGACTTTGGTGTATAATAGCTTAACCCAAGATACAAATTAGTCTCCGAATCCCATTCTCGTCAGTGTAGCGAATAAGAAAGGACATTCTATCGTGTCGAAAGCTTTTGAGGCGTCTATAGTTACAATCATACGAATCTCCACAATTCATTGGTTCCAACTGGGTTCCCATGAAATATCTAATTATATTGTCACTTGTAGTTCTGCCAGGCATAAAGCCCGACTGATCCTCATGAATGATCCCCGGCTCCACCTTCCCAAGTCTATTTGCAAGAGTCCTTGCTAATATTTTCTTTCCGTATCCGTTCAGTTTTTTTGGCGGACCATATACGGAACCATTCATTTCAATGGGTCCGCAAAAAAACGGAACTTACTCCGTGTGCATTCAATTTCCATATGAGTGGGGCACTGAGTGGGGACGGTTTTTTCCACCTCTTTTAAAGGTTTATTTCCACTCTCCCCAGGCTGGAATTCAATATCTAATAAACTCGTGTTAGCGTTCTCTGTCGGCCTAAAGGGCTCCCACTCCTGGGTTTGGGATATATCTGCCTTCTTCCTCCTAGGAGGGTTAATCTGTCCACTTATATTGGTCAGCACTTGTTGTTTCAATCTTTCTGCCCGCTTAAACATCGGGGAAATCGAAGTACCCTTTTTTCCTGCCCCCTGTCTAGACATTTTAAAACCTTATATTTTTTTTCCCCCTCTTTCTTCCTTCCTTTCCCTTTCCTTCTTCTCTTCCCTTTCTCTTTTCCCTCCCTTCTCCCTCCCTTTCCCCCTCCTCTCTTGCCCCTCTCCCTTCTCTTACCTCCCCTCTCCCATTCTTCTCTGCCACTGCCTATATACCCCTCAAAATTTCATCTAATATTTGCAATCAGCACTTTAGTAGAGTGAAATAATGTGTGAGTTAATAATTCACACAGTGAACCTTGTTAGTATTTTAGTGCTTCATACTATCATTCTTTCAAATACAGATCATCATCCCAAAAACCTCCTGGGTGGTGACGAAATCGCTGACCAGCAACCCAGACTGGTCAAACACAGTAATTATGAAAGTTCAAGTTGATCCCAAATATTGTTAGTCATTAGTGGTTTATGCAAGTGTTCTTTCGGGTACAACTCCTCATCACCCCCTCGACATGAATATTAGCCAGGCCGTGGGGTCACAACACCCCCTATAGGCAGTGCAGAAAAAAAAAGGAGTCCAAGTTAGTCACAGGGGTTATTGATAATGTTAATAGGGAAAAAAAATTAAATAAAATAAGTATTACCACTTTACACATCAAGGGAAGAGAAAAAAAAGGGAAAGGTCCAGAATCTTGCAGTCCTTTAAGTTCCAATAACAACAAGCAGTATGGCCTCAGGGGAAGGGGGGGGGGGGGAAGAGGCTCCACAAATGTTGTGCTCAACACCACTTCTAAAAAAAACACTTATCATCCATCCCCGGCATCAACAACTGTTTCATGCGCCCCCAGGGTCGGGTTCTTCGGATAGCCTCTCCTTGTTAAATTTACATGGCTAGCTTCCCATCTGACCTTGGTGTGTGAGGCCTCCTACCCCCGCTTCCAGGTTCGGAATCAATGCCCCTCTCTCTGCAATTTTTTAGAGTCAGAACTGCCGTGCAATAATTCCGTCCATAACCGCAGTCTGACCCCCTCCAGTACCATAGTCCAGGCTTATCTTCAGGGTATAAGCTATCAGAGTTGTAAACTATCTGGGGGAGAGCACCTGCCAAATCCCAGGGAAAAAACTTTTTTAGGACCGGTTTAGCCTCCCCGATTCCCCCCAGCTATCACCCAATTAATACAACTTGCCTCACCCTAATGTATTGGCCTGTCTGTCAGCCGCACTTCCAGTCCAGCAATAGAGACTGTGCATCTCACCTCAGGCGCTGTTTTCATCCAGGTGTGGGGGGAAGCGGTAAGGATCAGACAATCTCACCATACACGGCAGACCTCCTCCTCTCACGTCTGCGTCTCCTCTCCTCTCCTTCTCTCAAGCTCGGTCCTCTGTCTGTATCGGTACTCGCTGAAGATGGTCTGTACTCGGCTCCCTCTCTCTCTTCGAATCCAGGCAGCAGAGCAGCGACTCCCACACAACATCAGCGGACGACTAAGTAACAAGTCAGAGGAGCAACAGAGCAGCCAGACAGCAGGCGACGGCTAGAGTGGCATTTTCACATCGGCTAGGAGCTAATCAGACGGAAGGGAGGTGCGCGCGTCACTTGCTCACGCCCGCACACATGCCTCTCCTCCCCTGTGAAGTTCTTTAACCCTTTCAGGACCAAGCCATTTTTCACCTTAAGGACCAGGCTATTTTTTGCAAATCTGACCAGTGTCAGTTTATGTGTGAATAACTTTAAAACGCTTTTACTTATCCAGGCCGTTCTGAGATTGTTTTTTCGTCACATATTGTACTTCATGACACTGGTAAATTGGAGTCAAAAAATGTCATATTTTTTTTATAAAAAAATACCAAATTTACCAAAAAATTTTAAAAATTTGAAAATTTCCAAGTTTCAATTTCTCTACTTCTATAATACATAGTAATACCTCCAAAAATAGTTATTACTTTACATTCCCCATATGTCTGGTTCATGTTTGGATAATTTTGGGAATGATATTTTATTTTTTGGGGACGTTACAAGGCTTAGAAGTTTAGAAGCATTTTTCAGAGAATTTCCAAAACCCATTTTTAAAGGACCAGTTCAGGTCTGAAGTCACTTTGTGAGGCTTACATAATTGAAACCACCCAAAAAAGACCCCATTTTGGAAACTACACCCCTCAAGGTATTCAAAACTGATTTTACAAACTTTGTTAACCATTTATGTGTTCCACAAGAGTTATTTGCAAATGGAGATGAAATTTCAGAATTTCAATTTTTTTGCAAATTTACAATTTTAATCAATTTTTTCCAGTAACAAAAAAAAGGTTAACAGCCAAACAAAACTCATTATTTATGGCCCTGATTCTGTAGTTTACAGAAACACCCCATATGTGGTCGTAAACTGCTGTACGGGCACACGGCAGGGCGCAGAAGGAAAGGAATGCCATACGGTTTTTGGAAGGCAGATTTTGCAGGACTGTTTTTTTTGACACCATGTCCCATTTGAAGCCCCCCTGATGCACCTCTAGAGTAGAAACTCCATAAAAGTGACCCCATCTAAGAAACTACACCCCTCAAGGTATTCAAAACTGATTTTACAAACTTTGTTAACCATTTATGTGTTCCACAAGAGTTATTTGCAAATGGAGATGAAATTTCAGAATTTAATTTTTTTTTGCAAATTTACAATTTTAATCCATTTTTTCCAGTAACAAAGCAAGGGTTAACAGCCAAGCAAAACTCATTATTTATGGCCCTGATTCTGTAGTTTACAGAAACACCCCATATGTGGTCGTAAACCGCTGTTCGGGCACACGGCAGGGCGCAGAAGGAAAGGAATGCCATACGGTTTTTGGAAGGCAGATTTTGCAGGACTGTTTTTTTTTTTACACCATGTCCCATTTGAAGCCCCCCTGATGCACCTCTAGAGTAGAAACTCCATAAAAGTGACCCCATCTAAGAAACTACACCCCTCAAGGTATTCAAAACTGATTTTACAAACATTGTTAACCCTTTAGGTGTTCCACAAGAATTAATGGAAAATAGAGATTCAATTTCAAAATTTCACTTTTTCGGCAGATTTTCCATTTTAATATTTTTTTTCCAGTAACAAAGCAAGGGTTAACAGCCAAACAAAACTCTTTATTTATGGCCCTGATTCTTTAGTTTACAGAAACACCCCATATGTGGTCGTAAACTGCTGTACGGGCACACGGCAGGGCGCAGAAGGAAAGGAACACCATATGGTTTCTGGAAGGCAGATTTTGCTGGATTGTTTTTAGACACCATGTCCCATTTAAAGCCCCCTGATGCACCCCTAGGTTAGAAACTCCAAAAAATTGGCCCCATTTTGGAAACTACGGGATAAGGTGGCAGTTTTGTTGGTACTATTTTAGGGTAGATATGATGTTTGGTTGCTCTATATTACACTTTTTGTGAGGCAAAGTAACAAAAAATAGAAATTCAGAAATTTCATCTCCATTTGCCATTAACTCTTGTGGAACACTTAAAGGGTTAACAAAGTTTGTAAAATCAGTTTTGAATACCTTGAGGGGTGTAGTTTCCAAAATGGGGTCATTTTTCGGAGGTTTATACTCTAGGGGTGCATCGGGGGGGCTTCAAATGGGACATGGTGTCAAAAAACCAGTCCAGCAAAAACTGCCTTCCAAAAACCATATGGCGCTCCTTTCCTTCTGCGCCCTGCCGTGTGCCCGTACAGCAGCTTACGACCACATATGGGGCATTTCTATAAACTAAAGAATCAGGGCAATAAATATTGAGTTTTGTTTGGCTGTTAACCCTTGCTTTGTTATGGGAAAAAAGGAATTAAAATGGAAAATTTGCCAAAAAATAGCTGTTTTGGCACTGTTTTTATTTTTTATTATTTACAACGTTCATCTGACAGGTTAGATCATGTGCTATTTTTATAGAGCAGGTTCTTACGGACGTGACGATACCTAATATGTATACTTTTTTATTTATTTAGGTTTTACACAATAATAATAATAGTCTGAGAGCCATAGTTTTTTCAGTTTTTTGGCGATTGTCTCAGGTTGGGTATCATTTTTGCGGGATGAGATGACGGTTAGATTGGTACTATTTTGGGGTGCATATGACTTTTTGATCGCTTGCTATTAGACTTTTTGTGATGTAAGGTAACAAAAAAATAGCTTTTTTGACACCGTTTTTATTTAATTTTTTTTACTGTGTTCACCTGAGAGGTTAGGTCATGTGGTATTTTTATAGATCAGGTTCTTACGGACATGGCAATACCTAATATGTCTACCTTTTTATAATTTATCAGGGTTTTACACAATAATATCATTTTTGAAACAAAAAAAAATCATGTTTTAGTGTCTCCATAGTCTGAGACCCATAGTTTTTTTTATTTTTTAAGCCATTGTCTCATGTAAGGGCTCATTTTTTGCGGGATGAGGTGACGGTTTGATTGGTACTTTTTTGGCGTACATGCGACTTTTTTGATCACTTTTATTACCTTTTTTGGGAAGTAAGGTGGGCAAAATTTCAATTTCCTCATAGTTTTTATTTTTTTATTTTTATGGCGTTCACCGTGCGGGGAAAGTAACATGACCGTTTTATAGATCAGGTCGTTACGGACGCGGTGATACCTAATATGTGTAGTGTATTTTTATTTTTATTTTTTTATTCAGTGATAAATGTGTTTTTTTGAAACTTTACTTTTTTCACTTTTTTAAACTTTTTTTTTGACCCAGACCCACTTGGTTCTTGAAGATCCAGTGAGTCTGATGTCTGTATAATACAGTACAGTACAATATATATTGTACTGTACTGTATTTTACACTTGTCTGAACAGATCTATGCCTTTTAGCACAGATCTGTTCAGCACCATGGACAGCAGGACGCCTGAGAGGCGTCCTGTTGCCATGGGAACCTTCCCCGTCTGCTCAGTACTGGTCAGAACTGCGCAGACGGGGAAGGGTAAGCACAGGGCTGAGGGGGGCTCTCTGGGGGCTCTCTCCCTCTCCCATCGGGGGGCTGCAAAGGCACAGCAGCCCCCGATGGGAGAGGGAGGGAGCTCCCTGCGCTGTTAACCTTTTCCATACAGCGGTCCGTACGGACCGCTGTATGGAAAGGGTTAAACGGCTGACATCGCATCGCAGATGTCAGCCGTTTATACCAGGGTGCCAGCAATGTGCTGGCACCCTGGTATACCCACTAGACACCAACGATCATTCAAGGGGAGGCGGGCGGGGGATCGCGATCCCGCCTGCCGCACCGCCCGCCTCCCGCACCTTACCGCACCTCCTGCACCGCCTGCGACACCCCCCTGCACCACCCGCCCACATAATATCATTCAGGGGTGCAGGGGGGGGTGAAAAATCTTTATTTTGAACATACTAAAGTTTCTGATCTCCGCGGTCAGGGACCGCGGGGATCAGAAACTGCAGAAAGCGCTACAAACCGCAGGTCTGAATTGACCTGCGGTTTGCAGCGATCGCCGATAGGGGGGGGAATCACAGGACCCCCCTCGGCATTGACCCAAAGTGCCCGGCTGTGTGTAACAGCCGGGATCTCAGCGCTGTCACCATGTCTGCAGACATGGTGACAGTTAAATGCCATGACGTGTATACTCATCATGGCGAGCTAAGTAGCAGTGCTCCATGACGAGTATACTCGTCATAGGTCGGGAAGATTTTCACACTATCTCCTTCTCTGATCGCTTCCCTGACAGGAATTGGGGCGATCAGAGAAGGAGAAGCACATAGTCCCTCCCTAACCCCCCTTACCTGCCCCAATGCGCTGCGATTGGTCCCTCTGCAGTAATGGACCAATCACAGCGATCGCGGGCGGGTAAGAGCTCCTATACAGTTCCTGCCGGCTTCTCTGGTTGCCTAGCAACCCCAGCACGCCGGCTTCACTGAAGCTTCAGCGCTTCGCTCCCTGCGCTGACACAGAAAGCCCATCACGTACATGCACGTGGGGATGCGGTGAGGCACCACATTCCCCCACGTACATGTACGTGATGTTGCGTGAAGGGGTTAATTATTGCCGCATGTTGATGGTTACATTTGATCGGATTTTGGGGGAGTTGAGGTCTGCCTTGACTTTCCAGGACACCAACATGCAGCGGAGTCTGTCACCTGAAGAACGTCATTATTACTTTAATGTAAGACTATATTATCAGACTCATACATGAATGACCCACTGTTTGCCAATACATAGTAGTTTGGTCTATGGCCAGTGTAATCAGAACTTTACCTCTTCTATGTATAAGTACGTAATAGTAGTACACATGTATTGTATATAGTACTTTTAAATAACAACGTGTGTGTGCTTTTGGGCAGGCCACTTTGTATAAGGTCACTTGGTGTTATACCAAGTCATTTATTAGTCACACCAGAATCAAGTTCTGCGGGGGTTAATCTTTATAATCCAGGCTGTAATGATGAGGATATGTCACCTCTGTGTATATGGAAATGGTCTGGAAGTTGAAACAGCTAAACAGGTTTCCTTACTTTAAAGTATATATCAATATCAAGTATTCAGTCCCAATCTTGGAGTATGGCCTAATGTTATTTCAACTTGCCTGACACATTGCCATTAAATAGTGTAAAGTAGTGTATTAGATTTAAAAACGTGATATTTTGTGTATTAATTTTTATTTTCATTTCAGATATCTGGCAACTGGCAATTCGTTTTCTTCTTTACATTTTGAGTTTAGAATGGGGACCTCCACAATTGCTGGTGAGGTACAGGCTACATGTGCCACCATTTGGTTGATTTTATTGGGGGCCCTCTTAGAGACCCTGAGATATTTAAAGGGCTTCTGTCACCAGTCATTTTTTATTTTTAGGCTAATTAAAATCCTTATAGTGCGATTATTCAATAGATAGTGCTCTTATCATTTTCTGTGGCTTAGTTTCTTTAAAAAACACACTTTTATAATATGTTAAATACCTCGCTATCAGCAAGTAGGCCAGTTACTTGCTGGTAGCCGCCCCATCCTCCTTTCAAAAAAACGCCCCCTCCTCCTGTTGATTGACAGGGTCAGCGAGCGCTCTCCTCCTCCGGATTCAAATCCCGCGCCTGCGCCTTACGTGTCTTCATTCGGCGCAGGCGCTCTGAGAGAAGGACGCTCGCTTCCTCAGCACTCCCTCAGTGCGCCTGCGCCGATGACGTCACCTCTAAACCCGAAAGAGAAGACGTCATCGGCGCAGGCGCACTGAGGAAGTGCTGAGGAAGCGAGCGTCCTTCTCTCAGAGCGCCTGCGCCGAATGAAGACACATAAGGCGCAGGCGCGAGATTTGAATTGCAGACAGGGCCAGCCGCAGGAGGAAAGCGCTCGCTGGCCCTGTCAATCAACAGGAGAAGGGGGCGCTTTTTTTAAAGGAGGATGCGGCGGCTACCAGCAAGTAACCGCCCTACTTGCTGGTAGCGAGGTAATTAACATATTATAAAAGTGCGGTTTTTAAAGAAACTAAGCCACAGAAAAAGGTAAGAGCACTATATATTGAATAATCGCACTATAAGGATTTTAATTAGCCCAAAAATGAAAAATGACTTTTGGGGGGTGACAGAAGCCTTTTAAATCAATAGACTAAACGGTCAGTAGACCGGGACAAAATCCCTTTAGGGGTCTCTACTTAATAATGTGACAAAATTAAAATTAAGGGAAAGAATGGAATAGACGGCTCTACTGCTCAGGCAAATGATCGAGGTGCGGAGCTGCTAGAACTGACTCACCCAGTCAGGAGTAGATTATTTGAAAGAAAATAAGTAAGCAGGCACACTCTAATTTGGGTCAATCTATTAATTTATTTATATATATAGTGAATGTAAGATGTATTAAAATAATGTTCAATAAAATGAGGCAAAGGTGTAGCATATAGTATGAAGAATCCTATTGGGGAATTGAATTCTGCTAACTGTCCTTTTTAATGGATAAAAGTAATGGATGTAGAGATGGGTGGGTTGTCACTAAATAGTCACCAGCTGGTATTGGGGATGTTATGGTAATAAAATATAAAAATAAAATGTGCGCTAAAAAAATGATGCGCTAGTAAAACAAAGAAGGAAAAAGAATATATGTAAGATAGTTGTCCTTATACATAGAATCGTCTTTTCATGGAATAGTAGTCTCAAAGTGGAGGCTAAGAATAATGCGTTTTGCTCCTTATATAGGGTAGTCTTTTTCTTTTGTGGTGATATCCTCTAGATAGGAGATAAATAAATAGGTGAATATTGTGCCTTGTGACTCCTTTTATACAAACCGGATTCCAAAAAAGTTGGGACACTATACAAATCGTGAATAAAAACTGAATGCAATGATGTGGAGGTGCCAACTTCTAATATTTTATTCAGAATAGAACATAAATCACGGAACAAAAGTTTAAACTGAGAAAATGTACCATTTTAAGGGAAAAATATGTTGAATCAGAATTTCATGGTGTCAACAAATCCCCAAAAAGTTGGGACAAGGCCATTTTCACCACTGTGTGGCATCTCCCCTTCTTCTTACAACACTCAACAGACGTCTGGGGACCGAGGAGACCAGTTTCTCAAGTTTAGAAATAGGAATGCTCTCCCATTCTTGTCTAATACAGGCCTCTAACTGTTCAATCGTCTTGGGCCTTCTTTGTTGCACCTTCCTCTTTATGATGTGCCAAATGTTCTCTATAGGTGAAAGATCTGGACTGCAGACTGGCCATTTCAGTACCCGGATCCTTCTCCTACGCAGCCATGATGTTGTGATTGATGCAGAATGTGGTCTGGCATTATCTTGTTGAAAAATGCAGGGTCTTCCCTGAAAGAGATGACGTCTGGATGGGAGCATATGTTGTTCTAGAACCTGAATATATTTTTCTGCATTGATGGTGCCTTTCCAGACATGCAAGCTGCCCATGCCGCACACACTCATGCAACCCCATACCATCAGAGATGCAGGCTTCTGTACTGAGCGTTGATAACAACTTGGGTTGTCCTTGTCCTCTTTGGTCCGGATGACATGGCGTCCCAGATTTCCAAAAAGAACTTCGAATCGTGACTCGTCTGACCACAGAACAGTCTTCCATTTTGCCACACTCTATTTTAAATGATCCCTGGCCCAGTGAAAACGCCTGAGCTTGTGGATCTTGCTTAGAAATGGCTTCTTCTTTGCACTGTAGAGTTTCAGCTGGCAACGGCGGATGGCACGATGGATTGTGTTCACTGACAATGGTTCCTGGAAGTATTCCTGAGCTCATTCTGTGATTTCCTTTACAGTAGCATTCCTGTTTGTGGTGCAGTGTCGTTTAACCACTTCCCATCTGGGCCCTTTGCCCCCTTCCTGACCAGGCCAAATTTTGCAAAACTGACATATCTCACTTTATGTGGTAATAACTTTGGAACGCCTTTATTTATCCAAGTCATTCAGAGATTGTTTTCTCGTGACACATTGTACTTCATGATAGTCATAAATTTGAGTCAAAATATTTCACCTTTATTTATGAAAAAATCCCAAATTTACCCAAAAATTTGAAAAATTCACAATTTTCTAAATTTCTATTTCTCTGCTTTTAAAACAGAAAGTGATACCTCATAAAATATTTATTATTTAACATTCCCCATATGTCTACTTTATGTTGGCACCATTTTGGAAATGTCATTTTATTTTTTTAGGACGTTAGAAGGCTTAGAAGTTTAGAAGGAATTCTTCAAATTTTTAAGAAAATTGCCAAAATCCACTTTATAAGGACCAGTTCAGGTCTGAAGTCACTTTGTGGGGCCTACATAGTGGATACCCCCATAAATGACCCCATTGTAGAAACTACACCCCTCAAGGTATTCAAAACCGATTTTACAAACTTTGTTAACCCTTTAGGCGTTCCACAAGAATTAAAGGAAAATGGAGATCAAATTTTAAAATTTCACTTTTTTGGCAGATTTTCCATTTTAATCAATTTTTTTCTTTAACACATCGATGGTTAACAGCCAAACAAAACTCAATATTTATTACCCAGATTCTGCGGTTTACAGAAACACCCCACATGTGGTCATAAACTGCTGTATGGGCACACGGCAGGGCGCAGAAGAAAAGGAACTCCACATGGTTTTTAGATGCCATGTCCCATTTGAAGCCCCCTGATGCACCCTTACAGTAGAAACTCCCAAGAAGTGACCCCATTTTGGAAACTAGGGGATAAGGTGCCAGTTTTATTAGTACTATTTTTGGGTACATATGATTTTTTGATCATTCATTATAACACTTTATGGGGCAAGGTGACCAAAAAATTGGTTGTTTTAGCACAGTTTCTATTTATTTATTTTTACAGCGCTCACCTGAGGGGTTCAGTCAAGTGACATTTTTATAGAGCAGATTGTTACGGACGTGGCGATACCTAATATGTATACTTTTTCTCATTTATTAAAGTTTTACACAATAATAGCATTTTTGAAACAAAAAAATTATGTTTTAATGTGTCCATGTTCTGAGAGCTATAGTTTTTTTATTTTTTTTGAGATTTTCTTATGTAGGGGCTCATTTTTTGCGGGATGAGGTGACGGTTTTATTGGTACTATTTTGTGGGACATACGCATTTTTGATCACTTGGTGTTGCACCTTTTGTGATGCAAGGTGACAAAAATTGCTTGTTTTGACACAGTTTTTATTTTTTTATTTTTACGGTGTTCACCCGAGGGGTTAGGTCATCTGATATTTTTATAGAGCTGGTTTTTACGGACGCGGCAATACCTAATATGTATACTTTTTTTTATTTGTTTCACTTTAACACAATAATAGCATTTTTGAAACCAAAAAAATGATGTTTTAGTGTCTCCATGTTCTAAGAGCTATAGTTTTTTTATTTTTTAAGAGATTTTCTTATGTAGGGGCTCATTTTTTGCGGGACGAGGTGACGGTTTTATTGGTACTATTTTGTGGGACATACGCGTTTTTGATCACTTGGTGTTGCACCTTTTATGATGCAAGGTGACAAAAATTGCTTGTTTTGCCAGTTTTTTTTTTTTTTTTTTTACGGTGTTCACCCGAGGGGTTAGGTCATGTGATACTTTTATAGAGCTGGTTTTTACGGACGCGGCGATACCTAATATGTCTATTTTATTTTATTTTTTCTATTTTTTTTTTTTTTTTTTTATTCCTTACTTGGGAACTTTTTTTTTTTTACATGTGAAACTTTATTTTATTTTATTTTTTCAACCCTTTATTTTTTTTATTTTTTTTTACACTTTTCGTCCCCCATAAGGTCATACAAGACCTCTGGGGGACATTTGCTTCACTTTTTCTTTTTTTTTTCACAGTTGATTTCTCCTGTAACTGGGGCTGACATAGTAGCCCCAGTTACAGGACAAATTCACCCCTATAGAGGCTGTACAGCAGCAATCCTGCGCTGTACAGCCTCACAGCAGGGCTGATCGAGGTCTCTGAGAGACCTCACACAGCTCCTGCACACTCCGGTCACGGCGGTCACATGACCGCCGGGCCGGAACAGGAAGCGCATAGCGCTTCCTGCTCTGCAGACACAGCGCTCGGTGAGCGCTGTGTCTGCAGCGATCGTGGAGGCAGGGACACCTGGGCACTGTCCCTGCCTCCTCTCTGGGTTGCCCTGCTGTCACTGACAGCGGGCAACCCGATCAGCAGCTGCACGATTAGCGTGCAGCTGCTATTTCTGACAGGACGTTCTAAAACGTGCTGTCAGAAATAGACGTCCACCCATAGGACGTTTATATCCTATGGGCGGACGTGAGGCGGTTAAGGGCCCGGAGATCACGGGCATCCAGTATGGTTTTACGGCCTTGACCCTTACGCACAGAGATTGTTCCAGATTCTCTGAATCTTCGGATGATGTTATGCACAGTTGATGATGATAGATGCAAAGTCTTTGCAATTTTTTGCTGGGTAACACCTTTCTGATATTGCTCCACTATCTTTCTGCGCAACATTGTGGGAATTGGTGATCCTCTACCCATCTTGGCTTCTGAGAGACACTGCCACTCTGAGAAGCTCTTTTTATACCCAATCATGTTGCCAATTGACCTAATTAGTGTTAATTGGTCTTCCAGATCTTCGTTATGCTCAAATTTACTTTTTCCAGCCTCTTATTGCTACTTGTCCCAACTTTTTGGGGATTTGTTGACACCGCGAATTTTGAATCAACATATTTCTCCTTTAAAATGATACATTTACTCGTATTAAACGTTTGA
Organism: Bufo bufo; assembly: GCF_905171765.1. Lineage (NCBI taxonomy): Eukaryota > Metazoa > Chordata > Amphibia > Anura > Bufonidae > Bufo > Bufo bufo. Next base: position 259,348,435 of record NC_053393.1, read on the forward strand.
TCTGTCATCTACGTTCTATTACAAATAAAATATTGACATTTGCCATCTCCACATCATTGCATTCAGTTTTTATTCACAATTTGTTTAGTGTCCCAACTTTTTTGGAATCCGGTTTGTATTATCCCTGCTATTAAATGGAGGGTACGTGATGCGCCTTTTTGCTATATAAATAGATCAGTTAATTGTCATAGAGCCGCAGGCATGTACATTAGTATATTGTAGCAATAAATTGATGTTATGCTTCTTATGCCGGTGCTATGGGAGGAAGGGGTGCTCTGTGCCTACAGAGATCACTTACCCTTCACCCGGCACTGCTGTCTTCGGTCCTCTGGCGGTGATCAGTTCTCCCTGGGTGGCTGTCTTGAATCCAGGAGTCGGCGGTGTATCTCGTGTTGCCAAGGACGCCGGGAGGCGTGGTTCGCGCGTCTGTAGGGTGACGTAGGCTGTCACGTGATCGCGATCTTTCCCGGCTTGTACTGAATGGTCCCGGCCTATTCTGAGTGATCCTCTAGCTCCGTTCCGAGTAGTGGGTATTCTGACAATCCTCTGCTCCTTAAACGCGTTTCGGGAGTCTCTCCCTTCATCAGTAAGTGGAGCATTGTAGTGAATACTGGAGTATTTATAGGGCAGAGGCAATTGACTCATTTATGAGCTGATTAACTTTTTCAATCATTGCGTATATTTTGTTCTGATTGTCTTGTTGGAATCTAATATGGTAGAATAATAAATGAGTACAAATGAATAAATAAATGAATAAATAAATGAAAAATGTTGGAATATATAAAAAATGTGTCTAATTGAGAGATTATTCCTTTAATCTATTTTGCTGGGTATTGTGATTATGTTCTTTAGTGCATGGGGTAATAGTAATAGTTGTAGGTTCATTGCTTAAGGGCCTATATATAGGCAGTGGGTCAGCCTATTTAGTGAGTATGGGCTGTTGTGGTATGGGGGGGATATTTACTTTCTGGATCTTCACAATTCATAGTGTTTATAGTGTAATAAGGTGGTTGTTGTTGTGGTTCTAAATTTAGTTGATTATTTTGTATAGATTAGGGACTACTTTCTATATTTAGTGGATGAGGATTTTTATCTGTCTATACTGTATTGTTGAATATATAAAAAAATGTGTCTAATTGAGACAGATTATTCCTTTAATCTATTTTGCTGGGTATTGTGATTATGTTCTTTAGTGCAAGGGGTAATAGTAATAGTTGTAGGTTCATTGCTTAAGGGCCTACATATAGGCAGTGGGTCAGCCTATTTAGTGAGTATGGGCTGTTGTGGTATGGGGGGGATATTTACTTTCTGGATCTTCACAATTCATAGTGTTTATAGTGTAATAAGGTGGTTGTTGTTGTGGTTCTAAATTTAGTTGATTATTTTGTATAGATTAGGGACTACTTTCTATATTTAGTGGATGAGGAATTTTATCTGTCTATACTGTATTGTTGAATATATAAAAAAAATGTGTCTAATTGAGACAGATTATTCCTTTAATCTATTTTGCTGGGTATTGTGATTATGTTCTTTTGTGCATGGGGTAATAGTAATAGTTGTAGGTTCATTGCTTAAGGGCCTACATATAGGCAGTGGGTCAGCCTATTTAGTGAGTATGGGCTGTTGTGGTATGGGGGGATATTTACTTTCTGGATCTTCACAATTCATAGTGTTTATAGTGTAATAAGGTGGTTGTTGTTGTGGTTCTAAATTTAGTTGATTATTTTGTATAGATTAGGGACTACTTTCTATATTTAGTGGATGAGGATTTGTATCTGTCTATATTGTATTGTTGAAGGTTCCTGGTAATTAATATATAGTAAGATTTGCCCATTCTATCACTGGTCCGTAGGGTAAAGGACCCAATGGATGTCAGGGTTTGTCATCCCTATATGTTTAAATGAAGAGGGAAAATGCACAATTTAGCAAAAAGGGGTAGATATAATGCAGCAGAGGAAGGTGCTTACTGTGTAAAGTGCAGTATGCAGCATAGAGAGGTACTTGCTATATAGGTGTAGATATTGTTTTGTATAGGTTTATCTGTGTATATAATGTCGATATGGGTATTTTATATATTTTCTTGTGGTGTTACTGGTAGATCCTGATGTTCCCTGGTTGTAAGTGCACAGTCGGGTGTACCTAATATGTCGCTGGTCCGTTGTATAAAGACCCAGTGACTATTCGGGTTTATCATCCCTGTGCGTTTCAAAGAGGGTGAGTGTCATATAACATAACAACATCAAGGATGGATAGTGGAGTAGTGAGGGGCGGCCGTCTGCCAAGGAGCAACCAGAAGAAGTAGTGAAGACCCCACCGGTTACTCGTCGGCAAGCGGCAAACCCCCATTAGAGGAAACCGAAAAATTTCCATCTCTGCGTTCAGTCCATTTGGCAACACAGAGTTGAATTCGAAGATCCTCATGGATTCTATTCTTGACATTTTGTGTATGAAATTGCCCCCCCTCCAATCTTTTTTTACCTTTTCTAGTGCCGTATATTTGAGTCCACTAGGGTCCTTGTTATGGGTTATGCTGAAATGATTTGATACTGTGTGTTTGTCGTAGCCTTTTCTTATGTTTGCAATATGTTCGGATACTCATTTTTGGAGTGTTCTTTTAGTGCGGCCAATATATAATTTTTGACATGGGCATTCTAGGGCATATATAACTTCTGTCGAGCTGTATGTTAAAAATTCTTTGATTTCTTGTTTATGGAAGTTTGTTTTGGATATGACGCAGGTGGTCTTCTTCGGAAAGGATGTGGTCCGACAGTTCTTACATTTTCCACATCTAAAGAAGCCTGTGATGTCTGCCCATTCTTGAATTGTTGTGGACTGTCCTGTGGTTTGTTTAATAGTGGGGACAATTTTTAGGCCTAAATTCGGAGCTTTAGTGAATGTGATTAGTGGAATATCTATAATGGTGGACCCTATTAATTTATCCTGTTTTATATGGTACCAATGATTGTTTATGATCTTTTTGATTTTTTTGTATTGTGGATTGTAGGGTAATATAATCCTGGGTGATATGTCCAGTTCTTCTTGTGTCTTAGTTGTTTTGTTAAAAAATGATTCCCTTTCCATTTTTTTAACTTTATTCAGTGATGTTTCTAGCAATTCAATAGGGTATTTTTTATCAATAAACTGAGTTTTCATTTTCTCTGATTCCTCCTTAAAATGAGATTCTGTTGTGCAATTTCTTTTGACCCTAAGGAACTGTCCCTGTGGAATGTTTCTAAGTCATGACGGTAGGTGGCAGCTGTCATATTGGATAAAGCTATTTTTAGATGTTGGTTTGTGGTAGGTGGTGCATATAAGTTTGTCTTTTTCTATTGCTATTTGTAGGTCCAAAAATTCTATTTTCGATGTGCTGATGGATGAGGTAAATTTTAGGCCATACGGATTTGTATTGATTGTTGTTGAAGATATCCAAGTTGTCTTTGCTGTCCTGCCATATGAAGATAATGTCATTGATATAACGTTGCCAGAGCACCAGATCCGACCCCAGTCTGGGTGTTATGGTGTCATCCTCCCACTGCGCCATAAATAGGTTTGCGTAACTGGGGGCGAATCTGGTGCCCAAGTCCGTTCCATGAGTCTGTAGGTAAAAATCTGAGTTCCAGTAAAAATAGTTGTGGTTGAGTATGAATTCTATGCCTTCTATTATGTAGTCGATTTGTTCCGGTGGTAGTTTGGCTTCTTTGATCAGCTGTTTTTTAACTGCCTCTGTTCCTTGTTGGTGGTTGATACTGGTATAAAGTGATTGGACGTCTAGTGTTCCTATGTGCCAATGTGATTCAAACTTTAGATTTTCAACTGTTTTGATGATTTGTGTGGTGTCTTTAATATATGATTTAATATTTTTGACTCTTGGCTGTAAAAGTGTATCTATATATTGTGATAGGTTGCTTGTTAGTGATTCTATGCCTGAAATGATAGGGCGGCCGGGTGGGTTATCTCTGTTTTTATGTATTTTTGGGAGACAGTATAGTGCTGGTAGTCTTTGGGACGTATTGACTATGAAGGTGTATTCTGTTTCTGATAGGATACCGCTTTCTTTTCCTCTTTCACAGTATTGTACTAGCTCATGGTGAAATTTTTCAGTTGGGTTATTTTTTTATTTTTTGTATGTGCTTGTATCTGCTAAATTGTCTCATACATTCATTGTTGTAGTCGGAGATATTTTGGATTACAATTTCTCCTTCCTTGTCAGCTGGGTGTATTACTACATCTTTTTCTTTTTGTAATTGTTTTATAGCCTCTATTTCTTTTCTAGACAAATTATTCAATTCCTTCATGTTGCGTATGTCTCTCTCTACACATTGTTTAAATGCTGCCAATTCTTGTCCTATTTCCTGTCGCGGATATTTTTTAGATTTACTTTTTAATGGAGTGTGTTCATATGTTCTATTAGTTGTGTTATCTTTTGTGATGGGATTTTTTATGTAGTATTTCTTCAGACAAAGTTTTCAAATTAATTTTTCTATACCTATAAAGGTGTAAAATTTATTGAGTGTGTTGGTGGGTGCGAATTTTAGACCTTTGTTCAATAGGCTGATTTGGGCCTTATTTAAAGTGACACTACTTAGGTTTATGATTGTTTCTTCGTGATGGTCTATCTGTTGTATTTTGGTCTTATGTCCCCTTCCTCTGCGTAACTTTTTCTTTCTCTTGAGTCGTATTGTCTTGTTTGATATGTTTGGAGAGCACAGAAAAAGGTAAGAGCACTATATATTGAATAATCGCACTATAAGGATTTTAATTAGCCCAAAAATGAAAAATGACTTTTGGGGGGTGACAGAAGCCCTTTAAATCAATAGACTGAACGGTCAGTAGACCGGGACAAAATCCCTTTAGGGGTCTCTACTTAATAATGTGACAAAATTACTCCGGTACTTCGCTAGCCTCCCCTTTGTAAGACAGGCTTGCTTTTTTTCTTGGGTAGTCTCAGGGAATACCCCTAAATTTAGTAGTCCAAAATGTCAAACAGGGGGTATTCTTCTGAAGAGGCCTACAGGATTCTGACCCAGTCGGATGAGGAGTGGGAACCCTCATCTGATGAATCTAGCGGGTCAGAATATGAACCTGTGGAAAGCAGTGGCTCTCTGACCCAAAGTTCGGACGAGGAGGTGGAGGTCCCTGGCAGCACCAGGCGTACCCGGCCCCGTGTCGCTAGACCACAGGTTATGCAGGATCCGCTTCAAGAGCAGCAGAGTGGGGCTGTCGCTGCCGGATCACGTGGTGAGGCATACACCAGCAGCGCAGCCCTCCCTGGACCTAGTACCAGCACTGCCGTACAACATGGTGACGTGGCGAGCACCAGAAGGGCAGTTGAAGCTGGTACGGTGGCACGTGCACTAGTTACCCCGTCGCAGCCACCGCACAGACAGGCCCGTAGAGCCCCTAGAATCCCTGAGGTGCTGGCAAACCCTGATTGGCAGTCACCAACTTCAGCCGCACCTGTAGTTCCCCCTTTCACCGCCCAGTCTGGAGTTCGGGTTGAGACGGCTCAAATCGGTTCGGCCCTGGGATTTTTTGAGCTGTTCTTGACTGCGGAGCTCTTGGACTTAGTCGTGGCAGAGACCAACCAGTATGCCACACAATTTATATCCGCCAACCCGGGAAGCTTTTATGCCCAGCCTTTCCGGTGGAAACCAGTCCAAGTTTCCGAACTTAAAATTTTTTTGGGCCTTCTCCTCAACATGGGCCTGACAAAAAAGCATGAATTGCGGTCATATTGGTCAACGCACCCGATTCATCACATGCCCATGTTCTCTGCTGCTATGTCCAGGGCACGATTTGAGGCCATCCTCCGTTTCCTGCATTTTAGCGACAACACCACCTCCCGTCCCAGAGGCCACCCAGCTTTTGACCGGCTCCACAAAATTCGGCCCCTCATAGACCATTTCAACCAGAAATTTGCAGATTTGTATACCCCCGAGCAAAACATCTGCGTAGACGAGTCCCTAATACATTTTACCGGGCGCCTTGGCTTCAAACAGTACATCCCAAGCAAGCGTGCTCGGTATGGGGTCAAATTGTATAAGCTCTGTGAAAGGGCCACAGGCTATACCCACAAATTTCGGATCTATGAGGGAAAAGATCAGACCCTGGAGCCGGTCGGTTGCCCTGACTACCTGGGGAGCAGTGGGAAGACAGTCTGGGACTTGGTGTCACCCTTATTCGGCAAGGGGTACCATCTTTATGTGGACAATTTTTACACAAGTGTGGCCCTCTTTAGGCATTTGTTTCTAGAACGGATTTGCGCCTGTGGCACCACGCGAACTAGTCGCGTGGGCTTCCCCCAACGGCTTGTAACCACCCGTCTTGCAAGGGGGGAGAGGGCTGCCTTGTGTAACGAAGAACTGCTCGCGGTGAAATGGAGAGACAAGCGTGACGTTTACATGCTCTCCTCCATTCACGCAGACACAACAATCCAAATTGAGCGAGCAACCCGTGTCATTGAAAAGCCCCTCTGTGTCCACGACTATAATGCGCTCATGGGAGGGGTGGACTTCAATGACCAGATGTTGTCTCCGTATTTAGTTTCCCGCAGAACCAGACGCTGGTATAAGAAGGTGTCTGTATATTTAATTCAATTGGCGCTGTACAATAGTTTTGTTCTCTACAGTAAGGCTGGGAGAACACGATCTTTCCTCAAATTCCAGGAAGAGATCATCGAGAACCTCCTTTACCCAGGAGGTTCCGTGGCCCCATCCACCAGTGTAGTTAGCCGTCTACACGAGCGACATTTCCCCAGTGTCGTTCCTGGTACCTCAACCCAACCGTCACCCCGAAAAAGATGTCGTGTCTGTAGCAGGAGTGGAATAAGGCGTGACACCCGCTATTTCTGTCCTGACTGTCCTGACCACCCTGCCCTATGCTTTGGTGAGTGTTTCCGGAAGTACCACACACAGGTACACCTAGCATAGGGATTGCATCTCACAGGACAGGCACACAGGGCAATTAGGGCCATTTTACTCTCAGCTGCTGCAAACCTCTCCTTTCACCTGGGATAAAGTGCATAACGTACTTCGCCACATCTTTGGGCGATTTGCGCTTTGCACATTGTCCCATGGGGAAGGAGAGGTTTGTTCTATAAAGGTAAAAAAAACTAAACAAAAAAAAAATTACCGGTAAGTAAAAAAGTTAAAAAAGTTAAAAAAAGTTTATATGTTCTGCTCTAAAGTTAATAAAGTTATTGCTTTGCGGCCTGGTTTTTTCTTTTTTGTTTTGTTTTTTTTACCTTCCAGGTGGACCAACCGATCGACTAGCTGCAGCACTGATGTGCATTCGGACAGAAGCATTGCGCTGCTGTCAGATTACACGCAAGTCGGTGTATGCGGCGCTGCAAGACGAGATTTCTCCTCTGCAATAAAAGATATGTTTGCCGAGGCATATGAGCTGAGGAGGTGGCGGTGTTCATATACTTTGGCAAACACTTTGTATATATAAAAAAAAAAATCCCGGCAATGATTTATTCATCCACATCGATTGATGTGAATGGAGAAATCTGGTTTGCCAGGGCATACGAGCTGAAGTGGGTATGGATGTTGGGCGGAGCTCCTATGTCCTGGCAGACGCCTTTCCCCTCCTTTTTCTTTTTTTGGCAGAGATTTTTTCATCCACATTGATCGATGCGAATGAAGAAATCTGTGCCGTTCATTTTTTTCTTTCAGCCCAGAGGCTGAACGGAAAAAAAAAATCTCATTACCCGTATGCTCAATATAAGGAGAATAGCAGAAACTCCTAATGCTGGGCATACATGTAATGATTGCGGAGACCCTCAAATGCCAGGGCAGTACAAACACCCCACAAATAACACCATTTTGGAAAGAAGACACCCCAAGGTATTCGCTGAGGGGCATATTGAGTCCATGAAAGATTGAAATTTTTGTCCCAAGTTAGCGGAAAGGGAGACTTTGTGAGAACAAAATCCAAAAAATCAATTTCCGCTAACTTGTGCCAAAAATTTTTTTTTTCAATGAACTCGCCATGCCCCTCATTGAATACCTTGGGGTGTCTTCTTTCCAAAATGGGGTCACATGTGGGGTATTTATACTGCCCTGGCATTTTAGGGGCCCCAAAGCGTGAGAAGAAGTCTGGTATCCAAATGTCTAAAAATGCCCTCCTAAAAGGAATTTGGGCCCCTTTGCCCACCTAGGCTGCAAAAAAGTGTCACACATCTGGTATCTCTGTATTCAGGAGAAGTTGAGGAATGTGTTTTGGGGTGTCTTTTTACATATACCCATGCTGGGTGAGATAAATATCTTGGTCAAATGCCAACTTTGTATAAAAAAATGGGAATAGTTGTCTTTTGCCAAGATATTTCTCTCACCCAGCATGGGTATATGTAAAATGACACCACAAAACACATTCCCCACCTTCTCCTGAGTACGGAGATACCAGATGTGTGACACTTTTTTGCAGCCTAGGTGGGCAAAGGGGCCCACATTCCAAAGAGCACCTTTCGGATTTCACAGGTCATTTACCTACTTACCACACATTAGGGCCCCTGGAAAATGCCAGGGCAGTATAACTACCCCACAAGTGACCCCATTTTGGAAAGAAGACACCCCAAGGTATTCCGTGAGGGGCATGGCAAGTTCCTGGAATTTTTTATTTTTTGTCACAAGTTAGTGGAAAATGATGATTTTTTTTTTTGATTTTTTTTCATACAAAGTCTCATATTCCACTAACTTGTGACAAAAAATAAAAACTTCCATGAACTCACTATGCCCATCAGCGAATACCTTGGGGTCTCTTCTTTCCAAAATGGGGTCACTTGTGGGGTAGTTATACTGCCCTGGCATTCTAGGGGCCCAAATGTGTGGTAAGGAGTTTGAAATCAAATTCTGTAAAAAATGACCTGTGAAATCCGAAAGGTGCTCTTTGGAATGTGGGCCCCTTTGCCCACCTAGGCTGCAAAAAAGTGTCACACATCTGGTATCTCCGTACTCAGGAGAAGGTGGGGAATGTGTTTTGGGGTGTCATTTTACATATACCCATGCTGGGTGAGAGAAATATCTTGGCAAAAGACAACTTTTCCCATTTTTTTATACAAAGTTGGCATTTGACCAAGATATTTATCTCACCCAGCATGGGTATATGTAAAAAGACACCCCAAAACACATTCCTCAACTTATCCTGAGTACGGAGATACCAGATGTGTGACACTTTTTTGCAGCCTAGGTGGGCAAAGGGGCCCACATTCCAAAGAGCACCTTTCGGATTTCACAGGTCATTTTTTACTGAATTTGATTTCAAACTCCTTACCACACATTTGGGCCCCTAGAATGCCAGGGCAGTATAACTACCCCACAAGTGACCCCATTTTGGAAAGAAGAGACCCCAAGGTATTCGCTGAGGGGCATAGTGAGTTCATGGAAGTTTTTATTTTTTGTCACAAGTTAGTGGAATATGAGACTTTGTATGAAAAAAAAAAAAAAAAAAAATCATCATTTTCCACTAACTTGTGACAAAAAATAAAAAATTCTAGGAACTTGCCATGCCCCTCACGGAATACCTTGGGGTGTCTTCTTTCCAAAATGGGGTCACTTGTGGGGTAGTTATACTGCCCTGGCATTCTAGGGGCCCAAATGTGTGGTAAGGAGTTTGAAATCAAATTCTGTAAAAAATGACCTGTGAAATCCGAAAGGTGCTCTTTGGAATATGGGCCCCTTTGCCCACCTAGGCTGCAAAAAAGTGTCACACATCTGGTATCTCCGTACTCAGGAGAAGGTGGGGAATGTGTTTTGGGGTGTCATTTTACATATACCCATGCTGGGTGAGAGAAATATCTTGGCAAAAGACAACTTTTCCCATTTTTTTATACAAAGTTGGCATTTGACCAAGATATTTATCTCACCCAGCATGGGTATATGTAAAAAGACACCCCAAAACACATTCCTCAACTTCTCCTGAGTACGGAGATACCAGATGTGTGACACTTTTTTGCAGCCTAGGTGGGCAAAAGGGCCCACATTCCAAAGAGCACCTTTCGGATTTCACAGGTCATTTTTTACTGAATTTGATTTAAAACTCCTTACCACACATTTGGGCCCCTAGAATGCCAGGGCAGTATAACTACCCCACAAGTGACCCCATTTTGGAAAGAAGAGACCCCAAGGTATTCGCTGATGGGCATAGTGAGTTCATGGAAGTTTTTATTTTTTGTCACAAGTTAGTGGAATATGAGACTTTGTATGAAAAAAAAAAAAAAAAAATCATCATTTTCCACTAACTTGTGACAAAAAATAAAAAATTCTAGGAACTCGCCATGCCCCTCACGGAATACCTTGGGGTGTCTTCTTTCCAAAATGGGGTCACTTGTGGGGTAGTTATACTGCCCTGGCATTCTAGGGGCCCAAATGTGTGGTAAGGAGTTTGAAATCAAATTCTGTAAAAAATGACCTGTGAAATCCGAAAGGTGCTCTTTGGAATATGGGCCCCTTTGCCCACCTAGGCTGCAAAAAAGTGTCACACATCTGGTATCTCTGTATTCAGGAGAAGTTGAGGAATGTGTTTTGGGGTGTCTTTTTACATATACCCATGCTGGGTGAGATAAATATCTTGGTCAAATGCCAACTTTGTATAAAAAAATGGGAAAAGTTGTCTTTTGCCAAGATATTTCTCTCACCCAGCATGGGTATATATAAAATGACACCCCAAAACACATTCCCCACCTTCTCCTGAGTACGGAGATACCAGATGTGTGACACTTTTTTGCAGCCTAGGTGGGCAAAGGGGCCCATATTCCAAAGAGCACCTATCGGATTTCACAGGTCATTTTTTACAGAATTTGATTTCAAACTCCTTACCACACATTTGGGCCCCTAGAATGCCAGGGCAGTATAACTACCCCACAAGTGACCCCATTTTGGAAAGAAGAGACCCCAAGGTATTCGCTGATGGGCATAGTGAGTTCATGGAAGTTTTTATTTTTTGTCACAAGTTAGTGGAATATGAGACTTTGTATGAAAAAAAAAAAAATCATCATTTTCCACTAACTTGTGACAAAAAATAAAAAATTCTAGGAACTCGCCATGCCCCTCACGGAATACCTTGGGGTGTCTTCTTTCCAAAATGGGGTCACTTGTGGGGTAGTTATACTGCCCTGGCATTCTAGGGGCCCAAATGTGTGGTAAGGAGTTTGAAATCAAATTCAGTAAAAAATGACCTGTGAAATCCGAAAGGTGCTCTTTGGAATATGGGCCCCTTTGCCCACCTAGGCTGCAAAAAAGTGTCACACATCTGGTATCTCTGTATTCAGGAGAAGTTGAGGAATGTGTTTTGGGGTGTCTTTTTACATATACCCATGCTGGGTGAGATAAATATCTTGGTCAAATGCCAACTTTGTATAAAAAAATGGGAAAAGTTGTCTTTTGCCAAGATATTTCTCTCACCCAGCATGGGTATATATAAAATGACACCCCAAAACACATTCCCCACCTTCTCCTGAGTACGGAGATACCAGATGTGTGACACTTTTTTGCAGCCTAGGTGGGCAAAGGGGCCCATATTCCAAAGAGCACCTTTCGGATTTCACTGGTCATTTTTTACAGAATTTGATTTCAAACTCCTTACCACACATTTGGGCCCCTAGAATGCCAGGGCAGTATAACTACCCCACAAGTGACCCAATTTTGGAAAGAAGAGACCCCAAGGTATTTCGTGATGGGCATAGTGAGTTCATAGAACTTTTTATTTTTTGTCACAAGTTAGTGGAATATGAGACTTTGTAAGAAAAAAAAAAAAAAAAAAATATCATAATTTTCCGCTAACTTGTGACAAAAAATAAAAAGTTCTATGAACTCACTATGCCCATCAGCAAATACCTTAGGGTGTGTACTTTCCGAAATGGGGTCATTTGTGGGGTGTTTGTACTGTCTGGGCATTGTAGAACCTCAGGAAACATGACAGGTGCTCAGAAAGTCAGAGCTGCTTCAAAAAGCGGAAATTCACATTTTTGTACCATAGTTTGTAAACGCTATAACTTTTACCCAAACCATTTTTTTTTTACCCAAACATTTTTTTTTTATCAAAGACATGTAGAGCAATAAATTTAGAGCAAAATTCATATATGGATGTCGTTTTTTTTGCAAAATTTTACAACTGAAAGTGAAAAATGTCATTTTTTTGCAAAAAAATCGTTAAATTTCGATTAATAACAAAAAAAGTAAAAATGTCAGCAGCAATGAAATACCACCAAATGAAAGCTCTATTAGTGAGAAGAAAAGGAGGTAAAATTCATTTGGGTGGTAAGTTGCATGACCGAGCAATAAACGGTGAAAGTAGTGTATGTCAGAAGTGTAAAAAGTGGCCTGGTCTTTCAGGGTGTTTAAGCACTGGGGGCTGAGGTGGTTAATTCTTGTCAATCCCCAAAATTTTAGGACGTCAAGATTACTATTATGGGCGTAAGTAATATGCCTATACACTGCGTGCAAAATTATTAGGCAAATGAGTATTTTGACCACATCATCCTCTTTATGCATGTTGTCTTACTCCAAGCTGTATAGGCTCGAAAGCCTACTACCAATTAAGCATATTAGGTGATGTGCATCTCTGTAATGAGAAGGGGTGTGGTCTAATGACATCAACACCCTATATTAGGTGTGCATAATTATTAGGCAACTTCCTTTCCTTTGGCAAAATGGCTCAAAAGAAGGACTTGACAGGCTCAGAAAAGTCAAAAATAGTGAGATATCTTGCAGAGGGATGCAGCACTCTTAAAATTGCAAAGCTTCTGAAGCGTGATCATCGAACAATCAAGCGTTTCATTCAAAAATAGTCAACAGGGTCGCAAGAAGCGTGTGGAAAAACCAAGGCGCAAAATAACTGCCCATGAACTGAGAAAAGTCAAGCGTGCAGCTGCCAAGATGCCACTTGCCACCAGTTTGGCCATATTTCAGAGCTGCAACATCACTGGAGTGCCCAAAAGCACAAGGTGTGCAATACTCAGAGACATGGCCAAGGTAAGAAAGGCTGAAAGACGACCACCACTGAACAAGACACACAAGCTGAAACGTCAAGACTGATTTTTCTAAGGTTTTATGGACTGATGAAATGAGAGTGAGTCTTGATGGGCCAGATGGATGGGCCCGTGGCTGGATTGGTAAAGGGCAGAGAGCTCCAGTTCGACTCAGACGCCAGCAAGGTGGAGGTGGAGTACTGGTTTGGGCTGGTATCATCAAAGATGAGCTTGTGGGGCCTTTTCGGGTTGAGGATGGAGTCAAGCTCAACTCCCAGTCCTACTGCCAGTTTCTGGAAGACACCTTCTTCAAGCAGTGGTACAGGAAGAAGTCTGCATCCTTCAAGAAAAACATGATTTTCATGCAGGACAATGCTCCATCACACGCGTCCAAGTACTCCACAGCGTGGCTGGCAAGAAAGGGTATAAAAGAAGAAAATCTAATGACATGGCCTCCTTGTTCACCTGATCTGAACCCCATTGATAACCTGTGGTCCATCATCAAATGTGAGATTTACAAGGAGGGAAAACAATACACCTCTCTGAACAGTGTCTGGGAGGCTGTGGTTGCTGCTGCACGCAATGTTGATGGTGAACAGATCAAAACACTGACAGAATCCATGGATGGCAGGCTTTTGAGTGTCCTTGCAAAGAAAGGTGGCTATATTGGTCACTGATTTTTATTTTATTTTTTTTTGAATGTCAGAAATGTATATTTGTGAATGTTGAGATGTTATATCGATTTCACTGGTAAAAATAAATAATTGAAATGGGTATATATTTGTTTTTTGTTAGGTTGCCTAATAATTATGCACAGTAATAGTCACCTGCACACACAGATATCCCCCTAAAATAGCTAAAACTAAAAACAAACTAAAAACTACTTCCAAAAATATTCAGCTTGGATATTAATGACTATTTTGGGTTCATTGAGAACATGGTTGTTGTTCAATAATAAAATTAATCCTCAAAAATACAACTTGCCTAATAATTCTGCACTCCCTGTAAAGTGAGGTGTCTTTCTCAGTATTTATAGCGCTTATGTGTCACGATATTCTCCTTTGTAACTCCTGTGTTGTTTTGCCCACGTATAATTTTGGACAAGTGCAGGAGGCCACATACACTATTCCGCTACTTCGGCAATTAAAAAGTTCACTTATAGTATATTCTCGCCCATCAATCGGATTTTTAAAACTCTTGACTTTAGGTACATATTTACATAGCGAACAGTTGCCACATGGGAAAGATCCCACAGTGCTAGATTTTAACCAAGTTTCTTTTGATATTTGTATTTTAGGGAGAAAGCTGTGGACCAATTTATCTTTAAGATTCTGCCCCCTTCTGTAGGTGACACTAGGATACGGTGACAGGACCATACCTAAATCCGAATCACTGGTAAGTATTTTCCAATGCTTTTTCAGAATGTTCATTATTTGTGGATGGTTGTGGTCATAGGTACCAATACATCTTATCTTTTTCATTTCCTGTATACAATCAGTTTTGTTCTTTTGTACTAGAAGATCCTCTCTCTTTTGATTCTTGGCACGATTATATGCCCTTTTCAGGGTTTTCCGCAGATAGCCTCTTGCTCTTTAAACAGCTCATCTGCCTCCTTTTTAAAAGACTCCTCTGTGGTACAGTTTCTCCTAGCTCTTAAATATTGTCCGACCGGTATACCGTTTTTCAAGGCCGTCGGATGCCAGCTTGTCCAGTGGAGGAGGCTATTCATCGAGGATGGCTTGCGGAAAATATCTGTTAGAATCTGCCCATTATCATCTTTCTGGATTATTAAATACAGAAAGCAGATCTTATTCGAGTGGATCTCAAAGGTAAAATGCATACCTATATCATTTTTATTTAACCTATTTACAAATTCTATAAATTCCTGTTTTTCACCTTCCCAAAATAACAGCACATCATCAATAAATCTACCCCAAAATAAAATGTGACTAGTAAAATGTGCAAGTGTATCAGAAAAAACTATTTTATCCTTCCACCACCCCAAAAATAAATTTGCAAAAGTCGGTGCACAAGGTGTCCCCATAGCGGTACCTTTCGTTTGATGGTAAAAGGTACCGCTACAGAGAAAATAATTATGTGTGAGTATGAATCTCAATAAAATTAATACAAATTCATTATGTTTATGAAAACACGTGCTCTTCATATCCAGATAGTACTTAATGGCTTCAATGCCAATTTCATGTTCGATAAAGCCTCCACGTCCAAGCTGGCTAAAAACGTGGATGTAGAAAGTGAGATATCATTATTTTTTGTAAGTACATCAGTAGTGTCTTTAATGTATAAAGGTAGTGATGTTACAAATGGTCTCAGCACTACATCCACGTATTCGCTCGCCGGTTGGGTCAGGGAGTCATTTCCTGAGACTATTGGACGTCCCGGTATTGGAGACTTATTTTTATGCACCTTTGGAAGTGCATAAAATGTAGCAACCGTGGGATTTTTATTATACAGGAATTCGAACTCTTCTTTAGATATCAAGCCATGATCCCTAGCTGTCTTTTTTGTAACTCGCTAAGATAGCAGTTAGTGGGGTTCTCTTTCAAAACCTCATAAGTCTCTTTGTCCAACAATAACTTATTGACCATCTGATCATAATCAGTTCTATCTTGGAACACTATGTTTCCCCCTTTATCACTAGATTTTATCACTATATCCTTATTAGTCCTCAATTCTTCAAGAGCGTTAAATTCATCATGTGTCAAATTCTTCGGGACAGGACCCGTCTTTATTTTTAATTTATTAATCTCCTGAGACACTAGTTTGACGAATGTTTCAATGTTTTTGAACTGAGAAAAAGGGGGGGGGGGGTCCATCTGGATCTAGGTTTTAAATCTGTCAGCGGAGGTGTAATCTTGATGGAGAAACCTTCACTCTCCATGTGGAGACTTTCCAGGGTTTGTAGTGCCTTTTGTTCTTTCTGGATTAATTTGCCTGTGTCAGACATAGTGCTTGTGAATTGTTTGTGCAGTGCTAATTTACGTGCAAATAAATTAATATCCTTCACCCAACAAAACTTATCAAATCTAGGTATTGGTGTAAAAGTAAGAACTCTTTTTAGAAGTAAAATGTGTGCCTCTGTTAAAGATAGTGTTGACAAATTAATAACCTGGGTAGTATTGGATTCTAACATACTTCTATCCATATTGATCGCTTCTTCATAGGGTAAACCAATGTTCCCTGGGGTAGCTTGTTTATCAGAGCCCTGATTCCATCTCTCGTTACCAGATATAATCATTTTGCGTTGTACCCCCATTTGTCCCTGTCCCTTAGTTGGACACTGGTTTGTCCTAAAGAAAAGGGGGGCTATGGGTGGTGTCGCAAATATGTTTGGCTGGCCAGCCAATGTCGTACCCAGGTTCTGTTGAACTTTGGTATTGGTGGTATTTATGCCTGATTGTATTGATGATGCTAATGCTGTCCCTGGGGTATTCTGTATTTCTGTTGTCATTTTTGGCCTTGTTATCATAATATTGTCCATTTGCACTTGAGCTCCCGTGCCGTAAGCACTGGAGAATTCAAAAGCACCCAATAACGAGGGTTCGCCAGTCTGTAAAGGCTGAGTACATTCTGATATGTTATTGGTTGGATTTCCTGCTTTTTTCAAATTACGATACCTATTGTATCGAACCCTCCTTTTAGTGCCGCCCTTATTGAGATCTCTAGTACTTATAGTTTCAGCCCCAGAGGTTTCAGATTTGGAGTAGTCAGTATATTTAGTGTTTCTCACTGGGAAATGCTGTTTATTTTTCCAATTGTATATACGGTCAGCGTCAAAGTCTAATTTATCACGAAAATATTTACGATGTTTCCTTTCCTTTATTTCCTCTTTCAGGTTTTCCAAGCTTTTTTGTAGCCTCGACTCCTGATTTTTGAAGTCTGAATGTTGACCGAACGTAAGTATTTCTTTTATCTCTTGATTGAGTTGTTCAGAAATATGCTCAAAATAGTGTCTTTCGTAATCGACCATATACTTCATAAGTCTTAATGAATTCTCAGTGAGAACACTATCCCATCCGTTTATATATTCTGGATCATCAATATGGATATTTGGTCTTAATGTACTCCTTAGACCTCTGTAGACAATTTTTTGATTTATATACAGTACAGACCAAAAGTTTGGACACACCTTCTCATTCAAAGAGTTTTCTTTATTTTCATGACTATGAAAATTGTAGATTCACACTGAAGGCATCAAAACTATGAATTAACACATGTGGAATTATATACATAACAAACAAGTGTGAAACAACTGAAAATATGTCATATTATAGGTTCTTCAAAGTAGCCACCTTTTGCTTTGATTACTGCTTTGCACACTCTTGGCATTCTCTTGATGAGCTTCAAGAGGTAGTCCCCTGAAATGGTTTTCACTTCACAGGTGTGCCCTGTCAGGTTTAATAAGTGGGATTTCTTGCCTTATAAATGGGGTTGGGACCATCAGTTGCATTGAGGAGAAGTCAGGTGGATACACAGCTGATAGTCCTACTGAATAGACTGTTAGAATTTGTATTATGGCAAGAAAAAAAGCAGCTAAGTAAAGAAAAACGAGTGGCCATCATTACTTTAAGAAATGAAGGTCAGTCAGTCAGCCGAAAAATTGGGAAAACTTTGAAAGTAAGGGCTATTTGACCATGAAGGAGAGTGATGGGGTGCTGCGCCAGATGACCTGGCCTCCACAGTCACCGGACCTGAACCCAATCGAGATGGTTTGGGGTGAGCTGGACCGCAGAGTGAAGGCAAAAGGGCCAACAAGTGCTAAGCATCTCTGGGAACTCCTTCAAGACTGTTGGAAGACCATTTCAGGGGACTACCTCTTGAAGCTCATCAAGAGAATGCCAAGAGTGTGCAAAGCAGTAATCAAAGCAAAAGGTGGCTACTTTGAAGATCCTAGAATATGACATATTTTCAGTTGTTTCACAATTGTTTGTTATGTATATAATTCCACATGTGTTAATTCATAGTTTTGATGCCTTCATAGTCATGAAAATAAAGAAAACTCTTTGAATGAGAAGGTGTGTCCAAACTTTTGGTCTGTACTGTATGTCTCTAGGCTAACTATTTCCCACCAAGAGCGATAATATTGTTTGTAAGTTTTTCCCAGGTTCTTAAATCCTGTCTGTATATCTGTGGTATTTAAAGGAATTGCTTGATTTGAAAATACCAGATTGGCCTCTTGTGTAAAGTGATCTTTATTTAGTCCCTGTGCCAAAAAGCCTGCCATAACATATATGGAATATGGAAATCTTTCCAATTGAGGCCACAAAAAATCAGGGAAATAACCCCTAAATTAACATAAATCTTATTGGGGGCCCTCTTAGAGACCCTCGGGATATTTAAATCAATAGACTAAACGGTCAGTAGACCGGGACTAAATCCCTTTAGGGGTCTCTACTTAATAATGTGACAAAATAAAAATTCATATTATGCCCCTCTAATCATTTTGTGGTGGATCAATTCACATAAGGAAAAAATCTGCAGAGGTCACAGGGGAAAACAGTACCTGTGCTCAAGTGTAGTGTAATTAGATACCACAAGTCCCTCAGTTGCCGCTAGCAACCACTAGCAGCTACTAAAATACTCAACCTCACTGTTACTGACAATTTTAAGACATAGTTTTTCTTTTCACTTTTGTAGTTTTAATTGATTCATAATAAAGATATTTAATTTAAATTTTGTCACATTATTAAGTAGAGACCCCTAAAGGGATTTTGTCCCGGTCTACTGACCGTTTAGTCTATTGACCATTTGGTTGATACTCAAAGCTTCTGTGCTGCCACATCCAACCAGGCAGCAGTGGCTTGATATAGCCCAGGGCTTTCAGGAGAGGTCTCAATTCCCAAATTGTATTGGTGCCCTTGACGGGAAGCACATACGGGTTAAGAAGCCACCGAACTCAGGGTCCCGATACTATTATTGTAAACAGTTTCTCTCCGTAGTTTTGTTGGCCTTGGCTGACATATTTATACATAGTAATTAAATCTCTATAGGACCCAATATCTACAATTATAAACCTGTAGCTTGTATCAGGGGTCAGTACAGAGATCTCTCCCATCATCTATTTATCCCCAGGACTGTGACAAGGGGACATCCTCTGCGCCTGGAGGAAAGAAGGTTTGTACACAAACATAGAATAGGATTCTTTACGGTAAGAGCAGAGAGACTATGGAACTCTCTGCCTGAGGAGGTGGTGATGGTGAGGTCACTAAAAGAGTTCAAGAATGGCCTGGATGTATTTCTGGAGTGTAATAATATTACAGGCTATAGCTACTAGAGAGGGGTCGTTGATCCAGGGAGTTATCTGATTGCCTGATTGGAGTCGGGAAGGAATTTTTTTTCCCCTTAAGTGGGGAAAATTGGCTTCTACCTCACAGTGTTTTTTTTTTGCCTTCCTCTGGATCAACTTGCAGGATAACAGGCCGAACTGGATGGACAAATGTCTTTATTCAGCCTTATATACTATGTTATTGCAGATGCTCGCATCTTCAGAGCTTCCAGAATGGGTCCGTGGCTTCAGTCCAGGGCCGGTGCAAGGATTTTTGCCGCCCTAAGCAAAGATCCATTTTGCCGCCCCCTCATGTCACTCACTCACTGACAGACACACACACACACACACACACACACACACACTGACAGACAGACAAGCACTCAGACACTCACTGAATGACGTACACAGAAACTCACTGACAGACAGACATACACTCACTGACAGACGGACACGCACTGAATGACGTACACATACACTCACTGACAGACAGACATACACTCACTGACAGACAGATATACACTCACTGACAGACAGACACGCACTCAATGACGTACACATACACTCACTGACAGACACACATACACTACTCACTGACAGACACACATACACTCACTGACAGACACACACTCAGACACTCACTGAATGACGTACACAGAAACTCACCGACAGACATACTCACTGACAGACAGACCCACACTCACTCACTGACAGACATACACCTACCCACTGAAACACACACACACACGGAAACTCACTGACAGACACTCACTCACTGGCAGACAAACACACACATATACTCACTGACAAACATACACATACTCACTGACAAACACACAGACACTTACTGACCGACAGACATGCAAGATATTTAGTATACAGTATACTTACAGTACTATACTATAGTACTATACAGTATACTATTATTAATGTGGTGTATGTTTTGGTGATATATAAATATGCAATGTATATAATAAAGAGAAGTAACAATATAAATCGGGTAAATAAAGCTCAGTTTATCATAAAATAAACATATTAGTCATATCGACTTTTTATTTTACTTTAGGTTTTGAAAATAAACTAAATAAAGAATAGAAAAAATTACAAATTGGTATAACGCCCAGATGGCGAGTGTGGGCCCTGAAACTGCTGGCCAGGGTAGGCTGGTAGGGAAGGGGAGCCCGAGTACTGCGATGGGGCAGCTTGAAAGGAAGTGGGGACAGGCTGTCCATATGAGTACTCCACATGATAATGTGGGCCATAGGGCGAGTAGGTGGCCCATAATGACCCCTTGGAGGGTGGAATTGTGGAGGAGGCGGTGGTGGAGGCTGTGAGCCCTGGGAAATTGGCATTGGGTGGGGCATCAATTTTCCAGGGCCCCAAAAATTTTGGTCGGGCCGTTGGGGAAAGGCTGCATCCAGAACGATTCCGAGAGCCGATTTGGTTCTCATTACTCGTTCTGGAGGCAGCCGGCACAAATTAGAGGCCAGATTACGGGCATAAAGGCCAAACTCATCCTCCTGCCGGGCTCTCGATAAATAATCAAGAACCTGTGTGTTTATGAGAGATTCGGCAGGAGACATTGCCCGTCGTCTGGCCCGGATGGGTAGAGCCAAAGGGGGGTGGGGGAATCGTCTCTGGAAACAGCTGGTGGCCTGGATGGTGCTGTGCTGGGTCCTGGGGCACTCTCTGCCTGCGCTGGCCCAGAGGGAGTGTCTTCCTCACGCGCACTGGATTGCAGCAGAGCCGAGTCATCCCCTTCCTCCTCTAGGTTGTCCTCCATTCTTAAAAAATAGAACAAAAATAGTACATTACTAAATAAACAGTATTTTGTTTGATAACTATTCACGTCACATATTACTATAATCATCAAATTACTTTTTGCACATAGTACTACATGAACTAACCAACATATTACATATGGGGTCATTTAGCTACATTGGGGAATTTAGAAGTGTCATAGCTGCCCATAGCAACAAATCCTAATCCACTTGTCATGTTGGTCACACTTTTGCTCATTAAAGGAGGAATTTGAATGGTTGCTATTGGCAAATATGCTTTTTCAACATTAACATTTTTTATCAATAACATTACTTACATAGTCTACATACACTCTGTATAGATAAACATGTAGTGGTCATTGTGTAGAATTAACTTATGGACGCAGCTTCATGACCTCACGGAGGAACAGGAGTTGTTCCAGATACATATATGGCCTTTTCTTTTGGGGCCCGGAGCCACTCCGCCCCTGGTGGTGCATCTTATTGTGGAACTAGACCCTGCAGCTCCACCAACGATTCTTTACCTCATCGACTTGTAATAAAAAGACAAGAAAGGAAAATTTACCTAAATATACAATCCAACAGATTATAATGTATCACATGTGCTATGCTATGGAGGATAATGTATCACATGTGCTGTGCTATGGAGGACAAACTATCACATGTGCTGTGCTATGGAGGATAAAATATCGCATGTGCTATGCTATGGAGAATAACGTATCACATGTGCTATGCTATGGAGGATAAACTATCACATGTGCTATGCTATGGAGGATAACGTATCACATGTGCTATGCTATGGAGGATAAACTATCACATGTGCTATGCTATGGAAGATAACGTATCACATGCGCTATGCTATGGAGGATAACGATCACGTTCTATATTAGGGAGGACAGCAAGGATCACACATGTATACATTGGCTACTTACCCAAATTCTGGCGACTTTGCCTTTTGGTTTTCTCCCAGATGGTGGCAAAAAGCTCCTGGGTTATCTCCACCCAGGCCGCATCTTTTTTATACCAGTCATGGTAGTCCCCAGACCGCGTATCCCAAATACAGGGCCTCTCATGGATGAGGACAATGAGCCTCTCAACATCCATTGCCTGTGGTGTCTTCGGCATGGTTTAAAAATGGTCCGCAAGGGCTGGAAACTTCAGCAGTAAACTCCTGCCTCGTGCTGCCTGGAGCCAGACGCTGAGCAACTCAACTTCCTGTCTAAAATCCATTCTGTGTTGCTAAGTTACTTGCGTTTAAAACGCAATGCAATGCATGGCATCCGGATGCAATGCGATTTTCACGCAGCCCGATTCACTTCTATGGGGCCAGCTTTTCATGAAAATCGCAGAATATAGAACATGCTGTGATTTTCACGCAATGCACAAGTGATGAGTGAAAAACAACGCTCATGTACACAGCCCCATTGAAATGAATGGGTCCGGATTCAGTGCGGGCGCAATGCGTTCACGTCATGCATTGCACCCACGCGGAATACTCGCTTGTGTGAAAGGGATCTAAAGGATCTTTACTCATCGGAACAACGCTCTTCTCCAAGATTCAGTGGATAAGTTTCTAGAAATTTGGACCAACTGGGACTTGTACCTTGATGGACTTAGATTTCAGCAACAGTTGTTTATACAGCTGCATGGTTTGATACAATGCTAATCATAGAGATGTCATTGACTTGATAGTCAGAAATTTTCCCTCTCTCTATATATGTTTTTCTATGCTGGTTGTTTTCCTGTCGGTTAGCCTTTTTTTTCCCCCCTTCTGTACCCTCATTATATAATTATAAAAAAAAACCTTAATAAAACATATAGTGTAGTTTCAGTGCCAGATGTGGAAAATACCCTGTCATTATAGAATTCTAAAACGGAATGTCACTACATACCTCCATAGAAAACCAATTGCATTGTCAGATATGAACAATTCTTAAATGCTGTTTCGCCATCTATTTCAGTGCCCACATTCCTGATAAATCTGTGATTTTGTGTTATGCAAATTAGCTGCTTGGTGCAATGAGGGCAGCAGTGTTTCACTGAAAGCACCACTCCTCATCGCTGTATATTGCGCCTCAACCAATCTGCTATCAAATAGCCACAGGATAGGTCAGTAATATCTAATCATGGGGTTCAGAGACCTGCCAACCACACCAACAAGCTATTTTCGGCAGCCACTGGTTCAGGAAACTAAACAGTGGATATAGGTGTTAGGTCTGAGGTCTGTACCAGCTGCCCTCCTGCAGGCATGGATGCCAACTTGCAGGATAACAGGCTGAACTAGATGGACCGATGTCTTTTTTTTAGCCTTATAAACTATTTTACTAACTATGCTACTCACAATGCCATCCAGGATCCTGATTGCTGGCATACTCTCCATGCTGCTGTCTCCATGCTCCCTTCAGGCTCATGTGCACCCACATCCTTCAACAGCCAATGGCTAAAGGTTCCTTGGTATTTTAGGCACCTTCTCCAGACAGATGGTGCCTAAGCTTTAGGTGACCAGATAAGGTTTATTAGTCTAGTGCTACTGTGATTTACCTGTGTTATTTCCTGCCTGTGTTCCTGTCGTGCCCCAAGTTCTGTTTCTATTTTTCCTGTGTGCTCCTACACTTTCAAGTCCAAGTTTAGTTCAAGTTAGCCCAGCCTTTCTTCTTTCGATGCTCCAGTCAAGTTCCCCAGCCTGCCTATCTTTTGGGTGCCTCACCACTACCCTGCCAAAAAGTCTTTCCTGTGTCTATGTTAACTATGTGCTGTCTGTATCTCTAAAACCAGCATTTAAGCCTTGGTGCCTGTTCAGACTGTACCTGTGATTTTCCAGCTTTTTTTGGTGTGCTTGTACTGGAGACCTTGACCACCAGTGGGCCAGCTATCAACTACACTGGAACTATCCCTCTGGTTGATAACCAGCAGTGAAGTCCAAATCCCTGTACAGGTTTTAAAGGATGAATAATGTGGAAGCACCAGGATAAATGCCCTTAGGGTTAGCCCTACGCCAAACTATTTAGTTGGCATAGTGGGTTCCCACTGATCTGTAACAGTAGGGTTTATTCACCATAAGAATTGTGAATGTATAGATTAATCAGCCTCAGGACACAGTTTTAAAAAAGGCTAAGATGAAGTCTTAAAACTAAAAAACATAAATGCTTGTGAAAACAGGTAGAATTCAGTTTTTTCACTTCCCTTCCCTTAATGCACATCCTCTTCCATGCTTTGGTTGAACTTTATGGACACACTACTGGTGAAAAACTGTAACTGTAGTCAGAAGTAGAAGGCTCCATGTTCAGCTCAGCTCCTATTCACTTGAAGGAGGATAGGTTATTGATATTTAAAGTTTGGAAAACGCCTTTAGGCATATCCAAATATAAATTCCTTAAGACTTACCATCCCTCAATATGGCTGAAGGAGGGCAACGTTAGTTAGAAGGGCCCCATAAATAAACTACATGTTGGCCAGGCAACACTGCTCTTGGTTTCTTGGAACATATATGCAAATTAGCATATCTTACTTCTGCTGGAAAGGTAATTTGCACATATTTGGGTACCATTTTTATTATGGAAACTGCCTAGTATACAGTGGATATAAAATGTCAGGTTTCTGTGATGTAAAAAAATGAGACAAAGATAAATCATTTCAGCCCTTTTTCCACCTTTAAAGAGGACATTTCACCCATTATGACATTGTGAACTAAGTATACAGACATGGAGAGCGGCGCCCGGGGATCTCACTGCACTTACTATTATCCCTGGGCGCCGATCCGTTCTCCTGCTATGCCCTCCGGTATCTTCGGTCACAAAGTTATGGTAGGCGGAGATTTCAGTCACTAAGTTATGGTAGGCGGAGTCTGCCCTTGTTCTGCTGTAGCGCTGGCTAATCGCATTGCAGAGCTCACAGCCTGGGAGAAAAAATGAATAAATCTCACATGAACTCACCATACCCCTCACGGAATCCAAATGCGTAAAAATTCTTAGACATTTATATTCCAGACTTCTTCTCACGCTTTAGGGCCCCTAAAATGCCAGGGCAGTATAAATACCCCACATGTGACCCCATTTTGGAAAGAAGACACCCCAAGGTATTTCGTGAGGGGCATGGCGAGTTCATGTAAAATTTAATTTTTTGTCACAAGTTAGTGGAATATGAGACTTTGTAAGAGAAAAAAATAAATAAAATCATTTTCCGCTAACTTGTGCCAAAAAATATATATTCTAGGAACTCGCCATGCTCCTCACGGAATACCTTGGGGTGTCTTCTTTCCAAAATGGGGTCACTTGTGGGGTATTTATACTGCCCTGGCATTTTAGGGGACCTAAAGCGTGAGAAGTAGTTTGGAATCCAAATGCATAAAAAATGACCTGTGAAATCGTAAAGATTCTCATTGGAATTTGGGCCCCTTTGCGCACCTAGGGTGCAAAAAAGTGTCACACATGTGGTATCGCCGTACTCAGGAGAAGTAGGGCAATGTGTTTTGGGGTGTATTTTTACATATACCCATACTTTGTGTGAGAAATATCTCTGTAAAATGACAACTTTGTATAGAAAAATGGGAAAAGTTGTCTTTTACAGAGATATTTATCTCACCCAGCATGGGTATATGTAAAAAGACACCCCAAAACACATTGCCCTACTTCTCCTGAGTACGGTGATACCACATGTGTGACACTTTTTTGCAGCCTAGGTGCGCAAAGGGGCCCAAATTCCAAAGAGTATCTTTACGATTTCACAGGGCATTTTTTACGCATTTGGATTCCAAACTACTTCTCACGCTTTAGGTCCCCTAAAATGCCAGGGCAGTATAAATACCCGACAAGTGACCCCATTTTGGAAAGAAGACACCCCAAGGTATTCCGTGAGGGGTATGGTGAGTTCATGTAAAATTTTATTTTTTGTCACAAGTTAGTGGAATATGAGACTTTGTAAGAGAAAAAATAAATAATAATCATTTTCCGCTAACTTGCGACAAAAAATAAAAACTTCCATGAACTCACTATGCCCATCAGCGAATACCTTAGGGTGTCTACTTTCCGAAATGGGGTCATTTGTGGGGTGTTTCTACTGTCTGGGCTTTGTAGAACCTCAGGAAACATGACAGGTGCTCAGAAAGTCAGAGCTGCTTCAAAATGCAGAAATTCACATTTTTGTACCATAGTTTGTAAACGCTATAACTTTTGCGCAAACCAATAAATATACACTTATTGCATTTTTTTAAATCAAAGACATGTAGAACAATAAATTTAGAGAAAAATTTATATAGAAATGTAGTTTTGATTGAAAAATTTTAGAACAGAAAGTGAAAAATGTTATTTTTTTGCAAAAATTTCGGTCAATTTCGATTAAGAACAAATAAAGTAAAAATGTCAGCAGCAATGAAATACCACCAAATGAAAGCTCTATTAGTGAGAAGAAAAGGAGGTAAAATTCATTTGGGTGGTAAGTTGTATGACCGAGCAATAAACCGTGAAAGTAGTGTAGTGCAGAATTGTAAAAAGTGGTCTGGTCATTAAGGAGGTTTAAGCATAGGGGGTCTGAGGTGGTTAAACTAATACTTTGCTGAAGCACCTTTTGATTTTATTACAGCACTCAGTCTTTTTGGGTATAAGTCTATCAGCGTGGCACATTTTGACTTGGCAAGATATGCCCATTCTTCTTTGCAAAAACACTCCAAATCTGTCAGATTGCGAGGACATCTCCTGTGCACAGCCCTCTTCAGATCACCCCACAGATTTTCAATTGGATTCAGGTCTGGGCTCTGGCTGGGCCATTCCAAAACCTTAATCTTCATCTGGTGAAGCCATTCCTTTGTTGATTTGGATGTATGATATGGGTCGTTGTCATACTGAAAGATGAAGTTCCTCTTAATGTTCAGCTTTCTAGCAGAAGCCTGAAGGTTTAGTGCCAATATTGACTAGTATTTGGAACTGTTCATAATTCCCTCTAGCTTAACTAAGGCACCAGTTCCAGCTGAAGAAAAACAGCCCCAAAGCATGATGCTGCCACCACCACGCTTCACTGTGGGTATGGTGTTCTTTTGGTGATGTGCAGTGTTGTTTTTGTGCCAAACATATTTTTTTGAATTATGGCCAATAAGTTCAACCTTGGTTTCATCACACCATAACACTTTTTCCCACATGCTTTTGGGAGACTTCAGATGTGTTTTTGCAAAATGTAGCCTGACTTCGATGTTTTTCTTCATAAGAAAAGGCTTTTGTCTTGCCACTCTACCCCATAGCCCAGGCATATGAAGAATACGGGACATTGTTGTCACATGTACCACACAGCCAGTACTTGCCAGATATTCCTGCAGCTCCTTTAATGTTGCTGTAGGCCTCTTGGTAGCCTCCCAGACCAGTTTTCTTCTCGTCTTTTCATCAAGACGTCCAGTTCTTGGTAATGTCACTGTTGTGCCATATTTTCTCCACTTGATTATGACTGTCTTCACTGTGTTCCATGGTATATCTAATGCCTTGGAAATTCTTTTGTACCCTTCTCCTGACTGATACCTTTTAACAATGAGATCCCTCTGATGCTTTGGAAGTTCTCTGTGGACCATGGCTTTTGCTGTAGGATGCGACTAAGAAAATTTCAGGAAAGACCAACTAGAGCAGCTGAACTTTATTTGGGGTTAATCAAAGGCACTTTAAATGATGGCAGGTGTATGCTGACTCCTATT